>NC_044202.1:4421772-4772994 GCF_900880675.1 Sparus aurata | reverse complement strand
AAAACTGTAGGAGGATGTCATTAAAGTATGAGGATTGGAAATATTTCAAAATGGTGGCCAAAATCAAATGGCCGACTTACTATTGATGCAGAGACGTATTTAGGGCAACACCCTCTATATTCCTGTGAAATTTGGCAGAGATAGGAAATTGTATCTTGAAGTTATGAGGACTTGATGCTTAATGGCGAAGGAAAAAAATGGATGACACCGTCCCGCCCACCAGGTATGACGTAGCTGAAAGCTTTCCATAACTTTTCATCTTCAAGGCATGAGGATGATACTGAGTTAATATGAAGACTGTGGTGTTAAAGTTCTAGGAGGAGATAATTTTCAAAAGAGGCATGAATTTGTGAAAAATAGCGTTTCACATCAACATGGCTGACTTCCTGTTGGAGTGACGGTATCGGTCCAAGAGGGTTTTTTTGAGTCTGCTATCCTGTGATGTATTTTCCAAATTTGGTGATTTTTGGAGTATGTTCAGGCTTCCAAAACAGCAGTTAAAGTTCAGAAGAATTATAAGAAAGAATTCCTCGTTTACAATAGGGACCTTAGAGGTCTGTGACCTGCTCGTGCCCTATTTATTCCACTGTATTGGGATGACAAATATTAACACTGGTTTCTCACCACTTTTTACAAACAACCAGGACAGCTGCTGCTGCTGCTGCTGCTGTCAGTCCCAGTCCAAAGTAGAGGCTGATTCTCCTTCGACCTGCTGTGTTTGGTCCCTTAGATTCTTGCCAATTCCTTACTGCTGTAAACAGAGCAAACAGATCTGTTTCAATCATGTGAAGAAAAACACTAAGAAAACAAACAAAATATCCACAACATATTATGTTTGACATTTTCCCCAGATATTATGGGAAAGTGTGGAAAAAAGCTGCTGTATTCAACCTGTTAAGAAAGTTCTACTGAGTTCTACTGAATCAAATTACCAGTAACACTGAGCCGGCATTTGTCAAAGCTACTCCCAAAATTTGTCAGCACGTCACAGAGGTACAGGCCTGAGTCATCAGTCCTCAGTCTGGACAGAAGAAGTCTGATTCGTCCTTCTCTGAGGAAGTCTTTGTCACACTGGACTCGTCCTGCAAACTGTTGATCCTGAGTATCTGGGACCTCAACACCTTGTTGTATACGATACAAAACTAAGTCTCTGTGATCAGTTCTCAGTTCACCACAGATGAAAAGGGAGTTAGGGGAACTGTCAGTTTTGGTTGTGAACGTTCACTCCAGTGTGATGTTGTGGTTCTCCTCTGCCTGATAGGAGGTCTGTGTCACATTCACAACAACTGTTCCTGCTGAGGAGACAGAGAGGGAAAGTGACAATTCTACCTGTGAGCCTTTAAACTCCATCTACACATATTTCTATGCAGAGTTAAGTGATTGCCTCAGAGCTGTAGAGGCTCATCAAGATAAATGGATCAGGGGAATTTAGGCTAGATTCTTTGAACAGCAATGTGCTTTTATTCATTACAAATCTGGAAGGCTTGAAAAACAAAGAGTTTATACTGCAGTATAAAAAGGTAATGATACTAATCATAAATACAGTCTAACTAATAACTGAAGATAAAAAGATCTCAGTCTGATTTCAAGTTTCTACGTGTTACTCTAACTGATTTAAAGATGGAAGTCTGAAGTCTGAAAGTATATTTTGTCTTTTTTATGGATCATGAAGTGAAGGTGTATACTAACCACAGATATAGGAGGTAAGGTTGATGAGCAGCAGGATCCTGCAGATTATCTTCTCCCTGTAAGAGGATACGGGGTGAAGAGTCATATGATCAAAGTTAATTTCTTTCAATTTTGTTCTTCTAGATCTTTAAGCTACAGAAACAATGTCCCAGTGTCTTTTAAAGTTAGTTCATTCTGTGTCACTTATAGGGATGTCCCGATCCGATCTGTAGGATCGGGATCGGAGCTGATCTGGGCATTTTTCCGCTGATCGGAATCGGCAGTTTTGAACGTGGACCCAAGCCCGATTTTTCTTTTTTTTTTTAACGTCAGAGCACAATTTGTGGCGGAACACAGACGCGCGCGTGGTGTTACTCTGTGAAAACCTGTGAATAAAGTGTCTGCCGTGTGGAAATAACGTCAATTAGAAAGCGAAAGCAGAACAACGGCGACATGTAACATCTGCTATACGGCCGTTTCGCGGAGCTGCATTTTACTACTCATTTGATACAGCATATACAAAACAAAAACTCAAAGAATACAACGTGTTCACTCGAGAGTACAGGCAAGGAGACCAAAGCAGCAAACAGTCGCGGAGACTTTCAGTTATGAGAAATATCCTCAGCGACATGTCCACAAATAATACAGAGAGGGTCATCAAATTAATCGCTCTGGAAAACCAGCTCATCTCAGTAATAGGGGATCAGGGTTTTCTTCGTCACCTGGAGTTTTTGAATCCCCGGTATGCCCTACCATCTCTGCATTACATTTATTCCACTTTCGAGTTACAACATGCCGGTATATGCGCACTAGTTTCGTGGGTCTCATACAGCATGTAAAGCAGGCAATCCAGGAGATGCTGAACGCGTTAATAGACAAGCAACGTGTCCACGTCATTTTATGTGACAACGTAAAGTACATGAAATAAGCAAAGGATTATATGGAGGTACCAAGCGTGAGCTGCGTCTCACACACACTTCAGCTGGCTGCACACGAGGGTCTGCTGTCACAATGCAGCATCACACACTCACCTGCTAACACAAGGAAGGTGGAGGCCAATGTTGTAATAGCATATGCAGAATAATTAAGAGCTATATTAAAGTATATACTTTGTTTCAACAAAATAATAAAAACCTATTAAGGAACAGCTTGGATGCAGGTACTTTTTTTCTTAATACAGCTGTATTATCTAGGAAAATATTAGTTAAGGCCAAGTATCGGATTGGGACTCGGTATCGGCAGATACTAAATATTAAAGGACTCGGATCGGGATCGGGGTAAAAAAAACCTGATCGGGACATCCCTAGTCACTTATTTGACTGGTTAAGGCAGCTGTCCTGATAAGGTGGCCTTTGGCTCTGTAAAATTTCACATAAGCCATGTTCATTTTCAATCTTTTTTTCTGTCTTATACAGTATTACACTGCCAATACAGTGAAAGAGGTAGTATTATATTTGAGTTGAGTATTTATTTTTTCTGTAATACCATGATATTACACTAATACAAGATGACAGATCTTCCTGATTTTAAGTGAAGTCTGAAAACAGAGGTGAAAAGTTGTTTGATCATAGTTAAGTTCTTACATGCACCAGCAGAAAGACCTCCAGTCTGTCTGCATGACATTATTAGTTGTATTTATTGTCCTGTTAAGTTATCCATAACTATCCTGGACACCAAGCGTCCATGCTAATGCTACAGATAACTAAGGTAAACATAGTTTCTTGTTTAGATTGAAGTACCCAATAGAATATTTATATCTGAGTGAAGAGTAACCTTATGTAGACACCCTTGTAGTTCTGGTATGGGTTACTCCCCATTCAGTACGTGGTTCAGAATTGTTCTGGCCTGGTGCCAAAAAGTAAAGCAATGTCAGTTATCTTGAATTATTTCGGCAACAAGAAGAATGATATTGACCCAACACGTCTTCTGTGTCGACAGCAGTGTTGGGAAAGTTCACTTTCTACATGAACTAGTTCAAAGTTCAGTTCACAAATTTTAAAATGAACTAGTTCAGTTCATAGTTCATAATTCAAAATTTACAGGATAGAGTACAAATTACAAATAAAATACATAAATAAGTAAATAAATACATAATTTTAAAAAAAGAAGAAGAAGAAAGGGAAAAATAAAATAATAAATAAATGGATAGTTCAGACAGTGGCTTCAGGGAAAAACTTTTCATAATGACTCAATAAGGTATTACTTTTTTAGTTATTTAACAAAATCAGAGATTTAAGCAAAGAGCTCAGTTCCAGGAGAAAGGGGGCAAATTTAGGTAGTGATTTTACAAATTTTTGTTTGTGAATAAAACATTTTGCATGACAAAGTTCATCATGTGTTCAAGAGTGTGTTTTTCTTCTGGGTTAACATAGCAAATAACATGTTTAAGGGTAAGAGAATGGACAGAGTTAGCAGCATCAAAAAAATGAGATTCAACATCACTCCAAAACGTTTTAGATATATCACAATAAAAAACAGATATGAAGCCTTCATTTGTTTTTGCCTCCATGCTTAGCACATTGATAACGCATGCGCGGTGCGACTCTCTTCTGTCTGAAATAGTTTCGTTTTGATCGAAAGTAAAGCGTGTTACACAAACCTCTCGTCTAGCGTCCTTATTATACACAACAGCCAGACCGGGTGATTTTCCGCTACATATTACTGTTCACGGTGTGTTTTAGCCGGTTTTCGCCTGGAAGGTTCGATGGAAATCTGGCACTGTCTTGAACGAAGTTAAACTGTGAGAACGCGCCGTTCACAAACGTCAGAATAAACGCGTTCACAATAACGTTCATCAGGCAGAAATACAGTACGTTCAGTTCACGTTCGCCCGAAATATGAACAAGTTCATGAACGATCGTTCATAGAACGCGTTCAGGCACAACACTGGTCGACAGTGCCTTGCATCTGTTGCCACAATGAGAGATAACACCTCGACACTGGGTCAAACGTCATTGTTCTAACTCCCAAGGAGGCCCGACCAGCGGGAACACTTGTAAACACTTACAAAGCAACTTGTAATAAACAACATACGTATAATAAACGAGCCATGACGACACACACTTCAACAGTGTAACAATGTGTTAGCAGCTTTAAAGAAAATAAAGAAAATACCGAACATACCGTATGACGAACTTTACTGCGTACTTCTTAAACATAAAAGGAAGGGCGAGGCGAGTTTCTTCTTCTTCTGGATTTGATTGGCGGCTGGCATCCAGCTTATAGGTGCATTGCCGCCACCTACCGGACTGGAGTGTGGAACATTAGCTGACAGAGAAAAAAAATAATAAATAAAAATAAAATAAAATAAAATAAAACCAAACCAACCCAAACGAAAACAAAACAAAACCTTAAACCCTATCCATTAAGCCTGTTTCCCTCAAGTATTTACACACATACCTCCTAATGCTTTCTGATCTTTGCAACATGTTCTCTACCGTGACGCTCACTTTTTCCCTTTGCAGTGCTGATTTTAGATCTCTCCTCTCACTCTCATATCCCTTGCATTCCATAAGAACATGCTGCACAGTTTCAGGAAGATCACATAGTCTACATTTACCAGTAGGATGTTTACCAATTCTGTGTAGCGTGCTGTTAAGCCCTGTGTGTCCTAATCTGAGGCGGGTAATGACCGCCTCCTCCTTCCTGCTCTCGCCCACCACTCCTCCTTTTCCCACCTGTTTTTGTATACCGTAAAAGTGTCTTCCTGTCTCATTTATATCCCAATATTCCTGCCAAACCCTTTGCATTTGTGTTTTAATGATTGTCTTTCCTTCTGCTTTCCCTAGTGGGATATTGTTTACTGTTTGTGATCTGAGTGCTTGTTTTGCAAGTATGTCTGCATCCTCATTGCCCTCAACCCCTGCATGAGCAGGAACCCACAGAAAACTGACAGACCTCCCCCTGTTTTGAAGGTCATATAGCATTTGATGGATCTCCATGATTAGATCTTGCCTACATGACTTCATGGTCCTAATACTACTGAGGGCTGCCCAGCTATCTGATGCAATGAGTGCATTGGCCCTGTTGTCTCCCCCTAACCATCTCAGTGCGAGTGTGATAGCCAGGAGTTCAACTGTGTATACTGATGCATGGTCTGTTGCTCTCTCCTTAACTGCCACTTTGAACTCTGGAATGTACACCGCAGCTCCATCTGTAAATATTGACACTCTATTTGGATAATTCTGTTCAATGTATTTTTGCACTATTCCTCCAATATCTCCCTGCCTTGTCTTCTTGTTGAGCTTCTGCTGAATATTAAAATCTACTGAAGGCATCTGGAACAACCAGGGCGGAATATCTGGTAGAGGAACATTGGAGATATACTGCACGTCACATAAACCAATGCTTTCAGCTTTTGCATTTCCAACCCAGCCTAAGCTCCTGAAGTTTGACTTGTCATGCTCTGAGCAGTCCTCTAGTATGGACTTTGCTGGATGAGACATTTTATGACCCTGCAGATAGACCCAGTATGCCAGCATGAGCTTGGTTCTTCTTATTCTCAGAGGTTCTTCCCCCATCTCAACCTGCAGAGCTGCAACTGGAGAGGTCTTAAATGCCCCACTACATATCCCGAGTCCTTTAGCCTGCTCCACATCCAGCTTCTTAAGATGACTTTCTGCTGCTGACATATATGCAACACTCCCATAATCTATTCTGGCTCTCATCATGGTTTTATATATATTCAATAGCGACTTCCTGGATGCTCCCCAATCACGACCTGATAAGCATCTCAAGAGGTTATTAACACTTTTACACTTATCTTTTGTCCTCTCAATGTGCTGCCTCCAGGTAAGCTTTTCATCAAACAGCACTCCCAAGAAACGAATGACTTTTACTTGCTCCAGCGTTTCACCATATAGCTTTATTGATATTTCTTTATGGCGCTTTGCAAAACATATCACTTGAGTTTTTGCAACTGATAGTTTAAACCCCCACCTATTTGCCCACTGCTCCACTGTATCAACTGCTGCCTGCAGCTTCTTCTGCAGATACTTCTGATTCCTCCCCCTTACCCATAGTGCCCCATCATCAGCAAATAATGATTTACTTATTCCTCCCCCCACCTCCTCAAAAATGTCATTAATCATACAGTTAAAGAGTATTGGACTGCATACGCTCCCCTGTGGCGTTCCATTTTCAACCATATATACTGGTGAGTACTCTTTCCCTACTCTGACCTCTATTGTCCTCCCAAACAGGAAACCCAACACCCAATTATACATCTTCCCTCCCACTCCCAATTTATCCAGTTTGATTAGCAGGCCTTCTTTCCACAGCATGTCATATGCTTTCTCTATGTCAAAAAACACAGCAACCACGATCTCTTTATTTGTCTGTGCTTTCCTGACTTCTGACTCTAAGCACAGTATTGAGTCCATTGTATTTCTCCCTTTACCGGGACGAGTTTCGTTTTCACCTTTCAAAATAAAGGTCTGTCATAAATGGAATAACCAAGTGCAAAGTAACTGTCACTGAACAGATATATCTTCAGTGCTTCTTTTTAACTGTTTCTGACGGCACAGACAGATGACGTAGTCCTGATCACATGAGCATCAGATCCGAAAATATGTCGTGCTGGTGGTAAATGAGAGAATGTAATGATGGTTATTGTTCCAATGATGAAATTTCAGCTAATAAAACTGTTTAATAACTGTTACGACAAAAGAGGTCTATCATAAACAGAGGAGTCAGAGTTGCAGCCAAAAAGAGAAACACTGAATTTATTAAGCAAACATCACAACATATTGCTGATGGGTCAGCTAAATGAACACAAATTGAATGAAGGGAAGCCACGTAGACCCCACAAAGGCCCGTTCTAAAACATTATGAAGGCTGAGGCTAACAGAAATAAAACTGAAAGTGACACCTCAGAAAACCTATAATAAGAAGTGAAGTAATGGAAACAGACCCCAGATTAGTCTGCTGCGGTGGAAGTAAGAGAGATAAGGTTACTGCCCCCTCTTTACAGGTTTATTCTCAATGTGACTGGTTACATCTGAAAAGAGAACACAAGATATTATGGGTCAACAACATGCAGAGAATAACCTGTGTAAGGGAGCATGGAACCATAACATTGGTATTTTCACTTTGGTTTGGCAGTGTCAGCTGTCATACTGTAAGATGTAAAGTTCAGAAAGGAGTGCTTGTTCAGCAGGACTGAGCCCGATATATTAAGACTTGTTCATTAAGAATGTTTCCCTGCCAATGTAAGTCATATCTCACTTGATGACATGCACAGTAGGACAGTACTTCTTCTACGATCTTCACATAATAACACCAAAGAACAATACTTTATGTTTAATTTGTAAGCCAGCTCACTTACAATTACCTCCACGGCATTTGCTTTTATTCTGAAGGGGTTGAAAACGGAAAGAGATTAGAGCTCATGGAATTCCCCTGTTTTCTTTCGCTTTTACTTGTGGGGCGTTTCCTTTTTTTTCTTTTCTTTTTTTTTTTTTTTACCTTATTCCACAATCTGTTAATTCTTCACAATCCCCCTGTTGGCTTCATAATAGTAATATATTTGCAAAAGTGAAAACTGTTGAATAGACAGACACCTTTGATCACCGTTAGTTCTCATCAGCAGGAGGCCTCCAGACTGTCTTGTGACATTCTGATAACAACTAACATGATTCTGAAGCTGGATTCAGAACATTTGGTTGCCGAGTTGCAGTGAAAATATTTTTACACTTCCAGTTCCCTGGTCTCCAAGTTAAGAAGGTTCTTTTCTTTCTTCCTTTCTTTCTTTCTTTCTTTCTTTCTTTCTTTCTTTTTTGATGAGTTTTGTCTTAAATTCCTGGGACAAGGCCTAACCCTGTAATTTCACAAGCTGAAGATATTTTCATATTTCGCTCTGTGATGTCAAATACAACTATAAACCAGACCGGCTTAAGCTTGTACACCAGATCAGACCAACTAAACCCTAAACTGACCAATCTCTAACTTCTCTATTTTCAACAATACCTTTTGGAAGCTGGGTAAATGTTTGAATATTTAAGGGATGAGGATCTTTAAACATCCATGCTGTTAGGATGCAAAATTGTACCAGGATCCTAAGTTCAATGAATCGACCTGATTTAAGTTTCAGTGTGTTTGCTGCACTTGGTTTAAAATGAATTAACTATTAGGGATCCTACATTATGCAAAGAACATTTTTTCAACTAAAACAAAAAAAAGTTTCTGCCAGGAACATCTAGCAAGACAAACTGAACCTTATGGTAGGTCAACTGTTGTCTTGGGTCGGGTACTGACCTCGGTACTTTTATGGCTTCAAACCAAATGCCCTTGGGAGTACTGAGTTCTGATTCATGGAAAGTGACTCGGTGCAAAACTTCAGTGCCTTTTAACAAAGCTGTTGATAGACAGAGAGTGAACAACACACCACCCCGGAGAGAAGACATTAAAGGTGCAGGTGGTAACTTGGAGGAGAGAGAGGACGACTTAGCATTAAATTTGAGACATTCTTTATTGTGTGTACTCAGTGATTGTGATTTTACTGCTGTTTTACTGAGGTGCAGTATGTTGTGTTCACCACAGTGTGGCGCAAGTTTACAGGTCAAGGGCTCATGCAGCAGCATTGAGTTCCGAGTTCATTCCTGCATTGTGACGACAACGTTTAAGACTGCTTTGTCTCAAATAAATACGCAAGAGAGGCTAAAGATGGTTTCGTCTTCCGTCAACTTATTCCCCCAAGTTCAGCGCTAGTGATGCTGCAAAGCTCAATAAAGTACAACTTTGAGATCCCTCTACTCCTCCTTCTTCTCCGTTGCTCTCCTGCCTCCAAAGTCCCTCCCCAAGAGGAGGCTGCGACCTGCACGTGACTGAAGAGGGAAGGTAAACAACATTCCTTACCTAGAAACTTGTTCCTCAATTCATTTCATGGTTATTTAGCAATAAAGTATAACTTTGTGATAAAAAAAAAAATAACGTTCGGAAAGTGTAGTATTTAGCTTACCACGTCAGTTTCGCCACTAAATGAGCAGCTTATTTACATTTGTCGCTTTGCAAAATGTGTGACATTTGTATTTACTGATATGGTTGGAGTTTGGAGACCGAGACACGGCTCAGATGAAGAGTAGCTACACCCCAGCAGCTGCTTCTGCGAGCACGGGTAGACGAGGGAGCCGTGGATGAGGTGGATCAGGCCGAGGCCGGGACCGTGGACCCTCGGGCAGAGTGCGTCGTGTGGGCCAAACGCCCGATGACCTCCGTGCAGATGACACGGCTCGAGTTGAACATTTGAGATTGCAGAGGATTGCAGTTGAACGGGAAGAAATGCTGCAGCCAACAGCCTGAGATGTGCATTTGCATTTTTGAGTGTTGTGCAATACTGTACATAGATTCTTTTTTTATATCGTTCGAAATTTACATATCAAAGTATTTTTGATTTTATTTTTTATCTAATAAAGTTTCTTTCTAAAGTGATTTCTTTCTAATTGAATACATGTAAAAACAAACATTGCACTTTACCTTATTTTACTGAAATGCCCCTAGGAATAGTTTAAAAAACTAACTTCATATCATATAAGAAATTGGAATCACTGTGTCTGGGTCTAAGCATGCACATCTCAAAAGCAAATATGCTTATCAAAAACAAGTAATAACTCTATGAATATTGTCAAGCTTTATTTTTTTAAGTTATATAACAATGTAAGTTGTATGCAGAGTAAAAATGCACAGTTAGTTGTCAGTCAAGGTCAACATAAACTTTGATTTTTGCTGTTAGATAGGATTCTTTATTCTTTAAAGTGCAACATCAGCCTCTATGTCTGTGGCAATCTCTGACCTGTGGAAAGAGAATAGAGATTTGGATGTAATATATACACACATTTAGGAAGTCAGGGTCCTATAGTTACATGGCTTTTATTTTAACAAAGTTATTACATTGAAAATTTGAACCAGTCAAAATGATGATACAAAATCTGTTATTCCTTTCCAGACTTTTTGTGTTCTGTGATTAGAAACTCGAAGATTACAAATAGCCTGGGCCAACCAAATTTATGAAAACCCACATGTATCTAATGTTTGCTGGACAGATTTCATCCATGGTGACACATACAGTTATGAAATAAAACCGTTATACATTTCCCGGCTGAGTTTTGTTTCTTCCCCTTTCATCAGACTTCCCCAGTAACCAATGATTCTCCCCATAAATCACATCTAATGTCACGTGACAAAGACATAAAGCAAAGCAGACGTCACAGGGGAGCAAACTCCAAAAAACCTTTCATCCAGAAGTCCCTGCTCTCCTACAACTCAAATTTTAAAAAGTCATATAATGTAGACAAAAAAAACAGTGATAGTTATTTTAGTTGATGGTCTGAAAGGATTCAGAAGCATTAAGAACACTTAAAATATGCACAGAATGAATATAAAGGTTAAAAAATGTAAATATATTAGCTTAATAATAAACGGATGGATGAAGAATAGATGGAGGATAACATTTTTTCATAAAAAAAAAAACAAAAACAAAAACAGTGGCATTATTTAAACAAACTGGTATTTAAAGGGTTAAAATCCTGAGAATGAATGAATATTAAGTATTTATTATCAGGACTGATGTTGGTTTAAAAATGTGACTCAGTGAAAGTTGAAAAATAATGTTAATATATATGTTATCAAAACAGTTGAGTGCCAATGCGCATGCTCCCAGGGTTTATATACATGAAGGAGACGAGTGGATTAATGCAATTAGAAAGTACAAAGTTTAAACAAATAAATACAATAAAACGAGCCCGCAGATGCAAAAACTAAACTTAAGCTTAAGTTTACTTCGAAAAACCACACCGGAAGTGTGGGAGGTGTGACGGCCGCTCGGTCCTGCGGAGCCACAGAGAGCTGACGAGTCAACACAGAAAGTAAGAGTTCATTCTGATTCCTGAAGACAACAAGCGACTTTCACCCGCTCTGATTTTCTGTCCGTGTTTCTGCTCGAAATGTCGGAAGTGATCGAACCGCCACCTGTCAGGTAACAAGCAGCTGTTCTCAGAATTCTGATGTGTCACGTGTGTGCAGAGAGACACTGTGAGAGGTCAGGTGTCCATGCAGTGTGTTTACAATGTGGAATTAATCATAGTCTGTGTTTACATGACTGCATTACGTGTGTTTTGTGCTTATCTGTGTGCAGATTTGAAGTTTCTCTGCTGTGTTAGGTGAACCATTATTTTGAAATAAAGTGTACATGTTAAAGTGTAAATCTGTGCTTTATTATGTAGGTGTTCCTTTAGTTTTCTCTCTGCTTGCTCCTCAGTGCTGCTGTCCCTGCAGAGCAATCAAAGTTCAAGACAAGTGATGATGTCGCCTTCTACAAGTGGGTTTCATTCACAAATAATATGTGTATTTATGTGATTATGCACAACTACCTGACCTCTGTAGGCGATCAGTTCTTATCATCATTTTGAATTTCCTCATGTCTGCTCATGTTGTTGCCAGGCGACAGATCCGAGGTCCAAACCCGCAGTATCGCACCCTGTTGGACACCATGGTGCTGACAGAGAGGGGGGCCCGTTTTGAACTGTTGCAGCCCGACTCACAGGTCTGAACACTTTTGTATTTACTGGAAAACGAAAGTGAAGGATGGTCTGTTTCCTGTTTTTTTGCTAAAGTTGCCAGTATTTTTTAGCTGTGTTGTGCACATCTGAAGGACAATAAAGGTTACGAGAAACCCAAACCCCCTCTTTGGCTGAAGAATGCCTGATAACCTTCACTGGCATTGTTAAAGATGCAGATAAAATCTCCCAACAGCGTCTAACTAATTGACTTGTTTTGATTTTCACAGAAGTCACTGCTCCTTTCTGTGTCACCTTGCAAAAACAACACCGTAAGGATCTTAATCGACGAGCTCCAGCCGATTAAAGCGCGCTATCGAGTTCCAGATGTGCTTGTGGGGGAACCACAGGGCGAACGGTAAGATCTGCACCTGCATCGTCCCTCACTCCTCAGGTTCACTCCGAGCTCTTTGTCTGTGTTTTGTTGCACAGCCGTGACTCCCATGTTTGTTGGAGAAATCATTTATTTACTTTTATTACCATGTGGCAGGATGAGCGTGGAGAGACAGTCGAAGGACTCTGTCACCCTCTCCTGGTCTTCGGGGCGTCACCAGGTTCGCGTGTGGCATTTCCCCTTCCGTCTGGAGATCCTGTGTGAGGACGAGGTGATGGTGACGTTCAACTCTAAAGGCAAACTGTGGTTCGAGACTCTGCAGGAACCACCCAGGTGAGGCTGTCAGGTGACAGATGCTCAATGGATAAGAAACAACACATGAAGACTGGAGTTAAATGACATGTTCTTGTTTTTCTCCCCTTGTTGTTTGTCCTAAGGGCCACATCTGAGAGCAGTGAGGTAAGAGAATGTGATATTACTCGTACTTTAAGAATTATCTGGTCTGTAAATACATTTCTTCTTCTTCTTGTTCTTCTAGCAGCTTGAAGACGAACACACAAGTTCATTATGGAAAGAGACGTTCAAAGAGTTCGTGGATATCAAAGCTAACGGTACTGTAACGCAGCTAAAGGTGCATTATGTACAAAGGTGCACAATTTCATTCTGTTTTACTTTGTTTATATGTGGCGGACCCCGCCACCTTTCTAGCCTCTAACAGTGTTCTGAGGACCGTATTGTCCTCTGAGAACAGCTTGTTTATCCAGTTATTGACAAAATGAATTATGAATATGATGTTTTTTTATTATTTCCTCATTGATTGATAGTTTGTTTTTGTACTTTTAACTGGAGAGGAATGTTGTGTGTGTTTCTCCGAGGCACACGTGATTCTATATTTTAAATATTATTTATGATTCTATCTTCTCAGAATACGTGTTATGATAACATAATAATAGTATCGACATAGCACCTGTCCTGACAAATGTATAAAGAGGAATTTGACAAAATTAAACAAGGTTTTTGCTGGTGGCTAAAAAAAAGTCGTAAAACCTTAAAAAACTTGAGTTCAAATCTGGGTATGAAGGTATGAGATTGTATGGAAAGTCAGAAATACATAAAATACACTGTAGCTTATTCAGGAAACCACAAAGAAACATAAATACAAAGAGTATCACGTGAGTAAAAATTAAGATATACATCTTGTGTATCTCCAGGTCCCAGCAGCATTGGGTCAGATCTTTGTTTACACGGGTTCAGTCATGTGTACGGGCTTCCAGAACACGCTGACGACCTGCAGCTCAGAGACACCAGGTAGCAAAGAATAAAGTTTATGCAGTAAAGACATCTATTTCTATTTATTTGCACCATCATGTTATTGATTTCATCTCACAGAGATGGAGAACCGTATCGGCTGTACAACTTGGATGTCTTCGCCTATGACGTGTACAGCCGCTTTGGCCTGTACGGGTCGGTGCCGCTATTGGTTGCCCACAAGCCCGACAGGACTTTGGGTTTGTTCTGGCTGAACGCATCCGAAACGTATGTGAACGTTCACTACAGCCCATCTGAGCATCAGGTAACCATTGTTCCAGTTGTTGTTGTTGTTGTTCCCTTGTTGAAACATTAGAGGTGAAATTCTTCAATCAAATTCAACCAAACTACACATTCAGAACCACTTAAAAAACCCCTTTACCTCACCCAGGATGACCAAACACCTCCAGCGAAGGGGGTCCAGAAGCAGACTGACGTACACTGGCTGTCAGAGAGTGGTGTGATTGACTGCGTGGTTCTGCTCGGGCCCGGTCCACAGCAGCTCTTCTCCCAGTATGCTCAGCTGACAGGTGTGTCTGCAGCCTGATTGTATTTATTTGGCCTTAGAATTAAAAAAGAAAATCTCAGAACTTGAAAAGGATTATTAAGGAGGTTTTTTCATGATGCTGAACATTGTGCCCCTACGTCATCCGTCAGTTTGACTCAGATTTATATTTATCCTCCCTCTCTCCGTCAGGGTATCAAGCCCTACCCCCTTTGTTTGCACTCGGGTACCACCAGTGCCGCTGGAACTACAACGACGAAGCTGACGTGAAGGCTGTCGACGCTGGATTCGATCAGCACGATATTCCGTACGACGTCATCTGGCTGGATATCGAGCACACGGATGGGAAGCGTTACTTCACCTGGGACCCTGAACATTTCCCCGAACCAGCTGAGCTGCAGCACCACCTGCAGAGGAAGAAGAGAAAGGTCACTGTCAGAACGCATCGTGTGTTTACAGCCTCATATGTTCCAAATTTAGGTTATTTATTCTGTTTTATCTTGTTTGTTTCTACCTTTCAGTTGGTAGTTATCAGTGATCCCCATTTCAAGTTTGATCCTGGGTGGTTGCTGTACAATGAGGCCAGAGAGGGCGGGCACTTTGTCCGGGACAGAGAGGGCCAGATCTATCTGGGCTCATGCTGGCCTGGTAATGTTTTTATTTAATTCTGTAATAACATTATGAAATCTCATAACAAAATTAAATCTCACTTAATCCCATGAAGCCTCTGAAGGTCTGAAATAAATTGCCCAAATCGAAAGTAGATCAAGAAATAAATTGATATGCCAATAAATGCACCAAAAATAATACATTTTTAAAATTTTTATAGCGTTTAACAACAAAGGAAAACACATACATTGGAAGAAAAAAAAAAGAAGAAAACGACAACCTCCCCCAAAAAACAGAAACAAAATAAAACAAGAAAAAGAGGGGAATAAAAAAAGATAGGCTTGAATTAATACTTCTCGAATAAATAAATAAATGGGGAGGATACAAGGCACAAGGTGATTTACAGAAATAATACAGAGATAAGCATATGAATAAAATAACTGTAAGAATTAATTAATACAGTTGAAAATGTAAACAAAACAAACAAAAGAGAACTCAATTTATGTAACATTCATTTATTTCATCATCATTTAGCCATTTATATACTTCTTTATTCACTTGTGCTGTTTTAGTTTTAAGAAACGTGACCAAATAATCAAAATTTTATAGAATATAACGGTCTTTGAGTTGTTTCCTCTGTAATTGGAGTTTTTGATAACCTCTCTTACAGGTGCGTGCTCTTACCTTGACTTCAGTAATCCAGACACTCGAGCGTGGTACTCCGGATGTTTCAGCCTGGAAGAGTACAAGGTAAGCAAGAAATTCACAAATGAATACTGGTGTGTACGCAACCCCATAAATCCATACGAACCAACAGGGTACCATCTTGATGGATGGATGTTGGAAGGATGATACTGATACCTGATGTTGTATCATGTGTCATGTTTCCTTACAGTGTATAGAGAACAGTTTTTCTGTGGTTGAATTGTTCATGTCTGATTCAGGGATCAACGCCATCGTTGTTTCTGTGGAACGATATGAATGAACCGTCCGTGTTCGGTGGGCCGGAGCAGACGATGCCAAAGGACGCAGTGCATCATGGGGGCTGGGAACACCGGGAGTTACACAACCTGTACGGCTTCTACCAGGTGATTTAACTTGATGCAAAGGAAACGTATTTTCCCTGTATGCAATCATAAACATTCAGTTGTAATTTGTCCGTTGTTGTCTCACAGCACATGGCCACAGCCGAGGGCCTGATAGCTCGCTCGGGTGGCTCAGAGAGACCTTTCGTCCTTACACGCTCCTTCTTCGCTGGGTCACAGAGATATGGTATATTTTTTAAAATGGAAAATGAACTGCGGTGTATTCATGGTTGTATCCTTCACTGCACTGTCTTCTGGGATTGAACTTGTTTGGGCTGCAGGAGCGGTTTGGACGGGTGACAACGTCGCCACGTGGGAATATCTGGAGATCTCCATTCCAATGATTTTATCTCTGAGCATCACGGGGATAGCTTTTTGTGGAGGTGAGCTTAGTATTGTTCATTGTGAATTAAAAGACTTACAGTACTGTGACGGGCTCAACACCTTTAAGTTGCAGTCTCTCACTTTCCTCTACGTTCCAGCCGATGTCGGTGGGTTTTTCCGGGACCCTGAGCCGGAGCTGCTGGTGCGCTGGTACCAGGCCGCCGCTCTGCAGCCATTCTTCCGAAGTCACTGCGCAATATGGTCGAAGCGTCGGGAGCCCTGGCTGTTTGGAGAGGAGGTCACCGCTGCAATCCGCACTGTGATCAAACAGAGGTACGTTAAAGGTGTTTTCGGACGTGCGTTGTAAATCTGTGATGTGTTTCTGAGCTTTCTTTTCTAATGTTTAAATGATCCCAGGGTAGAGGCGGGTTTTGATCTCTCCTGTCTGTACTCAGGTACTGTTTGCTGCCCTTCTGGTACACTCTCTTCCACCAGGCTCACACCTCAGGTCTGCCTCCGCTCAGGTTAGTGCTGCTGCCATCTGCTGCTCAGTGGAAGTACTGTAAGCCCCAGAAACCCTCTGTAGCTTCGGGCACTAGAGATCAGCGACTTGTATAGAAGTTTTTAATGTGTACAAAACATTTAGAAATGCTCATTTTATTTGAAACTGTACAGACCTCTGTGGGTGGAGTTCCCGAGAGACGAGAGCACCTTCAGCGTGGACAACCAGTATATGATTGGTGATGAATACCTTTTATTTTTGCATCTTCTTTCAGTGGAGTTATTTTTATTTCTCTCTTGGTTTAACTGTCTTGGACGTCATGCAGGTGGAGCTCTGCTGGCCTGTCCTGTAATCAAACCGGGCGTTGAAGAAATCAAAGTCTTACTTCCAGGATCTGATGAGGTAAATCAACCACCAGGTAACACATTTATATGTTTTGATGTGTTTCTGTTACACCTCAGTGCTGATGTTGTATTAAGGCTGGTCTCTGTCGTAGGTGTGGTATGATGTCCACTCTGCAGAGTCGTATAAAGGAGGCAGGACTCTGAGTCTTCCAGTCACCCTGGACACAGTGAGTGTTTGTCAGGAATAACAGCCAGATGTTACATTCTGGAAGCCGAGTTTGATTTCCTGGCGTTTCCTCCGCGCAGGTTCCAGTGTTCCAGCGAGGCGGCTCGGTGGTCTGCAGGTCAGTGGGAAGCGGCTCCTGTACGGCCGAATACAAGGAGCTCCCCCTCAACATCACCGTGGCCCTCAGCTCTCAGGTGAGCGTCAACAGATGTGCGAACCTGGCTTTCATGGATATACCTCTGACAGTATATGCATGAAAGCCATTTATCGCTGGATAGAAGAGACGTAGCTACAAATGTTGTCTTTGATGAAGCGTGTTCCTTCCAGATCATGTTTACAGTATTCCTGTAGTATTTGTTGCAGTCGATGCTTACGGCCTTGTTACAAACTGATAATTACCAGTGAGACAGATGTTGCTGCTAAAGCTAAAAAGCCAAAGTGCCTCCTGTCCCATTTCCTGAGCTGGAAAGTCGTTCTTCTTCCTTCAGTATTCATGCTCTTAATGTGGAAACAACATGGACACCACGTAGAAGATGTGTTGGATCATGAGGGCTGGCGCCTGTGACATTTGCATCATTTAATTAGTACATCCCTGACGGCGGTCCGTTCTCTCTGCAGGGTCTCGCTGATGGTGAGTTGTACCTGGACGACGGCCACTCCTTCAGCTACCGGGACAGAAAGGCCTTCTGTCTGCGCAGGTTCAACATGCTGTCAGGCCGTCTGCTCTGCCGGTGAGTCATAACTCCCACCTCCGAAATGAAGGATCCAGTTTTAGACCACATGTGAAAAGAAGCCGAGGGCGCAAACTATTTGAGTTTCTGAGCTGAAAACACTTCACACGTGATGATTTGATATCTGTCGTCGCGTCTCGCAGTCCTGCCAGCGAAGACGGAGCGTTCGACTGTGACACGGTGATCCAGTCGCTCACCGTCCTCGGGGTGAAGAACAAACCGTCCACAGTGGTCGTGCATCTGTCAGGTGAGGAACATCTGCCAGATAACTACAGTAGCACCTTTAAAAAGCAGAGTTTGCAAAGTGCCGTGACGGACGAAGCAAAAACAGGGTGCGACAAACACTCAGGCCAAACAATAAGCAGACAGGACAACAACACACAATACAAATTAAAAGAATAGAAGCAATAAAAGATGTTTAATATTTAAATATATATCTTTTGTTTGTATCACCAGGTGCTAAAGACTCCTCTGCTGCTTTTCAATACACGGAGACCAGTCGCATGCTGACAGTGAGCGACCTGAACCTCAGAGTGACAAAAGACTGGGAGATACAGATACTGTAGCTTTACTGTCAATGTGTCGGCCACTGATTATCATCACTCCAATGGATTTCTTATAGAAAACGATGATATCACGTGAAGGACTTAAGTGTGAACAAACTGGCACATGTGTGTTTAACAAATGTCTCAAAACCAGCGCTTGAGGGAAATTATGCACCACAGTTGTTATATTTGTAATCATTTTATTTGTATTTAATTTCAGAATTATTTTTTTGAGCCCATTGAGTTCTGTATTTCTTTAAAAACAAGATTACCGAAGATATGAATCATAATCAAAGAGAAATTGCGTGTTTTTTTTAAAGTTATTGAGTGAAAGTTTACCGAATAAATATCAAACTGATTTCACTCGTAACAGACCCTCATTTATTTCTAACATCTTGTCATGCTAAGCTGATACCGTGTGCGTTGTGTGGGTGTGTTGTGCGACCTGACTTCCTCCTAACTCCAGATGTTCGCTTACTTAAGAGCGACATAGAGTAGTACAATAAGAAATGCTTGAATAAACCAAATTCCCATTAGATACCGAAAGGAAATAGCGTGTCGTGATCGCGTTGGACCTTAAAACGAAGTCAGACGTGTTCAGCAGAAACACTAACCACTTTCATGACTATAAAGACTCTTTAATTGTTTAAAAAGAGAGTATCTGGGAGTTTTATTAGGTTTTTTTATGTCTGCGTGTATTTCTATCCAATGTTTCATATCTCAAGCAAACTCAATTTGAGTCCAGGAAGCACTCATATTATTAAATTTTTTTAAAAGCTTTTTTAGAAGGAAGAAAAGAGAAAGGATGAAAAGAGACAGAAGAGACAGAGACCGACCTTTTTTGTCACATTGCCGATATAATAGAGTCAAAAATGTGCAGCTCTGGCTCTGATGCAACATTCTCTCACACAATAAATTGCCCACAACACACTCTGATAGGTAACACGCCACAATTAACTGCCTACAAACGATCAAATGATCTGAATCTGCAGAGCAACGAGTAACTAAATTTATCAAATAAGTGTCATGAAGAAAAGATAGAATACACTCAAGTAAAGTACCCCAAATGTATCTGTACTTGACGCTAAGATTTTCGTTTTTACTAGGGATGGTATTTTTGATACCTAATAATCAGCACTGGACCTGAAAAAGCCAAATCGGTCGACCCTAGTTTTTTCTATTTCAGGGTGGTTCCCAAATTTTCAGGTATGCTGCATTTTTCTCCACCTGAATGTGAGTCACGCCTGAAAGGAAGAACCACCTCCGAATCATCATATCAGACCGATAGCTGTGATTCTTTTACTCTCGTCCGCCCTTGAAGACAGTGATGATCCACGAGGTGATCGTCTACTGTACGCTGGGAGTGGTGAATTTGTACTTTCCCCAGCAGAGCTAAAAATGGATGATACTCCTCTTGATAGCATTAGCCTGCTGTGGTTATGCTGAGACTGCTCAACGCTGAGCTCCATTGAGAAGAGGTTTAAAGGGGTTGAATGCCTTCTGCTGAGGCAGGGCATCTACCGACCACTCTTTACATGCCCTCTGGCACGGCCCGCTGGCCTTTGTGTCACCCAACAATGATGGCAACGTATCCCTACAGCCAGGGAGAGATCATTGTCCGCCTCTGACCAATGGGAGGGCAACAAATAGACGTTTATGTGAAATGTGAGTTTTTGTGCATATGTGTGTGTGTGTATGTGTATGGTAATGCAAAGGTGAATGCACGTGGAGTCAATGTCTCTTTCACAGCGAGCTTTTGCATCTGCTCTGTGACGAAGGGGAGGGGGACGTCACACAAAGAAGGAGCCAATCAGACATTAGCCGTTTGGATTTATGCCAGGGTTTTTAGGCTTGTAAGACTTTAGTACAAGTGGCAAAAGACCAGTTTTTTTTTTTAAAAAAAAGAAAAAAGCCAGCTGAGACAGGATGCCCTATACGCCGTCTGGCTTTTTCTGCGACCGGTTGATCCGGGAACGAGAGAGGAGAGACGGGGAAGGGTCTCTGAACAAGCCCCTCCGCTTCAACAGCCAGGACTTCGGCGTCCTGAGACAGGAGTGCCTTGGGGGGAAGACCCTGTTTGAGGATGAGTCTTTCCCAGCCACTGTGGAGTCTTTGGGCTTCAAGGAGCTCGGACACAAGTCCAACAAGGTCAAGAACATCGTCTGGAAGAGGCCCAAGGTAGGAGGAGGGGGGGTTACACCGGGTTGGCACACAGGAGCTACACGCAAAGTTTAATAAAGAGGGGATGAATCACACATGTGGGAGGTGGGACGTTTATTTTTGATTACGCAGTGACATCCAACCTGCATGGGAAACTGCTGCTGCTGCTGTGGGATCTGACCTGGAGATGCTGATGGGATTTAAAACACTCGCCCACCTGTCCGACACGGATGGACGACTGGAACTAAGTTTCTGTGTGGCAGCGCAACTTTAGAGATCTGCCATGACGATTCCTGGCTGAATGGCTCTAATATACAGGATGTTGTTAATACTTATCCATTTAAAGATGCTTACATTGTCGGTGTCTGTCAAGTTTGTCCCAGATAGTTTAACAATCTGTGCAGCAGATGATGCAAAGGCCTCAAACTGGCTGAATCAGCAGCTCTTAGATGGATTATTGCTCCTTCTTTTCGCTGAAGTTAACTCTGTTTGTTTATCGTTGTCTACAGGAAATCTGTGAGAACCCTCAGTTCATTGTTGGAGGAGCCAGTAGGACAGACATCTGCCAGGGAGATCTCGGTAAATTATACCTTTTTTTTTTTAAAACACTTTGGGCACAGCGATTGCATCACAGCATCACAGTGCTGGCTGACATTGACATTTTGTGCAGCAAGAGTTTTATTATTCAGATTTTTTTTGCACCAAACTGCAATGAAGCAGGCGAAAAGGAAAGTTTTTTAATGATGCTTGACTTGTGAGTATGTTAAAATAACAACAACAGAACATCTGTAGAGGGACTGAAAGGAGGGAATCCATTTAAAATCACTTGAACGCCGTTCTGTCATTGTTTTCTGGGGCTCTGATTGTTTCTGGGTATTGTTAAAACTCGCTGACAGAAGCAAAATTACACAAGGAATTTTGGGGGAAAAAGGGTGGTTACAACAAAAAGAGTGTGACGGGACTGTGCGAGGTTATACATGCTGTATTCAACGGGCAAAACACAGCCTGTATTCATGCAGCTTTGGAGGGTGACAGGGGAGCAAAATATCCCAATCGATCCCCCGCACACGGCCTCTCTGCCTGCAGCGGCCTCCCCATATTGTGCTTATTCTTTTGGAAGGGAATCCAACCAGCAGCACTTCTCATTGTTGTTCAGTTCAGACTGCAAATAAAGGGGACCAAAGGGACAAAGGTCCTGGCAGACACTGTTAACCTGTTGAAAAACTTACATTGTTTCCAGCCCCGCAGCTGTCACACACACACACACACACACACACACACACACACACACACACACACACCTGGACAATCACGAAACACAAACGTCAGCACTCGGCAGCGATCTTTCTCCTCCGGCAAAAACAAAATATGTGGCAGAGGAGTGTTGAGGGCGAAATCACAAGAATGTTTAATCAGATTGCGGTTAAAAGTTTCTACACTTCCTCTCAAGCTCTGTTCGAACACATTTTAAAACTATTACCTACGTATGAGTTTCTCTCCTGTATCACCAAGACGATAAAGTTGTGTCTACGTGAACTCAGATGAGCTGATCCTCTGTGTACAGGTGACTGCTGGTTGCTGGCTGCCATCGCCTGTCTCACCTTGAACGAGAAGCTTCTGTACCGCGTTGTTCCCCAGGAGCAGAGCTTCTCAGAGGGATATGGCGGCATCTTCCACTTCCAGGTCAGAAACATCCCAGTTGTCCATACGCACACAGTCTACAGCCTAATATTCAGTCCTGTTTTTAGCATTTTAACCTCCTTAAAGCAACGACAAGAAAGGTATATTTTGTTTTAGTGCCCGACCACCAGACTACAGAGCAGCTTCTGTCCTCGTGTTGTTTGACACCTTAATCCATCCTCCAAAAAGTTTAGATTTTATGACTTTTCCAACCTTGATAAGTCAGAATCTGACCAGCTGATATGCAATAAGATGAGGACAGAAACATTCTTTAGTGGACATATAACATGAGATAATATAATAAGAGATAATCCTGAAGACTTCGATCCTCAGTTCTGTTTCTACTCCTTCCTGCCCTTCAGTTCTGGCGTTATGGCGACTGGGTCGATGTCGTCATTGACGACCGCATCCCGACCTTCAACAACCAGCTGGTCTTCACTAAGTCCGCCGAGAGGAACGAGTTCTGGAGCGCCCTGCTGGAGAAGGCCTACGCCAAGTGAGAACCACACGGTTTTATCCTGTGTTGGAGGGTAGAAGAGCTTTTTCATTGAGCGTTTTTTGGTGCGGTTTACTCTTTAAACAGGGTCAGGAACTACACGGAGCACCATTGTTGTTTTACCGGACTGCAGATTTGTGATTTAGACATACAGGCTAAGACGATAGCAGCACAGGAGTCAGAGTAAAGTAACGCAGACTTAAAATAAAGCTGGTTTTTGATATGCGCTCCTCTCCGTCCAGGCTGCACGGCTCCTACGAGGCCCTGAAGGGTGGCAACACCACCGAGGCCATGGAGGATTTCACCGGTGGAGTCACTGAGTTCTACGAGATGAAGGAGGCTCCCAAAGAGCTCTACAAGATCATGAAGAAAGCTCTGGAGAGAGGCTCCCTCATGGGCTGCTCCATCGATGTGAGTCAGACAACCGAAAAAGCTGTGTTCCGCTGACATCTTCTGGTTGAAACAAGTCCGTTGGTGTGTGTGAGCACGCCGGTCCAACGTGTGTTCTGTGTGTCCGCAGTCTCTGGTTCCTGCTCGTTTTGAGACTCGTACCGTGACGGGACTTGTGAAGGGTCACGCCTACTCTGTGACAGCAGTGGAGGAGGTAAAGCTCGTCGTTCACAAGCTGAATTAAACACATTTCAAATGTGAGAATCTCCCCCGTGTTTGTGTTTCCTTGCAGTGCAAACCGTCTCAGCACAAGGAGGCTAAAGTCCGGCTGGTGCGTCTCAGGAACCCGTGGGGTCAAGTGGAGTGGAACGGTCCCTGGAGCGACAAGTGAGGAGATTTTAACCGTCTTTGCTCGTCATTAAATGTTTAATTTTGAGCCCTACTTTTCTGGTTTTTGCTCCGATGTAAAGTTTGATGACTGAACATGTGTGTCTGCCTTTTTCACCATCAGCTCTAAGGAGTGGGCCACGCTCTCCAAGTCTGAAAAAGAGAAGCTGCAGCACCAGAGTGCCGAGGATGGAGAGTTCTGGTAAGTCGCATATTTAGCAGTTTACTTACAGCTTTGAGGAACGGACGAAGGCTCCGAGTTTTGCGAAGATGGTTTCATTATTAATCTTTCTGAGCTGTCAAACTGTGATGCTACATCTAGAAATGTCCCGATCTCTTCTTTTGTCCATCTAGGATGTCATTCGAGGACTTCAAGAAGAACTACACCAAGATCGAGATCTGTAACCTCACCCCCGACGCCCTGGAGGACGATAAGATTCACAAGTGGACGGTTTCAGTGAACGAAGGTCGCTGGGTGAGGGGCTGCTCCGCTGGAGGCTGCAGGAACTACCCAGGTACCTCAGTCACACCTTTTCCCACAAACTGAAGAGCTCGATCACTCGATCAATGCATTTATTGACTCAAACCAATAAAACGGCTAATACTACTACCTGTGAAATCTGCAGACACGTTCTGGACCAACCCTCAGTACCGCCTCCGTCTGCTGGAGGAGGACGACGACCCCGAGGACAACGAAGTGGGCTGCACCTTCGTGGTGGCTCTGATGCAGAAGAACAGGCGGAAAGAGCGCAAGATGGGAGCCAACCTGTTCACCATCGGATTCGCCATTTATGAGGTGTCCTGCTCTTGATCAGCGGATTGTATAGCACTGGTTGCACTTTGTGACATGTTCCATCATTAAACACCACCATCATTAATACGTTTGAAACCCTGACGTTGCCTCTGTCTCTCTACAGGTGCCAAAGGAGGTACGGTTCATTAATTACACAGTTTGTCTTTATTTTATCCTTCTTTATCATCTCTACCAGTTGTTATGCAACAGTCCTGAAGTTGACTAACCTACGAGAGTGTGAATGCGACTGTTTCCCCCCGCAGATGCACGGGAACAAGCAGCACATGCAGAAAGACTTCTTCCTGTTCAGCTCCTCCAAAGCTCGCTGCAAGTCCTACATCAACCTGCGCGAGGTGACCCAGCGCTTCCGCCTGACCCCGGGGGAGTACGTCATCGTTCCCTCCACGTACGAGCCGCACCAGGAGGGCGAGTTCATCCTGCGAGTCTTCTCCGAAAAGAGGAACACCTCAGAGTGAGTGGGTGAGGGGGATCAGGGTGGCCTGCAGGGGGCGAGCTGGGCGAGAGGAGAGGGCATGGGTTCGTTACCTTCCCCCCCCAGCAACAGTAATGAAGCTAGATATGTTTGTTAGAAGATTCTTATCACAGTCTGTTGATGTTGTTTCTATGTTTATCAGCAGGGCTGGGTATTAAAATACAACGTAAGTCAGAACTATGTCAATTCATGGCACTTTTAGGTAGAATTAAAATTAAAAATTGGGATTCACATCAAGATCAAGAGCTTGTTTTGATAGATGATGTTGAGGTCCTTGTAATAAGCGTTAGTATAAAGGTAATAAACCTCTTATAAGTCCTTTTGTTAGATTATAAGATATTAATGAGCATTTATAAGTTAAAATTTAACAGTATGAATTGTTTCTAACAGCATTAGAAAATTTAATTTAACTTATTTTACTGATATTGTTTGTTAAGTAGAAATGTCAAAATAGAAAAATATTTAAAATTTGGTCTGTTATTATAAGGACCTTAATATAAAGTGTTTTTCTTCTTCATGATTGAAAAAACAAGTTGTGATTTTCACCTCACACAGAGATGCAACGCTACTCAGGGTTGCAACTTTTGATTATTTACATTATTGATTAATTCCTCAGCCATTTTCTTAAATAATCCATAATCCAACTGTTGATTTCAGAAGATAACGACACAGTTTCCCAGTCGAGGGAGTTTTCAAAAGTCTCATTTTGTCCAACCAACTGTTCAAAACTTGTCATGTAAGACAAAGAACATCACTTAATACCCACAAATGTGATGGTGGGACTGTTTTTGCTTACAAAATAACTCGATTAATTATCTGTGGATCAACAAATTGATCTTTTGACTATTTGTTTCAGCCTTATAAATTTCTGTTTTATTACCTGTGTACTCCAACCCACATTGGGTCTTAATTAGGTCGAGGAATCAAATGAAAAATGGTTTTAGCTGCACATGAAAACTGTATTTCTTCTGATTTTATTCTCATAATGTTAGTATTTTTTTTTCCCACCTTTTTTCTGCACAAGAGCAAAAGAAGATCTGTGTTTTAAACAAAAATAAACCGAGACACAAATGGTATTTTTTTAAGATAGTGATAGGACAAAAAGTTCAAATAAGCCAAAGATACCCAGCCCTACTTTTCACATTTAAAGTAGCAGCGGCAGGATTGAGTTAGCCTAGAAAATACAGAGTTTAATGGTGATTGTGGGGGTGTTGTGTGTTTGTTACTGGGGGTGGGTGGGACGCAAACCGCCAAGAACGAACGATTTTAACGGCAATTTGATTTGTAGAACTGGAAGAAATCGGCCCCAGTTCGAAGCTGTTATGGAATCTTTTTTAGGACAAGCGACTTCAGATTTGGGCGTGCACCGGTAAACTTTCAAAAAAAAATATTCAGTACTGCATGCTCAAGCCTCCACAAACATCCACCCACCGGCCCCTCCGCCTGCTGCCCTGGAGGACCAGACGGCACGCAGAGCCCGCCTGCGCTCTGATGGACCGGGACCCGGCTGTGTGGGACGGATGTGAACAGCAAACAGCTCACCATTTTGTTTTTCTTTGCTAATTATAATAATATCAATAACTTTAGCTCAAATCTACTTGAACACCAGAAGGGTGTGGGTCAGCACATAGTCTTTAACTTCACCTCAACGCTAATTTTTAAAGTGTAAAATCAAGAGGACGACACCTTCTACAACCAAGACGGCCCAAAATCAGAACAATCAAGAGACAGTACTCTTGACTGGAAGAAGCAACAGGTGGTACTAAACTAACAGATTTTAATTGCAGCTTTAATTGTGGAATCATTTTTGCCCTTTTTTTTAGTCCAACGTGAGTATGAAACAAATGCCTGCGTGAGTCTCAGGAGATCATATTTATTTATTAAGTGTTCTGCTGAATATCTGCTGAGAATAACATGGTTGGCTGTAGTAAACAGATGAGTGCACAGGCTTGTGCTCCAGATGAGATGTTGTTGTCACCATCGTGACTGCTGTTTGTTCGTCTTCATCCAGGGAGATAGAGAACAGGATCGAGGCCGATCATCCAGTGGTAAGTGTGTTGTTTTGCTTTTTGCTTCTTTTTTTGTTGCACTTTGCAGAATTACGATGTTAAGGTTCTCCAGGAGAGGACGACTTGTCTTCTTTTAGTCTACTTTCGCTTGGAAAAGAGCTCTAGTATTCTGTTTTTTAACAACAAGTGTACAAATCCCCATTTACATCTGAGCAATTGAAAGATTTTCTTGCACAAAAACGACAGAAATTAAAGCGAATCCTTCCATTTTAGTTCCTTCCTTAATCCTGATAATATAATCAAGATTTCTAAACACACAGGAGGATTTAATGTGCTGAATGACGGGTCAAAAATAAAGTTTTTCACCAGTTTTTCCTTTCGCATCTTCTCCCTCTCGCTTCTTTCTCTCCTTCTGCTTCGTGGCTCCATGACGCCTCAGCCGGCGCCGGCCTCAGCGGGGGAAGAGAGCGAGGAGGACCAGCAGTTCAGGACTATTTTTCAGGAGATAGCCGGCGAGGTGAGTACAAAAATGAGCATAACGTAGCCCTCAGGTACTTCAGTGCGAGCGCGTGTACCCAGTGGGTGAGATTTGAATTGTCGTCTCGTCTCTTCTTCTACTGTCTCCTCCTCCGCTCTGGTCTCTGTCGCAGGACATGGAAATCACAGCCAACGAACTGAAAAACGTCCTCAACAGAGTGATCACCAAACGTGAGTCCGAAATAGGTATTTTCCCCCTCGCCTGTTGCTCTAACATTACCGCATGTCGGATAGATTACCATTGGCAGCGGTGGTTGCTTAAAAACCAAAGACAAAAGCTCCCATGATCCCATTTTGCCTCCACTGTTGTGATTGAGAGACTCCTAGTGGCAGAAATTACATACTGTGCATTTAACCGATGGGGAAAATGTGAAGAACATGAAGAATCACCTTCTGTCTGTGTCTCCCTCCAGATAAGGACCTGAACACGGAGGGCTTCAGCCTGGAGAGCTGCAGGAGCATGATTGCTCTGATGGACGTATCCTTTGTATCGAGTGCTTCGGGCTGGCTGTGTTGTCTGTAGGAGGCACACCCTGCCGAGACCCATGGCGGGGTCTGTGATGGACGCTCACAGGGCCTAGGTCCGCACGAACGCAGTGACGAATCATGTGCTTTTTGATATGATCAAACGACACGCTAAATCCTCCCGCGGTCCACATGATAAGAGTCTCCTACTGGCATAAAACGGAACTCACTTTGTGGGAAAGCTGATGTTGGCTGTCACAGGCCGACGTTGGAACAGGAAGCAGGTTGTTTTGTGAGTGGACACACTGATGCTGACGCGTCAGACGGTTTTGGTCTTAACTGCTCGTGTTTTAGATGGATGGGACAGGTAGACTCAACCTTCAGGAGTTCAGACATCTGTGGAATAAGATCAAACAGTGGCAGGTGGGAATTCAGTTTTCCTTCTCTCTCATTCTATAAAAGAGCAGTTTTTCTTCTACACTTTACAACATCATTCACAGCCTTTATTGTACGGGACAAGTATCAACCCCTACGTATGTGTACCGAGTTGTTTTGCCCACTTTCTGCGTGCGTTGCGGGCATATTTGCAGCTCATTTAGGTCAATAACAGATGCTCTCTGGCTCGAAAGTGATTTTAGAAAAATATGAGACATTTCGAACATGGCAGATCGCATGTGATCCCTGCGATGATTCCAGTTTACTTGAGGACTCCGGGGTAACGCTCGTCCTGGGATTTAGTCTGCAAAGATGAACTTACTCCCAGCAGGGTGATAAGTATAAAGTTCACACTTTCTCTCTTTCAGGGAATCTTTAAGCACTATAACGCCGACCAGTCTGGTAGCATCAACAGTTACGAGATGAGGAATGCTGTCAATGATGCAGGTAACTCTCTCAGTCACGATTAAAAAAAAAAAAAAAAAATGCAGATTGTGTTTTTTGCACCTGCAGGTAGATTTCTTTAGTTATTTTGTGTTTTTTTTTTAATTAGTTTTCAGACTTCAGGCAGGCAGAAGGCTTTAATTCAGTGTGTGCTGCAGATGAACCTACAGCTTGAACTCATCCTCTAAATGTTCTTGTCACTGTACAGTCATGTGTCTTGTGTCCCGCTCAGGCTTCCGTCTCAACAACCAGCTGTACGACATCATCACCATGCGCTACGCAAACGAGAACATGAACATCGACTTCGACAGCTTCATCAGCTGCCTGGTTCGGCTCGAAGCCATGTTCAGTAAGTCAGTGCCTCACCTGCGCTGTTACTAACATCTCATGTGGAAGCTGCGGTGTCTCTCCAGCCTTGCATCCGTATTTTACTCTGTGTGTCTTAATCTTTTTCTGTTTTTTTTTGTGTATTTGAGTTTCAGTCAAAGTGGTTCTGACACCTCCTTTGGAAGGAATTTAATGTGAAAATACACTTTTATCAGCCTAATTCACAAAGTCTGATCGTATGAATGGGTCCTTCAACACTACACACTCCTAACCCCGTTAATTTGGTATAATTTATGGGCTCTTGTGTTGAATCAGAGATGCAGCGTGATGTCTTTTTCTCTTCAGGGGCGTTCCAGGCCTTTGATCAGGATGGAGACGGCACAATCAGGCTCAGTGTCCTGGAGGTAAGAGCTACGACAGCGTGCCAACTGTGAAGTCGCTCCACAATAACTTGAATAAGATTTAGTGGAGTAAAAAGTAAAGTATTGAAGTATAAAGTTGTAAAGTACCTTGAATTTGTACCGTACTAGGGTACATTTATTCACGTTTTACTACAGGTTATCAGACACAGTAGAGCTTTTTGAAGCTTACCTGACAGTAGGAATTAAATAGTTTCTTTTACTGAAATATATAAATCACAACACACCCAGGAAGAATAGGAACTGTATAAAACTGCTGGTACAAAACACAACTTAAATGTTTTATTTCATCTGTTGTTATAACGGCGCATTTGGGCCTCTGTAGTTTAAAAAATAGAAGAAGAAGAACTAGAGAGAGAGTGTAAGTCTGAGAGAAAACTCCACAATTAAACTTGTACATTTAAAAGAAAATTAAACTTCTTTACCTGAAATAAACGTAAATATTCTCTAAGATTCCCGACTTTAATTGGGAAATTCTTGCAGATTTATGACTTTGTAATCACAGTACCTTTTTTCTCATAACTTCACCAGTTTGGCCTCAGAGAATATCTGCCCGTACAGTCAAACTTATGAAACTGTCATACATTTCGGACTAATCATGGACACGTTTCTCAGAATATTACCCCTCTCCCCCGGCTCCTATAATCGCCTATAAAATACAACACGTACGTTTTAGTCTTTAGTCTAGCTGGAAGTGTATGATATGATAATTGTGTGGTTTAGTCAACAAAAGTAGTTAACTTAAAGGAGCTTACTTTCCTTTCTCAACTGTAATTTGAGTGAAATCCAGCCACGGTAAAAAAAGAACTAAACACCAGACATATTGAATCTCTCCCTCCTCTTCGTCCCCAGTGGCTCCAGTTGACCATGTACGCCTAGACAGGCCATCTTCTCCCAGGTGAGCTCCACTCCACACGAGGACCAGACCTGCCAGCCGTTACCTCAACATTCAGTGTGCCCGATCGTCGTTAGCTCTCATCCACTTCACCTCCCCTCGAGTCCCAACATCCTCCGACACTGCTTCTTCCATTTTCACCTCTTCAGTTTTACTTGCCTCTATCTCGGTCTCAGGCACTTCCTTTTCTCTGCTCTTGTCCTCCCATTACCATCGGAAAAAAATATCAGTCTTGAAAAACACTTGTACGGTACTTTTCTCAGGCATCAAACACACACAACCTCTTTTTTTTTCTGTCACAATACCTCACAAACCTCCATCTAACAACCCCCCTTTGTGTTCTTCTTCTGTTATCAAACTGAGCAGCACGGTCATTTTTTTCCCTGTATTCATTCCAGTGAACTGGGCTCTCTGGTGGACAGTGAATAAACTTGTGAATCACACCAACAACCCGTTATATATTTCTGATAAAAACAACCAACGCTCTCTGCAGGGTCTCCGCAGGCCTCCTGAACACAATCCCTCTGCCCCGCATCTTGTTTTTAATCACTTATTTTTGTGAATTAAACGATCCTGCTTGGATTTTTGTGGGCTCTCAGTAATCAGTCACGTCACCAGTCGGCGAATCTCAGGCTTCTTTTGTTCATCTCAACTCCCCCCCAAGCCCCCTGCTCTCCTCCCCTCCCTCCTCCTCCTCCTCCCTCCTCCTCCTCCTCGACAACATGTCAAAGTCTGCCTGTGTTTCAGCTCTTCATGTGGATGGATGAGATTTAAGAACAAAACTGTGGAGCTATCAAGTTTTTAACGGAGAAACATCGACGTTCGAGGTTCAGATATGGATTTGAAAGAAAATGGCTAATGGGTTGGACTGCAGCTTTTTTGTGATTTTTTTTTTTTTTCTTTCTTTTCTTCCTATTAAGGCTTTGGTCAAATGAGTGTACTGCAATTTTTAACCATTTTAACCCAATAAATAAATTTGTAGTTATTGGTTTGACTGCGTTACCAGTAGATTTGATGTGATATTGTGATGTTTTTTTGTTTTTTTAACCTTAAACATGTTTCGCACGACACACGAGATTCATTTTTAAAACAAGACACACAGAAAATAGTTCAATATTGTTGCAACATTTTTTATTATTTTTTTTTTTAATAATAATTAACAATGTTTTGCACTTTCTTAAAAAATATCTCTTCACAACTTCGATTACAACTGAAAAAACTTGAAGAAACTCAGGAATGCCAGGTGAGAGGTGGACTGCACGCTTTCCTCGGTCGTAAATAACGAGCGGATGAGGCGAGTTTGGGAAGACGGTGGCTGCGAGAACGTCGCGGTTACTCTGCTGAGAAACAAAATCCTCAAAAGGATACACAACCAAGAGAGCTGTCACCACACCAAAGTGTGTAAAAGAGAGCATCGGCTGGGCTGTCAAAACTGGTTAAAAAACAGTTGCCTTTGCGTAACCGACTTGTTTGTCTTGAGAGGGTGAGGTATGGCATGGGAGATGAATTCCTAATTCTTCCCTTCAAGCTCTTCCATCGAACACCTCCTCGAAACATCCTTCACCTCCACACTTCATTAGAAAAAAATCTATCTTCACTGTGGAAAATACAGCAGCTCGATGCTCCAGACATAAAATAAATTCCAAAAAGAAAAACAACAACGCCGAGGAGGAAGCTGCCTCGTAAAAACAGTACGTCACACTCACTCGCGGAAAACGGGGTCGAGGAAGATTAAACCCACACAGATAAACACATGTAGGAACACACACACGCACACACACACAGTCAACGCCACCACATCTTGGTTCTGTCATCACTGCAAATGTAAATTCTCAAAATGGCAACCTGAGGCCAAGTCACACGACACTGCACCAAAGTCCCTCAACGCCTTAATATCACTGAGCAACAAAAAATAAAAAATAAAAAGTAATCCGCTAACAAAACTAAAAAGTGATTGTTAGATATTGTTTGTTTGTTTTTAAAAATAAAATAAAAACCAAACCAAAAAAAAAAAGAATAAACTGTCACTTCAATTAAACTCCTTCAAAACAACTGAAACGCGGCTCGGCGGACGACGCCACCGATTTCTAAAAAACTGTGAATCACTCCTTTATTCTTATTAAGTCACTTTGAGTGAACATGTCTCAATAAAATAAAATAAAACTAAAAGTTGCTCAACATGACACGTCACAACTGCACAACAACGATTAAAAACATCTCTCGGCCCATGCCATATTAAAGTCAACCGATCCCGGAAGATGGCTGTTTGGTTTTCCACTGCGGCTTCAACGGAAAAGCGCGACAAGTCCCTCCGATTCTGGCAACACTCGAGTTTCTTCAGTTAACACAGAGTCACATGTTTTTTTGTCTTAGTTTGGTCAGTGAAAACAGGAACTGCAGTGGTCAGAGAAAGAGGGAGAGGAAGGCGTGTGTTTGTAGAACGTAAAAAAAAACAACAACAACTGCACATCCAACCCTCCTTTTATGATTGTATTATGGTTGGATTCCAACACCGAACATAAAGGATGGAGTCGTCGGACGCCACTCGACAGGAAGTGGGTCCCGAGAACATCCCCCCCAATATGGGAGGTTAACAGTAGGGGGGAAAGAAGGGGGGGAAGGGAAGAGGGCTCAAGCAGCCCTTAAGGCTCCAGTTCAGTCTCCTCCTCCGCGTGTTTCTTCACGTGCACCAGCATCGCCTGCAACAAAGACATAAAGACTTCAAACGTCAAGCAAGGTATGAATAACTTAAACAGTGAAAAGAGGAAGAAGACCAACTCAGGGAAGGCTAGCCTGGAATGTGCACTGAAATAATATATTTCTACCTGTTTGGAGCTGTTGCGTGCACAGAGAAACTCCTCGCAGTCTTTCCAGCGGCACTTGAGCGTCTGGACGTTGGCACTGGTGTGGTCGTTGATCAGGTGCTGCTGCAGGTGCTCCATCATCCCGAACACCAGCGAACAGCCGTGCCACTGTCAACACAACACAACACAACACAACACAAGGTTAATCACTAATCATCAGGGGCCAACGCAGGCTGTGTGACTGGACCTTCAGACCAGATTTAACTTGGCAAAATGTAGCTGTGTGGTGTTCAAAAGTTTGACCAGAGTTGTAAGAAGTAGTAAGACTAGATTTCCTGGTTGCATTTAGATTGTATTTGTAAGAATACTTGTGCATCACTGGACAAACAGGTGACATTACTTCACTAAAACATTTCTCCTGGCAACGTTACTGGAGTTCTGTAGCAGGAAAAGATGTTTAACAATCTAAACATCAATGTTAACACGAGAATTCCCCGTCCCCTATCTTACCCGGCAGCGGTAGTTCTGCATCAGGTTCAGCTTGACGGCCTGCACGCTGCCATCGTAACAGCCCGTGTAGATCTGAAACACGAAACAATGATTTAAGATCTGATATTTATGCTTTAGAAGTCAGTCAGATTAGTTTATTCATTGACATGTTACAGATGTCTGCTGCTGATTGTCTGGATGTATTTCCTTGTTTACTTCTACAAATTTACAGCGTATATTACTGAAACAAGTAAGTCTCACCATGTTCTTGTGGATGGCCATGCACATCACCATGTCTTTGTGTCCGCCATAAATCTGCAGCTGCTCATGAGACTGTGGAGAGAAAAACAGGTGGAAATCATTTCAGATTTTCTTGTATGAATACGTGAAAATACACGAACCAGCTTCCACGTTCCAAAAAGTATGAGCAAACTGGCTAAAAGACATTTATAGTGGTATATATACACGGATGTTTTAAGGATGCAGACCTGCAGATCGTAGACGCGGACCAGTTTGTCCAGACAAGCGGTCACCATCACCTTCCCCAGGATGGACACGACAGTAACAGCATGACTGTGACCCTTATAGACCCGCACCAGCTCTCCTGTCTGCAAGAGGCACATTTGACATGTTTTTATTTTCAATATAACAACAAGGTGTATAATATAACAATCCTTAGTGTCTGTAAAGAGATGAACAGATGACTCACATGGATGTTGTGTGCGTAGACACACTGATCACTGGATCCACTGAACACCAGGTCGTTAACCACCTGAGAGAGAAAAAACAAAGAGGAATCAACATCCACGAACAAAGACCAGGTTTTAAAATGTGGAATTCACTCCCGCGACAGTAAACAGGTGTCAGTGTTGCAGCTCAAACGTCAGACTCGACAGACCTTCATGCAGAGCACAGTCTTGGTGTGTCCCTCCAGCGTGCGCAGCAGCAGTCCGTTCTTGGCGTCTCTCACGCTGATGGTGCTGTCGTAAGAACCGACCAGCAGGATCCGCCGGGCTCCCTCCTGAGACGAGGCCAGACAGCTGACAGCTCGCGGCCCGTGGCACTCGAACACGTCCATCTGCTTGTTTGTCTACGCAAATAATTGGAATAAATAAATAAATAAATATAAGCCACTTGTTTCCACCTTTTCTCCACACAACTTAACACATTTTATGACATAATGCATTAAATGAAACTGACCTAATTTCTAATTTATCCGTGTTTGTGTTCAGACCTTCAACAGAATTTCGTCTTGAAAAACAGAATAAAATCTATGTCGATGTCACTACTTATCAACACACACTGCATGTCTCACCTTGAGGTTGAAGGTCACCACTGTGCCGTTTGCCAGACCAGCGAACAAAAACTTCCAGCGACTGTGGAGGCAGAGGACTCGGTCCGACAGAGTGAACTGCTGCTCCAGCTCTCGCGTCTGTGAACACACAAGAAGAAGTCCAGAGATTAATTGACTTTATTTATACTTTGGGGCAATTTATGGTGAATAGAAGGGCGCAAATCAACCAAGACAATAAAAAAACAAACGTGGGTAACAATTTAGGAAATGAGGAAGATGTGTTTTCACCTTGAGACTGTAGCAGCGGATGGTCTGGTCACTGGACCCAGAATAAAGGCGATGATGCAGGCAGGGAGCCGCGGACACCAACAGGCAGCTCACTTTGGAGCTGTGACCCTCAAACACACCGACGCATTTATGAGTCTGCAACAAGAAAAAAGACAAAAAAAAAAGTTTGTTCGGCTGTTCAATTTACTGAAAAATGAAAACCAGCAGCAGACACTCTTCATGGACACTCACCACCAGGTCGAAGGCTTTGACAGTCCGGTCTCCTGAGCAGGTGTACAGCAGCCCGTTGTGGATCTGCATGGCGTTCACTGCCTCCTGGTGGCCCTCGAACACACCCTCGGTGGGCAGATCGTCCTCACCGTGGTCAGATGATGCATCTGTGAAACCAAATACACAAAAATACCAATATGAGCATACAAATAAAGAGCTTTTTGTATGGTATAAACTAAAGTTACATCTAATTCTTTCATTTTGGTCACCAGAATACCTAAAATTGAACACATCTGTAAAGTATGCTTTGTGTATTTTCTCTGGATGGTCAGGATATAGTTAAATGAGGGGTCACCAGCGATCATATCCTCAGGTTAAATATACATATTCTCAGAAATTTGAGTCCATTCATCTCTGAACTCATCGTGCTGCAAGTTAAATAACAGCTCTATGAATAGCTTGCCCATAAAAAGTAATTTGGGCACTCCAGAGTCTATTTTAACCAGGTCAAAGAGTACGACATGTCTTATTCTGGCTGCTCAGATCTCGTCAGGATCGGCTTTATATTCAAACATCAAGACTAGCAGAAGGGTCCTGTTTCTCTGTATTGTGACTGTAAAGTGCAGTCACCAAAAAACTAGAGTCAGATTGAGGAAGGTGTGTCTGAAAATGTCTGTAGCTTACCAAAAAAAGTTTGTACAAAACAAGATATTCATTGTTTAAACTGATAAACTAAATGAACAACAGTCTTCCAACTGTTTTTGGAATTATTATTGTAACATGAGCAGCTCTCGGCAGGTGAACTTACCTGATGAGTTCTTCGGACTCTTCGGATATGTGATGAGAAACGGAACGTCGCTGCGGAGAGAAAAGGCGGAAATGATGATTCGGTACTGACATTATAACTGAGATTATAACAAGGGAAATGAAAGCAGTATGAAAATGTAGGTCTCACCTCTCGGAGGATTTACATATATCCATGTCACTGGTGGAGGTGACCTCGTTGCAAGCCAGGCTCTGTGGTTCAGGTCTGGAGGAGTCTGGGACCAGGACATCCACGTGGGGCTGCGGACAGGCTGTGATGACCTCCATGTTTTCTTCCGAATCTAAGTTCAATGTTAATTCAGTGGGGGGCACCTGGGGAAGCTCCACCATGTGTTTGGGGGACTTGGGGTCTGATTTCTCATGTCTAACGGTTGGACATAGCTGCCTTGGGGGTTCCTCGCCCCCCTCCATGTTCACGTCAGCGTCTCTATCCTCTGAAGGCTGCGTGGAGGTGCTGACCTGAGAGCTTCCACTGGGTCTCCGGCGAGGTCGAACCCACCTCGGACTCAAGGCCTCTCCGTCTAGCTCTGTGTCGCTGCTCTCCGGCGGCTCCGTCCCTTGAGCCTTCTTCAGCACCTTCCTCTTCTTCAGCTTCCTCACACGCTTTCCGCTCTTCAGGTCAGATGGAGAGAAGGGCAGATTCAGGATTGAGGGGGGCTCGAGGGAGTGTGCGGCTGCACAGTCACCAACACTCCCCGCCTCGGAGCTCCTCCTGCTGCCTGGCAGAAGCTTTAAGGGAGGTTTGAAGTCCGGGCTGAGGCATTTTTTTGTTGCCTGTATGCTCTTTTCTGTTGTCTCGACCAGACCTGACAGGCTCTCTTTGCTGTCTGCAGGAGCGCTGAAGTTCTCCCAGTTATGTTCTGTTTTCGTTTGGTACAGCTCAGGCCTTTTTTCAGGAGATGGCTGGAAGTTAAGCGCAGGATCTGCAGAGATTCAGATGATACAATCAAAAATCGGCACTGCTATTTAAGTCACTCAAATGTTATTACTGATAAGTTTTAATACTGCACTGAATACGGATGAAGTTACCTGGTGGAGAGGCTGCAGCAGTAGCGACAGGCAGCTCTGGAGTGGTGCTGTGAGCGAGGTGGGTCGTGTCGTCCACAGGGTCCAGCTCTGAGCTGACGTGGACAGGAGACTGAGGCTCCTGCTTGATAACTACAGACATGAAGGGGAGGCTGGAGGAGGGAGGGGAGGCACGCTCGGCAGGAGGACCGGGACTGGGGACAGCAGCAGCAGCAGAGTCCGTAGCAGAGGATAGAGTAACGGAGGAGGGAGCCTGAGGCTCAGCTTGTACTGAATCAGTCTTCTCCTCTTTCAGTTTTAAAGGAGGTTCTTCTACCCTGATACCTGTGGACGAATCACAATAAAAGCTTGATTCAACCCTTTATTTCAGAGTGACATGTGAACGGATTGAATGCATTTTTTGAAATATAATTGCATGTACTTCATACTAAGACATGTCCTTACCTTGCATCCCTTTTAGTAACTCAATGCGCTTGTTTCTCAGGGTGCTCATCTCTCCGGTAATCTGAGTAAGACAAAATCACACAGGAGCCGTTAGAAAGTTCAATATTTCTACTTGTTAGAGGGTAATGCTAGGGTGGATACTGACTTAGCGAACATGACATCTAACACTCAGACACAAGCTGTTTTTACCTGCTCTTTAACCACCATGAGCCGCTGCACCTCCATGTAAGCGGCCTGCAGTGCGGCCCGGGCCTGGATCAGGCTGGTGTCCACAGTCTGCAGGGAGCAACTCAGCTCCTCCTCCCGCAGAGACACAGAGAGCAGCTGGTCGATCTGTAAACGCTCTGCAGAGACCAACAGACACTCATGATGAATCATCAGTGACTTGGCTCAAGCTACAACGCAACTCAGACTTTCACGTCACCTTTATACTCTTTAAAAGAATTTAGCTGCATTATTAATATATTGCACTAATGCTGTCAAGACAACATACTGCAACTACAAGATTATTTCATGAGTATTTTCATGGTTGATTAATCTGTCAAACATTTTCTTGATTAATCGATTTGTTGTTTTGTGAGGAAAATAGAAAAAACTGTAAAAAGAACACACAGACACTGACCTTTTTTGGATTTAACCTTCCTTCTTTTGTTATTGTGCTCCAAGCAGGAAGTCTCTGCGCTATGAACGTCCTGCAAGGGAGAAAGAAAAGAGTCACATTCGACTTAGAATAGTTTGTGTTTGTGACACAAATAAATGTGATTAGTCATACTGGACCTAAAGAGTAGTAACCATTTTTCACATTTGCAGTCGTAGTACTCATCAAGACCTATGAACACACCGAAATGTGTAAACTGGTGGAGTCTTCCTTAACACCGTTTCCGTTACTCACCCCGGCTGCTCTTCGCCTCTTTCCCGTCCCCTGGCCGTCGCACAGCTCCGTCCCTGAGCTGCTGTCCCCAAGCACTGAATCAGACCTCTGGAGGGCCTTCACTGACGCTGACGTCAGTTTGTCTGGCTGCTTCTGCGCTTTGGCCTCAAACTGACCGAGCATCTGTTCTACCTCTTGCTGATGCTGATTGTCTTTGTTCCCTTGAGCGTATATGGGAGTGGAAGAAACAGAGGATTCCTTCATCTCCTGTGCGGACTCATTTGACATCAGGGAGGTAAACATGGAGGACGCAGGGGCGACGCTGCTCTCTGATAAGGAGCGTTTTCTGGAGGCGCCCGAGGCGGAGCTGTCCAACAACGAGTCCCACTGGAAACCCTCTAGGACGGGAACGTCATCCTCCTCCTGGCTCTGGTCCTCCTGGTCCAACGGCACCATCTCTATCCCAAACCTGGAGGACACAAGAGGGGTAAGACATCAAAAATACAATGAGTCATGTTTCCATTTAATTCCCCAGTGAATCAGTTTAAAGTATTAGATCAAAAGGTTACCTTGGCATGCCTTTTCCTTTGTCCTGCTTCTTCCTGACCTCCTGATACACCTGCTCCCAGTTCACATTGCGTCGAGATCCGGAGGCGCTGATGAGCTGCCGTACAGTCGGTTTGAGCCCCGAGTCTTTTTCCGTGTCGCTTCTCTTCGACTCACTCAGGTTCCTCACCCGTCTGGCAATGTTCAGGTTGGGCTCGAGGCTTAATGTTTTACTCTTGGAGCTGATGTGTTTGGTCAGGTCTCGTTTTAAAACAGGAGGCAGGTCGAGCTTGGACAGACTTGACGCGTTTGACCCTGAGGCCGGCTGTGCTTCACCACTTCTGGAGGTGTCGCTCTCTGAGCTCTGTCCTGCTTCCACGGCCTGCATGGTTTCATCTGCGGCCGCTGAGCACGTTTCCTTCTCTTTCTTACTGTTCTCCTCATCTTCTCTGCTGGAGGCCGCAGGCTCAGAGCTCTCCATTGTAGAGGTGCTGACCTGCAATGACTGGAGGAACTGACTGCTGTCTGCAGACTCCATCGAAGGCTTTTCTGGCCTGACTAAGTCTGGTAGATTTGGTTTGGTAGCATTCTGCCTGCAGCTGTTTTCTTTGTTCACTCCAATCTGACTCTGCGCATGATCCCTCTGCTGCTCCTCCACAATGTGCAGTGACGTTTCCATCCTGTTGCTTCTAGAGATTTCCAAAGAGCTCCTCTTTTCTAACACAGTCTGTCTGGCTTTCCAGAAGGTTTCTGGGAGCTGCCGCTCTTGCCTTGATTGAAGAGGCCCGACAGCCTGAGGACTGACTCCACTCGGCTTTGGGGTTGATTTTGATTGTGCATTCGCTTGATTGGAGGCCTTGCTGGGTTTAGCTCCAATGTTGAGGCCAAAAATTGTCCGATTTTTCTGCGCCACCGGCTTACTTGCCTTCTGATTGGAAGAACCAGATGCGGAGTTCTGGCATCCATCTCCCTGAGTGCTGCCGCTTCTACTGCCGCTGCTACTCCGATCTCTGGGTTTGATTTGGGGGTTTGTTTTATGCTTCCCTTTATCTTCCACACTTTGCCCACTCGAGTTAAGCTGCCCGGGTCTCTGCTCAGGTCGGGACTGCCTCTTAAAGGCACTGCTTTCAGGTGCTTTGTCCTGCCACTGAGGTTTGGGGACACTGGGGTGGCTCTCTGGTGAGTTTGGGAGAGTATCCTTATGGGGTGCAGATTCAAAACCCTTTGTGACTGGATACGGTGACCAGCGACAGGCTTTGTCCAGCTTCGGATTGCTACCAAAAGTCTTGGAGCTCTTACTGCAGTTGTGGTCGGGCTCTGCCGTCTGGCCCTCCCCATTCTGAAGCCCATCGTCTTGCTGAACTACCTGACCATTGCCTGGATTTTGAAACTGGTTAAGAGCCCGGGCAAAAAAAGTGGGTGCAGGTGGATACAGGGGAGGAGGCCCCAGGAGGCTCAGAGGCCGGCTTCTTTGTTGGCACTGTGAAATATTGTTTCGTCCGTAGACCCCGTTACTGCTGCCTCCATTGCTGAGCCAAGGCAGTCGGCTTCGTTGACCCTGATCCCACTGCTTGTTGCCCCAGCCTTCCTGGCTGTGCAAACTCCCACTTGTAAACTCTCCAGACGCCCATTTCTGATAGTTGGGAGGCTCCTGTGCATGCCAGGTGGCGCTCTTACCCTGTTTATTGTGCCAGGGTTGTGCCTCTCCAGGTCTGGCATTATATCGGTTGCCTCTGTACCAAGAACTTTGTTGCGTGGATCCATTGAACCCCTGCGTCGGATGCTGCCAGCCACAGTTCCGCTGGTAATGCTCCTTAGCTTCTTTTAACCTCCGTTGAAACTCCTCCTTCCGCTTTCGCTCCTCTTCTTCTTGTGCCAGCTTTGCAGCAGCAGCCTCTTTGTCTTTTCTACAAACAAAAGACAGAAAATTGTGTTCATGTCTTGTTTCTGCTGCTCCAAAGTGGCAAAAGTTACTTTTTGCAGGTAAAAGACTCCTAGGCTGCAACTGGAAACTGCATAAAAATCATTATTTCAGATACAGAATCTGTTTTACAAGACTTAAAAAGTCTGCCTGGCAACTCTATCTCCTGGCACACTGTTGTCAGGTCTCATGGTTTGTTTCACAGCGTGACTTTCCTGCAGAGGGAAAAGATCTGGCATGTGACAAGGTGACAGCTGGACAGCAGCTTCAGCCTTCGACAGTCTTGACACAAATCACAACTACATATCAGAGGAAAATCTAATAAATACTACAATAACTGGGGACATGACAGGGTAGAGTGAAGGTTTGTGGGTGTATTTTTTTTTTTACAGTTTCTAAAGGGCAGTAAACTCGAGGCAGTGTCTGAACTTTGTGAGTGCAGTCAAGCTTTTTTTAGGCTGCGGTCTTGATATTCGACTCCAGCCGCAGCTCAACGTGAAGCAGCGGCTAAAACAGGCCTGTGAGCGCCACAGAGCAAAATGTGACTATACATGGCTCATGTACACACAAACGAGCGCTCGTGAGCTTTGACGTACCCTTATATCTGCGGTCAAATCAGAAAAAGATTATAAACTTAGCCAGTTAATCAAAGAAGCATTGTTATGGCTGTTATTGTTATGTAGCTTTACAAATGGCAAAGTTTCTTATGGGCTCTGGTTCAGTGACCGGACGCAATGTTGACAAATTTTAAGTCTCTTTTACTAATAAAACGTCCAAAAATGTCACATTTTGACACAAATAATTTAATAAACAGTTTATTATAGGCTCTGAAAAGAAAATAACTTTGACAAAAAGTATGTTTTCACAGATAAATAACTATATAGATTACTATTTTAATGATCTTTTGTAAATACTACCACAACAGACTGTTATTCCCTCAACTTAAATGCTAATAAAACATGTTTTAATGTTTATCAATAACAGGACTTTCTTACCTGATCTGTTCTTTTCTCTTCTCAATCAGATCCACCAGAACCTGATCGAAGTAGTCCTCGTCGCGGTCGTTCCCAGCGTGCTTTTGCTCCGCAGCCTCCACGTTCTGCTTGTGCGAGGGACTGGAGATGTGGCTGGCGTAATCGGTCAGGCTCACCACCGTCACCTTGCATACTCTGCACTCGTGTCCGCAGTCCCTGGGGAGGGAAGGCGAGAGCGGGCGTTCAATCGTTCCTTCAGGCATCGTTCTGATCTAGCGTGGTTTTTGGTTCTCTTGCCTGCAGAGCCTGCGACAACGTACTCTGGCTCCACTTTCTGTTACTTCCAAGTCAAAAAATAAAACAAGGAGAGGAGAATACTCAACAATCCTTAGCAAATAACCGAATTCTCTACACGTCACAGATCAGGAGGTAGCTAACTTGTAAATTTCTCTTGTTAAAAAATAAAGTTAAAATCTTTATCTTCCTGATCTTGTATTTTTTTTTCGTTCTTCAGCAGGCCATGGGTGGCAGAGCGAGGGCAGGCGGAGCAGCCAGGCTGGACCCAGACAGCATGTTAATCTAGCTGTTTATGTCCAGCCACCAACAAGCCACGCAGCACAGCGCTGTGGAGGGGAGAGAGGCACGGCGCCCTCAGCCTAGTGCGCTTTCATGATGGTGTCCGCTGCGCTCTGAGACTCTACACAAGGCAATGTCTGTATTTGACCTCACACTCCTCTGTGAGAGCCAGGATCCAGCCCCCCTCCAGACCAGCATGTGTTATTAGAACAGGGCCCGAGCATCCTGCTGACCAATCCCGTGCAAAGCCCGTGTAACCGGAGCCCTGTGCAGCTGCTGCCCACAGCCTCCGCTTCAAAACCTCTCCCAAGTATGTCATCCTGTAATTCTGATACGGGGCAGTGACTCCGCTGGCTCCCTCTCATTTTCTTTTTCAAATCTGTGTCAAGGCATGCTGCCATTTTCTGACCTCTCGTGCAGTTGGCAAACACCTCATCAATGAGATCAGCTTACTTTTTCTTTTTGACGAGGTTTTCTCAGCTGCAGGGGGCGAAATGAAACCCGACTCAGCGAGGATGCATTCCTCTGCTGAAACTGAAATTTGTAAGTCAGCATGAACCACGCGTAGAGCTCCATCAAGCTGTGTTTAAAGTTAAGCATTAGCCATCACACTTCTCGGGCAGGCAGTTTTCTACACCACGATGCACTCTTCACCTTCTTGGTGGAGGGAGAAATGACTTTGCTGCCTCGTCTGACACTCTTTCCCTCCTGATAGACGCCACACGTTATAGAGCTGCAAGTAATTGAATAAGAAATTAGCTTTCAACTAGTTCGTTAGCTAGCTAGCTGTGCTGGAGCTGTGTTCACCTGGGTTAACCTTTTGTGAATCAGTAAACCTGATTATGACTTCAGTGTTAACATGAAATCCCTGTATCTTAGCAACAACTTTGTTCCTTTCATCAGTATTTGCTCCACTCCAGATTCCTCCATCTCAGCGACAGGCCACATACTTTTGGTAATCTACAGGGGGGGAGTCACAAGATAGCCAGTTGCCTTCTAACGGTCATGCCTGTTGTTCCGGAGAGATTGTGTCTAAATATACGTGCCACAGTTGAGACAGCTGCCATATATCCAGTCGCCTGATAACTGGGAGGAACACGTGCCCGCGCGCACACGTGCCTCGTGACCCAAATAGATTTGGAGAAAAGTCTCGAAACAAAGTCAAACCTTCTGTGTTAACATTACTAATTCATTTTAAAATAGTGTATTGAATAAGATGCGATTATAGTCTAAAGTATCATGCTAAACATTCTGCTTAATGTTTTGACCCAGATGTCTAAGATTAACTGGGTTACTGAAACTTTTCCAAAGTCAAATTCAAGCACCTCTCAAGCATTTTAAGCCTCTAAAAATCATGTTTTCTGAGGGCAAATTAAAAAGGTTAATCTACACGACAGTGATTAATTTAAGAAAAACTGGAAAAAGTTTCATGTTTCAGAGTGTGTCACCTGTCTGTAAGTACACTTCAGTATCCTGAATAACCTGGCTGGCCAATATGAAACAATTAATTCTGAAAGTAAAAGCAATTTTATGAACTTTATCTGCAATTCAAGCAACTTTAAAATCTTGAAAAAGAGAAGAAAAGAGTTATCAAAAAAAAATTCAAGCATTTTCAAGGGTTTCCAGCCCCCTTAGGAATCCTGGATTAGCAACAACTCACCGGCCTTTGAGCTTCTCCAGCTCTCGGTGGTGCAGCATACTTCTCATGTGCTCATCCATCTCCTGCAGACACACAACAAAAACAAAGCTCATCTTATTGATTATTGGTCAGACCCTTAATATAAGGGGTTTTGGATACTGATGTCAGTAACATAAATGCCTCAGATACTTCCTAAAATGCTGGAATCTGACATCATGAATGTAAAAGATAAAATCATACAGTATTTACACATCTAAAGTGTGAAAATCATGTTCACGGGTGAATTACCTGCTTGGAGTTGTGGACTGTTTCACAGAGGATGCACGTTCTGTCTTTCGCCATCTTGAACACAAGTTGCAATCAGCCCATTACTGTAAATAAAGAGAATTGAATTCAATTAAAGGACTCATCAATCACATTTTACAAAAGGACAGGGCCACAAACTTCTGTTAAACAATCTGGAATTATAAGCACATATATGTGTTCTATTATTCAGAAATAATTCTGTGCAGTACATTTTTGTAGCTGAGCTCTGAGCATCAACTCAGACTCATCAAACCAACAGAGTCGAAGGAGCTCACGGCTCATTTTCTCTGAACAAGGACACCTAGCTATGCAGCAGCATGCCTATGCACCACAACCCAAATACCAGCGCAGAGTTCAACCTGGACGCTGTACTAATTCCAGCCTGCTGATGGAGCAGCTCTCTGGCCAGCGGGCAGCATCAGAGCTATGTCTAGACTTGTTTGACGCTAGCAAACAGGGTGGGAAACTAACGCCGGCAACGAGTCAGAGGCCGCTGAAGTGACGTCCGTGGCTGTATCACCTTCACAAGATGCCACTGACCACACGAGTGCCCCATCTCAGCTAAAATGTCACTGGTTTATACATTTGGAGATGGAGAAAAGTTTTAATAGTTTGCGAACTAAATAAAGGTAAAACAGAAAAACAAACAAAAGCAAACAAGTTGAAGTTTTGGGAACTGAACTCAAAAATCTGAAGTTAAAAAAGGAAAAGAAACCAGCATGAACAATGCTTAAAATTAAAATTATTTTTGTCATTTATTCACCTTTTTGTCAGGGAAGCAAAGAAATAACTGAACAGCCTGAAAGTAATTCAGTCTCATTTCTCACTTTGCAAAAATCATATCAGACAAATTTATGACACAGTCTTTTTATAACCTCCTTTCAAATAAAGATGTTTTTTTTTTTTTAAAGTAAATGATTCAAAAGCTTTTATAGCCTCTTACACAACTGCCTACTCAATGAGAGCGCTTTTACAGCACTCACACAGCCTTACAAACTGACGGCAGAGATGTCAACAGCTCATGAACGTGCCATCGATCAATACCGACGCTTTGCCAAAAAACCTTTGCTTCCCTAAAATCAATTCATGAAAAGTTAAGATCTCTGCAGACTGAGATTAACTCACAATATTTTGGACTTCTTCAAGTGAAAAGTCAAATTGGCAGTTAAAGAACGTAACATAATTTAAGAGCTTTTTCTAAATCAAATCTGTCGGCTACCAAAGACAAATGTTCCCACAAAATAGAAAATTGGCAGTTTAACAATCCTACAGCGACAAGCCAACAAGGCTCTGACGGGGATTCTGAGCGGCCAAGAACGCGGAAGAAAGTGCAACACTTGGCTTGATACAAAATAGTAACTCTTAGATGCTAATTCAAGATACAACTCAGGATATTTGTGGATAATTGTGTACAAAAGATTTATCGGTATTGTGTCTTTTTGACCTGATACAAGCTTATCTGGCCTAAACATCATGCTAAAGACAGAAAAAAACTCAAGCTGGACAATAAATCTTTATATTATCAGAATCACAATATGGCCAAGAGCTGTAACAAAATCCCAGAAGCTGCCATTTCTGATAGAGGACAAGTATGTGCAAAAAAAAGCATTATAATAAAGTACTGCAGTCCTGCAGAGACGTCCTGATCTACAGATCTTAATCTCCAGATACAAGAATATGTTCGGTACAGACCCCAACACATGTCACATCATCAGGGTTTTTTATAGATGTATAGAAGAGAAATGAGAGTGAGAAATCAGCCAGAGAGCAAAGATTAACTCAGAATAAGTCCAATAATGATCACGGGTAAGGTCTGGAGACCTCATAGTCTTCAGTTGGCTCATATTCTATTCATGACATGCCTCGCAATACCTTCCATCACCATTTTCTCTTCACTGCCAGAGCACCAGAGCGAAGCTATTTATGATATCAGCATAATCCATGGGTCATATTCTCTGTCTCAGGCACTGCATGTCTAGGTGGCAGCATGTAGAACAGTGCAAGGTACCAAATCTGATCTCCCAACAGTGACATTAGCCACTAACGTGCAAACGCTTATAAACAGAGAGGGAACAAAGAAAGATGGCTGATGTAGGATTAATTCATAAAGTTTTTCTCTGCAAAGCTCGTACATACACACAAAGGACAGCTGACGTGAAATAGAATTGAGAGAAGGCAACGTGTAACTTGAGTGTATACGCCAACTTGCATGCAATGGCGCAGAAACGGAAAGACAACAAGCTGCAAGCTCAAGTCTGCACAAAACAAAGTGATTTGTTGCTCAGTTGAGTTAACGTTAGCTTGCTAGCAGTTGTGTGTGCAGCACAAGAACTTGCATAGCATGTGCGCAATTTGGATGACAACTCTATCTGACGTTAGAAGGCATGCAAAGTGAGTAACAGACAAAAAGTCTTGCTTTAAAGCTTAATAACACTGAAAAATCTGCATCATATTAACTTGGCCAGCTAGCAAAGGGTTGGGTCCTTGTTTGTTGTTAGCATAGCTGTAGCTAACTGCTCGATAGTATTATCATAAACGATATGCTGTCTCTATGAAAACTGGACCGATAAGCAAAAAGTAAAAATCAGAGGACATATGAACTATGAATCCTGGTAGACGTACAGTAAAACATAAACGCTAAGTACGATCTATTACATAGTTAGCTAATAGGTTAGCAAGCTAGCAACAACATGCTAGCCAGCGACAAAACCATAAACCACTAACGCAGCTCAGTGATTTACTAATTATAAACGCGTTAGGAGTGCAGCTGAGGTATAATGTTTTTATACTTTATACAAAGCGACTTATTGGATACCTTTTTTACATCCAAATGTGTGTGGAACTACAGCATTCTCATCCGCGACCGAGGCTAAAAACAACATCGCCTCCCTAACAGGAGCTTTCTTCTTCGTTGGGTTTATTGTCCAACATTAACATGCACAGCGCCCCCTGCCGGACCGGAAGTGTGAGGCTCCACGGCGATGCGTTCAAGAGCATCTCTGTTCAGGAAAAAAGCAGTTTGAGCTGAAACGTTTAATCTAACTGTGCAGTTTTAGTTTGTTTAGAAAACTTAGTATGTATGGAGGACTGAACTAAAATAAAGAGTAATTGTTTAATAAATATGCTATTAAATGTATCAGCATAACTTTATGATAACTGTAGGTATTCATTAATTGATATTTTTGTTTTAGCAATAATAATAATGATATATTTTGTTTTTTATAGCACTTTTTAAGATAGTCAGACATTTATTTATGTCTGTATTTATTACCTCTTTTCAGGATAATATCCCTTTTTCCCCCATTTCCCTGCCATTTATCTCCATAGAAAACATACTAATTTATTTTCTTTTTACATTTCTTAATGCGTTTCTGCTCCATAATGCAAAGCTGGATGTATTCAACTTATTCATATTATTCAGTTTTTAGTATCATGAAATTGTGAGCCCTCATCAGATAGGGTTGTTCCTCATCATAGGTGCTTAAGGAATAAATATTATATCTTAAGGCATAAAAATATATCTTTATTATCCAAAATTTCATAGAACATAGTACAAAGAACGATTAAGACACAAATTCAAGTAAATTTTGATGAGCACACTGATACATTTCTGCATTGCATTAAACAACATCTGTTAAAATCAAACACAAAGGACAGCAGTATGACGAAGCTCAGCCGGGAGAGATTTGACCTAAACACAGCAGAAATGAACAGAAATAATCAAGCTGACCGAAGAGAAGTAGTTCCTGGTAAATTCCCTTTGAGTTCTGAACATATTGAACATTGATATGTATCTAAAATCCAGCAATATTTTGACCAAACTTCACATTTTTCTCAGTTTTACACTTGAAGCTGCTTTTAAACATCCTTTAAAAAGTTCTAAACGCAGAACAAACATTCTCAATGCTTCAGCTTCAGCAACATTTTCTTCGACGTGCGTGCAAAAAACGTGATTTCCAGGAATGTTTATGAAATAGCTCTTCTCTTGAAATGCAACAGCAACTAAAATTTCACTGCATTCTTGTCAAAGGTGATGATAAATCTAGCGGTGACATTCAGCCACAACGCATCACTGTGTGCTGAACGATCATTCCTCAGTGCCGACAATCCTCAACAGTGATTACAAAATGTGCGAGCGGTGACCTCGTAAAACGCAATCATGTAAAAATACAAACGCAGATCAATCACTTGGATGAACTGTGTCATCGCGTCAGTTGTCAGTAATCGGATTCAGTTCCCGTTGTTTGTTCCTCAGGTGCCTCTTACGCATCCTGATGATCCACTGAATAGTGAGTTTGGCGAAATTAGCAGCCTTGAAGAGAGCCATGAAGACGCCGCAGAGGATCGCCACCGAGCTCCAGGGATTTGCAGTCACGAGCTGTCCGGAAGTGAGAAATAAATGTGTTAACGACTGACACACTGATGAGGACTTGAGACATTTTAATGAGGAGGAAAATGTCTCTGGGGAACTTACCAGCCGGATTTCTTGTATAAAAGGATCGCGCCATTCGAAGACAGCAAAGAAGAGCTGATTGGTTCTCTCTGCTTCTGGCCTTTTGTCATTGAAAGTCACCACGGTGGACTAGAAGGGTTTACAGAAATCGAGTTAACAGAAATTGAGTTAACGCTTCTGCATCATGCACAGCAGTGGTATTTTATACCTCTTGCCGAAACTCGACAGATTCGCTGCTGTTCCCCGACGTCTTCACCAAAGACATCTTGACCCAGGTTCTGAATCCCCCGGAGAAGGTCCACATGGAGTAATTCCTCTCACAGTCCCTCATAAACTTGGACCTATTTGCACTAGAGAGGCAGAAAAGCACGAGTAAACACTGAAGTTATAAAGCAAATAAACGTTTTACCATCAGACGGGTTCAACAGCCTTCAACAAAACACTCGGCTCCATGAGTCATTAAGTAGCACAATGATAATGTTGTTTAATCTCAGCTGTAGGTCACATAATGGTTTAAACTTTTTGCTTTAACTTAACAAAGTGTGCACAGTGTAATGGCTGTAGAACAATGTAATAATGACGGGCAAATTGTGGCACAAAGCAACTTTGAGTGACCAAAACTGGCAGAGGCCTTGTTTACCCCGGTTTCTATAAAAAGGCGACAGTGGAACAATAAGTGTAAAACACTGCAAAAGAGAAAAAAGGAGGCCGAGAAGGTGAAGAGGGCGAGCAATAGAAAGTAAAATACGATGGAGAGCGCTCGGATGTTCGGTCAAAGTCAGTTCCCTGTTTTGCTGGCATTGTCTCGGGAAAAAGACGTTCAAAAGAAGACTATTTCTGCTTTTGACTGGCGTTTAAAATACATAAATACACATCTGTGGAAAATGTCAGTGGTGTCTATGTCTGGAATCACCAGGGCCAGTAGCTTTTTACACAACAACGCCACATTATCTCCGCAGCGTTGGTTTGCATATTCTTCGCTGATGGAGATTCACACAGATTAAAGCATCTCCACCTTAAAGATGAAACGCTGTGTAATTCACACAGGAAGTCGGCGCTGCAGCTCCTAAAGAGGCGTGACGGTAAACGTCATGACAATGATGTCGGTGTGTTTCCCAGATGTCCCCCTGTCAATCTAAACCCGCTACAGTTTATAATCATACGGATGCTGTTATAACTTGTTGTGATTGGGATCCTGACCCACCAAACATCCTGGAAAGTGACAAAGTTATGTTTTTTAAACTGGAAGCTGTCTGACTCCCTCAGTTGCGGGGACGGAGGCTGTTTTCCGGGGGAAAGTTTACCGAAGTCTCGGTCTGGAGGGCTGACGGTCGCAGTGATTTATTTTCATCACAAACACTCGGTGAATTAAAGTTTTTTGCCGGTGACAGACACTTTTTTTTGGGGCAGAAATGTGACGAAGAGTTGGTTGGAGGGGCGGGAGGACAGACAGTTACTACATTACTTTTGTTTGGTCTTGTATCGTTGTTTTGTGGGAAATTTCTCTTTTTTTTAAGCTGAGTGAGGGACCTGTGCAGTTATCAGATCGCCCAATCGACTCGTCCCCGCTCGGCGCCACCGGCTTATCCATTCACACTGGTTCGTTTCGCCAATAATACGGCCCTGATACTCCCTCCACAGGCGGATCAGTGTTAGACCAAAATTTCATCCCTCGCCCAACTGAAACTTTCACACAGAGGAGGAGGCGGCGAATTTGCGCGGGATCCCCGCATGCAAACGGCAGTTGTTCGCAATTACCTGTCAACCAAGTCCTTAAACTTGGCAAAAAGCATGTAAGTGATGGCGCTGAAGTCCTCCTCCGTTTGATTTTGACTGAACTGCATGAAGATCAGCTCCTTGTTCCTGACATCAGACGGGCCGCGGACCACCAGAGCTGTTCTCTGCGATAGCAAAAAGACGAGAATGACTTAAATCTAGGATGCAAAATCTTGCAATCAACAAGACATACACTCATTTCTGTGAAATCAGCGGCTGAATGTTCTAATGGCTGACCTCAGATTCATTGGTAAACGGTCCAAAGTAGGTCACTTTTTTAATCTCACAGTCTCCGATCTGAGCTGTGCCAGGGTTCACTAAAGGCGGGATGTAGTCGTGGAAGTGATGCCTGCAGCTCAACAGCTGAGCGTTGCCAGGGAACAGAGCGATACCTGCTCGAAGAACACGCACACAAACACTGTTAGCTGCTTCACAAACAACTACCATCTAGCCAATTACCTCGCCCTGTGTTTTAATCATACAAACCTGGGGGGGAGAACTTGTCGACCTCTTTGTAGGTGACGGACATCACGGGGTTGTTGAGCTTCTCCATGAACTCGGAGATGGTCTGGTAGGCCAGGAAGATGGCCACGGCCGTCAGCACCAGGTAGACGAAGATGAGGACGACGGTGAAGACGTTCTTCAGGCAGGCTTTGTTGAATCTCACCGATGGACTGCTTTCTCTGATGTCGTCCTCTGTGGTGAGAGACGAGGGGGAGGAACTACATCAATAACATAGATTAACCGATCATAACACGTCGCACCACATGATGTTCACGGTCCACCATATTGGCACGGAGGCTCTTCACGGGTCGTCACCTTGCGAGGCGCCGTAGTCCGGCTCCTCGTCCTGCAGGTGCTCATTGGGATCCTCTTCATAATAGACCGGAGGCCGCGCGTCCCCGTCGTCATCGTCATCACTGAACTGTGAGGTAGAGAAAAAGGGGCATTAAAGAAGAGAGTAGATCAGAAACATTTCATTTCATGCACTATCCAGGATCAATGTGTAATATGTGAGAGAGCTGCAGCTTCAGTGATTTTAAATTTAAGATGAGATTATGGCAAAAATCATCACACATCATTTTAAATAGTCAGCGCTTCATGATGTGAACAGATTCTGTATTTCCAGGTTAATTAAAGGATCAGTAAATAAAAATGCAGCAGAATTTTCTTTTCGACTTCTCTCTGACTTCTCAGATTTGAAGTAAAATAGAAATAAAACAACTAATGATAATATTATGTGGTGTAGGGATGCAAATCTTAAGCAGTTTCTTTAATAATACATTTTATTTATAAGCGCCTTTCAGGTCACTCAAGGACACTTTACAAAAACAAACAGCGGTCAAGCAGCAAATAATAAAAAGCCGGCCGCCTCAACAATCAATTAATCATTAATAATATACGAAATGTTGTCTGCAAACTGTTTTAACCACTGACGTGATCTGTGCTTGAGAACAGATAAACGTGAAGTAAAAAATAAGAAATAACACAAAATGATGACTTTGTTTTAATTACAAGTCTCCCGTCTGTCGCTTTTCAACAACCGGCGACAAAATCCAATTAATACTGAGGTTAAAATGTCATAATATCAGTTTGTGTCAAATGTTTTTTTGCACTTTTTAAGTGACAAATTACTTCTCATACTAGTATTTTGTGTTTTATTTGGATGTATTTGATAAACAAAAGATCTGTAATCCGTTTTTGTCAGATACTCTTGAGGTTTTTATCTCTTATTGTAGTTTAAGACATTTTTAATGTGTTAAATTCTTAACAAGGATTAAACAATTAATGATTAACACTCCTAATGTGGACTAATAATATCCCTAATTTGCAGGACTATCATCTGAACTCAGTGACTGACTTTCATATTATTTGATAACATTTCATTTGATATTTTTCGTGCATCACAATGTGAACAACAAGACAGCAAAACAATATGACAAACAACCATTACTACATTTCTTTTGCACTGTAATGCAATTTAATTTCATACACGTGACTGCAGCACAATAACACCCATCACCACTGTGCTCTAACACTTAATAAGGCTTGTAAAGTATCAGTTACAGTGCTTTAACATATTCATTCAGTCAATTAATCTCTGAAATACTACTTTTTCTTTCAGATCAGACATGACGTGGAGTGAATCTTCCACTTAATCACCACACACACACTCAGGAAGAAAACGTGCAGTCAGCTTATTCCAAGTTACTGGAGGCTCCAACTGCGACAGTCACATGATACCACAGGGACAGTTCGAGGACCCTCCGTGCCGTCAGGAAGTTACAGTTACCGAACTGCTGCCTTCAGATCAGCGAGACAAACATTTAGATGAAGTGTTTAGTCACGAACACAAACGTGATGAGGGCTGTGACGCGTGACTCACCTCTTGGTATGACCGGGAGGTTTCTTTCCTGAGCATTCCTCTTGCGCTTCCTCCGGTGACCCGAAACTACCTCCTGCTCCTCGAGAGGAAACTGTGGTTATCTGTGCGAAGTTTGAAACCGACTTTTAATGAATGACAGGTGCATTTTTTTTCTAAAAAGGGGTCTAATTCCCCCTTGTGGTTCGCGTTCAGGCTCCTGATGTCCGCTCCAGAGGGAGACTCACCACAAACACCAACGGCGATAAAAGCCCATCCCATGATAATAATGAGGCGCGCACAGCCCGCGTACCGATACTACAACTTGTTTCCTTGCCTCCTTGTTTCCTTCCTCCTTGCCTGCATAGTGCAGCCTTCAGGTGCCACTCACAGGTCACAAACAGCTAAAAAGTGAACTGGACCACAATCATTTTCTCTTGAACCCTCATGCAACTGATAACAAACACAAAAAGACACAAACGGTATCTTGATTTGTGTGGCTGCTTTAGAAATGGAACATTTGTTGTACTAAATGTGGTCTTTTATCAGTTGCACGAGGGTTTTATGAAGTTGTATTATAAGGGGAACCCCCCCCCTATAGGACACAAGGGAGACGGCATGTGTTGTATTTGGCCTAATAAGCAATAATAACATGAGTTGTATGATTTTATGCTGAGAAAAAATAGTTGTATTGAGTTTTAGTGGTACACAATATGTACAACAGTTTCAGCTGTCCGTATCTGATATACACAGTGTATTATAGACTTATTATATGAGCTGAGGTTAAAATAAAATAAAAAAAAGACCTTTACCAAAATGTATGTAAAATGCATTAATACAGTCAAAGTGGTCCAAAATGTATCAACAGTTGGAAGTGTGAGTTTGATCAGCTGGAGGCACCGTGGACACAAGCTACTGACAGTCCTGTCTTTCTACGTTGAGTCTGACTTTTGATAGTGATCAATGATAATTAGAGATGATGACAAAAACTCTGTTTGACTAGGTATATGAGCTCTATTTAACTGGAGGAGGAGGAGGAGGAGGAGGAGGAGGAGGAGGAGCGCTGCGGTGCGTCTCTGTGTGCGTAATGTGACCTCAGACCGCTGGTCGGACAGGTCAGGTAATAACGAGTATCACTCTGATTAATAGAGGGTGGATGAGATTATTCATCTTAAATGAGGGACATGTTAATAACACAACATGTACTGGACTCCAGCAGCAGAAACATTAAGCGTGTCTCCCCTTTAAGATTGGCGATGTGCGCATTTACGCACGGGACAGTTTCACTTCATTAATTGTTAAAACCTCCAGACTCCCGAGCTCCATCACTGCTGTTTAATCTGAACTGTCCTGTTTATAACTGCAGATTTCAGTTCTGTTGCCTCAATGTGCCATGATGTTTTCTACAGTGACATTACGACCGGGAAAGTTTAAATGACCGACGGCCTCAAACGCAGCATTTACCCCATATAGCAGCCACAGGGAAGCGGACGGATCACAGTTCCGCATCAGACTCGTCCAAACAAACGAGCCTACTATGGCAACGAGCCGGGTTTGTGTCCTCTTTGTTGTTCTTTACACGACTTTAGCTGAAGACGTTAAATTAAAATACAAACCGTCCACCACACCTGTCCGACTGTTCACTGAGGAGGAGCTGAAGAGATACGACGGCAGGGAGGTAAACTTTATTCCCGACCCCATAATCCTGGGTGTGTTTCTGTGTCGGGGTTTGCATGGATGCACACAGAGCACAAACGCAAAGGAGATAACGATTTATTCCCCCTTTTTTCCCCGTTGTCCTCGTCCTCTCCCTGTCTTAGGAGGGACAGCCTATTTACATGGCAGTAAAAGGAGTTGTGTTTGATGTCACCAAGGGAAAAGGTAAATATAAGGCCAACCAGTCAAACCCTGGACAGGGATTTACCAAATGAAAACAATGTGATTGATTTCATTAAAACTGTGGAATGAAGGTTAATTTAAGTAAAAAAAAAAAGAAAAGAAATGAGAGAAAAGTTCATGATTATGAGACGAGAAGTCAAAATTGTGAGATGGAAAGCAAAGTTTAAGAAATGGGAAGTCAAAATAATGAGAGAAAAATCATGATTGTAAAGTGAAAAATCATGATTTTTAAAATGAAAAGTCATGATTATGAGATGAAAAGTCAAAATTATGGGTTGAAAAGTCATAATTATGAGAGGATTGTCATGAATATCAGATGAAAAGTCAATATTATGGGTTGGAAAGTCATGATTATGAGATACAGGGTGATAAGTATGAGAGAAAAGTCATGATTATGAGATGAAAAGTCAAAATTATGGGTTGAAATGTCATGATTATGATAGAAAAGTCAAAATTATGGGTTGATAATCATGGTTATGACAGAAAAGTCATGATTATGAGATGAAAAGTCAAAATTATGGGTTGATAATCATGATTATGACAGAAAAGTCATGATTATGAGATGAAAAGTCAAAATTAGGGGTTGAAATGTCATGATTTTGATGGAAAAGTCAAAATTATGAGTGAAAAGTCATGATTATGGGTTGATAATCATGATTATGACATAAAAGTCATGATTATGAGACAAAAAGTCAAAATTATTAGAAGAAAAGTAAAAATTAGGGGTTGAAATGTCATGATTATGAGATACAGGGTGATAAGTATGAGAGAAAAGTCATGATTATGAGATGAAAAGTCAAAATTATGGGATGAAAAGTCAAAATTATGGGTTGAAATGTCATGATTATGATAGAAAAGTCAAAATTATGGGTTGATAATCATGGTTATGACAGAAAAGTCATGATTATGAGATGAAAAGTCAAAATTATGGGATGAAAAGTCAAAATTATGGGTTGAAATGTCATGATTATGATAGAAAAGTCAAAATTATGGGTTGATAATCATGGTTATGACAGAAAAGTCATGATTATGAGATGAAAAGTCAAAATTATGGGTTGATAATCATGATTATGACAGAAAAGTCATGATTATGAGATGAAAAGTCAAAATTAGGGGTTGAAATGTCATGATTTTGATGGAAAAGTCATGATTATGAGATACAGGGTGATAAATATGAGAGAAAAGTCATGATTATGAGATGAAAAGTCAAAATTATGGGATGAAAAGTCAAAATTATGGGTTGAAATGTCATGATTATGATAGAAAAGTCAAAATTATGGGCTGATAATCATGATTATGACAGAAAAGTCATGATTATGAGATGAAAAGTCAAAATTATGGGTTGATAATCATGATTATGACAGAAAAGTCATGATTATGAGATGAAAAGTCAAAATTAGGGGTTGAAATGTCATGATTATGATGGAAAAGTCATGATTATGAGATGAAAAGTCAAAATTATTAGATGAAAAGTCAAAATTAGGGGTTGAAATGTCATGATTTGATGGAAAAGTCAAAATTATGAGTGAAAAGTCATGATTATGGGTTGATAATCATGATTATGACATAAAAGTCATGATTATGAGACAAAAAGTCAAAATTATTAGAAGAAAAGTAAAAATTAGGGGTTGAAATGTCATGATTATGAGATACAGGGTGATAAATATGAGAGAAAAGTCATGATTATGAGATGAAAAGTCAAAATTATGGGATGAAAAGTCAAAATTATGGGTTGAAATGTCATGATTATGATAGAAAAGTCAAAATTATGGGCTGATAATCATGATTATGACAGAAAAGTCATGATTATGAGATGAAAAGTCAAAATTATGGGTTGATAATCATGATTATGACAGAAAAGTCATGATTATGAGATGAAAAGTCAAAATTAGGGGTTGAAATGTCATGATTATGATGGAAAAGTCATGATTATGAGATGAAAAGTCAAAATTAGGGGTTGAAATGTCATGATTATGATGGAAAAGTCATGATTATGAGATGAAAAGTCAAAATTATTAGATGAAAAGTCAAAATTAGGGGTTGAAATGTCATGATTTTGATGGAAAAGTCAAAATTATGAGTGAAAAGTCATGATTATGGGTTGATAATCATGATTATGACAGAAAAGTCATGATTATGAGACAAAAAGTCAAAATTATTAGATGAAAAGTCAAAATTAGGGGTTGAAATGTCATGATTATGAGATACAGGGTGATAAATATGAGAGAAAAGTCATGATTATGAGATGAAAAGTCAAAATTATGAGATGAAAAGTCAAAATTATGAGATGAAAAGTCAAAATTATGAGATAAAAAGTCAAAAGTAGGGGTTGAAATGTCATTATTATGATGGAAAAGTCAAAATTATGAGTGAAAAGTCATGATTATGGGTTGGGAAGTCATGATTATGAGATGAAAAGTCAAAATGATGGGTTGAAATGTCATGAATATGAGAGAAAAGTCTAAATTATTGAATACATGTCGACTTTTGATCATAACTTATCATAATCATTACTTTATCTCTCATAATTCTGATTTACCCTGATAATATTGTTTTTAATCAAGCTTAGATATAATCTTTTTTCCCTTTTAACTGGCAGTAATCATCCTCCATACGATGCACTGTTTTAACGTAGATTTTATTTTACCCACTGCAGAGTTTTATGGAAAAGACGCACCGTACAACGCCCTGGTTGGAAAGGACACCACTCGGGCCGTGGCCAAGATGTCTCTGGATCCAGCAGACCTGACCTCAGATACTGTGAGTTAAAGTCTGGTGTCGCCTCATCCACCTAATCGTCTGGACAGCGTCATGTCCCAAAGGTTGAGAATGTATTTGACTTACAATCGGTAGAATGAGTGACTCTTTTCCCTCCACAGACGGGCCTTGATGAAGAGCAGCTGGAGTCTCTGGAAAGCGTCTTTGAAGGCACGTACAAAAGAAAGTATCCCATTGTGGGTTACACAGCGTCACGCATCCTCAACGAAGACGGGAGTCCCAACGAAGACTTCAAACCAGAGGACCAGCCGCATTTTCGGATCAAAGATGAGTTTTAACCTTAATTTAACCTCTTTGTAAAGTATAGCTGTGAAAAAAATCGTGGATCAGTGAAGTAAATCAGGTGCAAGGGAAGAACAAAATACACAGCATAGAATGCTTTTTATTTACTTGAACTAAATGTTTACATGCGTCTTCATCATCTGTGAGAGCTTTAATATGCAGAGAGAAGAAATAAAGCGCTTTTTTATAAACATAAGGGAACACAGAGTGAAATCATCGCTGTTTTCTACGAGAAAAGTTCCACAACCATATTAAAATGACATCAACACCTTCCCCTTCTTTGGAAAACAGGATGTGCAAATATTGTTTCACTCTGAAAGTTTAACTACTGGCGACCAAATGTCTCCGCAAACTCTGCACGTACATCATTCATCACAGTGAGGCTGAAACGTCAAATATGAAGTGATGATGAGTGAAATACAGTTTTAAATGGGCTTATTTTGTCCAACCAGCAGTTCAAACCTCAAAGACTCTTCGTTTACTGCCAGAAATGACAAAAAAAAAGCAGCAAATCCTCAAATTTAAGAAGCTTTAACCTCCAAATGTTTGATATTTTTGCATGAAAAATGACTGAAATGATTATCTACATAGAGTAGCATTGTACGTGGTGGTTGTAAGAGTCCTCTACATTTCTCAGAATGATAAGAACAAATGATTTTTAATGAATAAACATAAAAATGTTGATTTACTTTGACAGATAGACTCTAAAACTCTAATGAAATGCCGTTTTAATGTCTTCAAATGTCTCGTTCTGTGAAATCTGTGAAGCTGGAGCTGAAAAATATTGACATGACTTGTTATTTTCTAAATTGTTGCAGGGTGATTATTTGTTAGTTAATTGTTCGTTCCGACGTTTATGTGATTAAAAACCAGTGAATCTGCAGCCGTGTGAATGTTCACAGGATCAGAATGAGTCTCTTTGTTTTTCTGTCTGACGTTATTTTCGTACGATTGTCATCAAAAGTGAGTAAATGTGAAACTTCTCAAGGTTTGTTTCACTCGCTCTCCGGATTTTATCTTCATTTGTTCTCTTTATGGGAGCCCATGACTCACTCGTGTCACCTCCAAACAGGCAACATAAATAGTACGTCAGGGCCTATATACCCTCGCTGGCTCTGACCAAAGGTCGCAGCGCTTCAGGTGTTGAGACAGGTGATCCTCTTTGGGTGGAGCTGTGCGTCTTGGTGGTCACAGCGGAAGGCCAGTCCCTCGGTTTATGCGTGATAGCGAGTCAAGTCGCACCTCCCACGTCACTGCGAGCGATCTACAGCCGAGTTCAAAGGACAACCAGCCCTGCCCTTGAGTCTGCCAGCCAGAGCGGAGCTGTGTTCTTTATCAGGTGGAGGTTGTGCTCGGAGTCGGCCACTGCAGCCTCAGTCAGCCTGGGAAACACTTTCTTCTGCTGGAGCTCGCCCACCGAACTCAGCCAAGATGCCTAAAACGGTAAGACAGTCGATGATTTCCATCGACGAGATAATGAAATGCCTCACTGAGATGTCTCTCTTCCTGAGTTTTGAAACGTAGATTTACAGATTCACCTGCAAGAGAAGCTGAATTGTTTTATGTTCGAGCGTAGCAGGAACATTTATGGTTTGGTCTTTTACAGTTTTCGTCACATCTTTTTCCTGTTTTTAAGCGTTAGTCCCAAGAGGCACCTAGCCTTCTTGGCATTTACTCATTAACCAGCGGTAGAGTTTGACCCAGGCTGCACACATTCCTGCCAGAAAGAAAAGTGCTGCTCCTAAAACCAAAACTGGACAGCATGTCGTTTGTGCGGCCGTGCATGCCTGACAATAATCACGCTACTTCTGCTGACACTGCACTGATTTTTTAAAAAAATGTCTTCCACCAACAACTCCTGACTGTGTGTTTCAACAGCTTCATCCTCCTCATCTGATTCTTTAAAACATGCAGCCACGATCACTTTTTCACCCTGTAACGAACCGCTGCGAGTCCTAAATGCCCTCAGCGAGAGTTACTCAAGCATTCGGCATCAGTCGGACGGAGAGCTGATAAGAAAAGCCGGCCTGTGCATTATGACTTCAGCTCGGTGCTCGTGTTGACTCTCCAAGGAGAAAGCCACTCTCAAGAGGTCACGCTGACGTCTGTCCCCGTTTGACTGACGTAAAACCAACTTGAAATCAAAAACATTAATGCAGCAGGAGTCGTGTGTTTTGGAAAATGCTGAAAACGTGATTAATGAGTGAGACTTGAACAGTAAAAATCAAGATTTGTGGATGCTAAAAAGTCAAATCCGAATATAAACAAATAAAAAAAAAAACCTCATGCTGATTAATTGTAATGGATCACCGCCTTCACGATGGTGATAAACACAGTCAATGATTGGTGAGGATCGGTGAGGAATACCTCGGAAGGGTGTAAAGAAATTATCTTGTGATCATGGAAAGAGGAGAGCCAGTTGAGAAACACATTCAAGGTTTCATAAATGGATGTTCCAGTTTTGTTGCCCAGGTTCCAGCGGGTTTATCTTTATGACACTCGGGGTGTGCTCTAGTGTAACTTCATAAAACGCTTGTGTAACTTTCTACGAGCTCAGGCCTCCAGCAGGCCCGGGGTCGTGGAGAGCGTTTGTCGGGCTTTTTCAGAAAAGTATCGGGAGCGACCCTTTTTGTTTTTCTTCGGGGAAATTCACTCCAGAAATGCCCAGAAAGCAGATTTATGCGCCAGTGTAATTGCTGTTGTCATAAGAGAGGTTGATCTCTCTAACAATGGTAAAGTCTAAAGGCAACTTGGCAGGCAGAGAGTATTTTGATATTTTAATCTGCAACCTTGTGGCACCTCGCAAAGGGTAGTCCAAAGTCTAATGAGATAGTGAGCAATTATGGTTTATGAACAATCCACTTCACGGCTCCACATCGTGTTTTACTATGAAAAAAAAAAAAAGAAGGGTTTCATAATGTGGTCAGAAAAGCAAATGTGGCAAAAAAAATTACTGCAAAAGTAAGAAAAAAAACAGGATTGATGGATTCAGATTTATATCAGGGACATAACTAAATGAAAATAAGAGGATTTAAGTGTCTTCTAAAGTCTAAATGCCTTTTTTTTTTTTTGTTTTCGCTGCAGGTCAACGTCCGCGTCACCACCATGGACGCAGAGCTGGAGTTTTCCTTCCACCCCAACACCACAGGGAAGCAGCTCTTTGACCAGGTCGGTATGATACTGTGTGAAAAAGCCCCCGATGAGTTCACACAGATTCATGGGATCACGCTCGTCTTAGCTGGGAATCTCATTGCCGAACATACATTATGCACTTTACTGGCAAAGTAAAAGCCCTGCATTCAAAATCTAAGTCAGTGGACTTTTTTCTTTTTTTCTTTTTTCTTTAGCTTACCATCATGACGTAATAGTTGATTGCACAATGCAACGCGGCTGTAGAGTAACGACACATTCAGCATTTAGATTGGTTCCGCATAAACTTTGCTCACAGCGTGCACTTTCGTCTGTCAAATCAAGTCTGACCAAAAGTCTCGCCAGCAAAATATTCCAATGCTTGAAATATCGATCATAAAAATATTTGCTAGGACAAATTGCCCCTGTTTTATTGCTTTATTGTTATTACATTTTTGGACTACTGTTACAGGTGCATTAATGAAGAAGCTGCATTTGAAATATGAGGGGAAAAAAACGGGTCGAGTCAGAATCTCAGTCGCTAAACGGATGGGTGGTTTCATGTTTGATCATCTGTCTCGTGAATTCCCTTGAAGAAAGATTTTTAAAATTCCCAAACGATGAGGCGTCCTCCTCGGCGCCTGTGAAGTTTACTTATTAAAACAATCATCCAAAAGTACTGAAAGGTGTCATCACCACCCAACAGCATGACGCCCTGTTCCTCCGAAGATTCGTCTGATAAGCTAAACCTTTGTACCTGACAGGAAGTCTGGACTGTGATAAAGGGGTCCTGAGGCTTTAAGATATGCTCACTTCCTCAGCTGCTGTTCATCGTGTTTAGACTCATACTGTCATCAGTCAGACAAAGAAATTCAATCTTTGCATAGTCCTGCTTTGTGCTGTGAAAATGAAAGAAGAAGAGGTTGTGAAGGTGATGGTGAAGGTGGAGGTGCTCATGTCTCCGCTCTTCTGTCTGTGTCTCAGGTTACCAGGACGATCGGCCTGCGTGAGACTTGGTACTTTGGGCTGCAGTTCATCGACGCCAAAGGATTCATCACGTGGCTGAACGCCGAGAAGAAGGTAAATGTGTGGTTTCAGTGAGCGAGTGTGATCAAAACTGACACTTGCTCTCGTTCGTAGAGTGAGGGAACGAACCCGAACACATGGAGGGTTAATATGTGTTAACAGAGTGTTTAACTGGAAAACACAAGACCTTTGGGAATATAAGGCCTTGGAAACTTGGGATCCTGGGGAAATTGGTCCTTGGTTACTGAGGATCCTCGTTACATTGTATCCTGGGAACATTATCCCTTGGTAACTGAGGACCCTGGGAACAGATTTACATGGCACATAATGGGAAATAGAGAAACAGTCCCTAAATTCCCAAGGTCCTGTGTTCCAGGTGTCAGGATCAGCTTTTGACGGAAACACAAAAAGAGGACAAATTTACCAGCACAACACTGTACTGGGAATTATTGGACCTTGGAAACTTCCCCTCAGTCTTTCCCAGTACCTCCTTATAACTCCTGCACGCGCCAATAGTCGGGAAGAAACTCCTTCCTACTTAATGCAAATTATAGATTGCCTTGTGCTGAATTCTACTCTACTTTTCTCAGGTGATGTCCCAGGACATGAAGAGGGAGACTCCCCTGCTGTTCAAGCTGAGGGCCAAGTTCTACCCCGAGGACGTGGGCGAGGAGCTGATCCAGGACGTCACCCGGAGGCTTTTCTTCCTGCAGGTGAAGGAGGACATTCTGACAGAGGAGATCTACTGCCCTCCAGAGTCTGCCGTCCTGCTGGCCTCTTACGCCGTCCAGGCCAAGTACGGAGAGTACAAACGGACGGTGAACGAGGCGGGTTACCTGTCCTCCGAGCGCCTGCTGCCCAAGAGGTGAGGTCAAGATCATGAAATTACATTATGGATTTATGACTCAGTTGTGAAACCGTGTCTTCTACGGGGACACGAGAGGCAGGGCTCTGCAGCGTGTGTTTGGTGCAGCTCCGCAGGTCTACACAGACTGTTTACATGTTCACCAGTTGGTTTCTGATATCTGGTCTCTCCTCTCAGGGTGCTGGAACAACACAAGCTGTCCAAGGAGCAGTGGGAGGAGAGGATCCAGGTTTGGCATGAGGAGCACGGAGCCATGCTGAAGTAAGTGATGAATCCCTTAGGAACAAAAGAGAGTAACTGACCGTCGTCGGGTCACAACATCGTGACTCACCTATGTGATTTAAAGATAAATGAATGAATCTGTGTGACTCCCAGGGAGGAGGCCATGCTCGAGTACCTGAAGATTGCTCAGGATCTGGAAATGTACGGCGTCAACTACTTCGAGATCAAGAACAAGAAGACCACAGACTTGTGGCTGGGAGTCGACGCTCTGGGGCTGAACATCTACGAGAAGAACGACAGGTGAGTCTCCCCTAGCAACGAACATGCGGCGCGTATTGATTTGATGACATACAGCTACAGACGGGAGGGCAACACACGGGCAGTCATCGACCTCAGCTACGCTCCCTTCCAGCGGGTCGAGCTTTAAATAACATTTGACCGCGTGGCTGTTGTTTTGAAGAGGCCACTGACCTAAATCTCTCGATTCCACTACAACATGAATGTAGACGGTGGCACTGGGCCTGTTGCTATGTATGTTCAGCGAAACCCTAAAAGAGTTTTCCGCCTATTAAAGTTCTATAAATCTTTATCTTTTTCTCTCCATCCATCAGGCTGACTCCAAAGATCGGATTCCCCTGGAGTGAAATCAGAAACGTGTCTTTCAACGACAAGAAATTCATCATCAAGCCCATAGACAGGAAAGTTACTGTAAGTAATGTCTTTAGTGAGGCCTAATCAGCTTCTGCTAATTAATGATTGGTTAATCTCTTCCTTCATTTAAAGTGTTGGGAATGCAGTCTTGTGTAATGTAATGCAGTAATGTGTTAAAGCGAAACTCTCGCCAAAAAGCAACCAAGGCTTTATTTGGGATTGAATATGAGTCAAACCTTCGTGTGAACTCATAATTACGACGAAAGAGGCACTTTTAAGATTTACCGTAGTTTCGGTTTTTGGGCACGTTAATTTTGAGTTTATGAAAAAGAAGGTTTTTGAACTACTCACGTTAGCTGCTGCGCTCCTGCGCGTCGCCGTCATGCCAGACAAAAAGTGTCAATCCCCGAGTGCGACCTGACAGGCAGGAGAGTAATGGTGAACAGCTCCTCAAGTGTGCCTGTCAGGTCGCACTCGGGGATCGACACTTTTTGCCTGCCATGACGGCAACGCGCAGGAGGTGCAGCAGCTAACGTGAGTAGTTCAAAAACCTTCTTTTTCATAAACTCTGTGTACACAAACAATGTTCTCAATGCTCTTGTTCATGTGTAGAGACCCTAGTGATGCTACGAGCAAAGTTTCACGTTGTGTCGAGCCTTCTTAGTGTTCTAAAAATAGCGATTTTGATGCTAGCATGTCCTGCCCCATGCACTCCCGTTCAAAATTAACGTGCCCAAAAACCGAAACTACGGTAAATCTTAAAAGTGCCTCTTTCGTCGTAATTGTGCTTTCACACGAAGGTTTGACTCAGATTCAATCCCAAATAAAGCCTTGGTTGCTTTTTGCCGAGAGTTTAGCTTTAAATGGGATAAACATTGTAAAAAACTTAATGAAAATGCAGATATTTAAGCAAAAAGAAGAATTTCTTGGATTTGTATGTACTTTTTTTTTAGGATGACTAGAATGTAAAACAATATTTTTCACTCACTCATGAACATTTAATTATAGTTTTTATCAACTCCCTTTTAAAGCAGTTCCACTCTCATGTTGTTTCTTTAAGATTTCTTACAATCATTGTTTCTTCATTAGTTCATTGTTTATTAGATAAAAACAATATGCGTTTATGGTTAAGTGTAAATGGGAATGCAGACTAATGTGATGCAGTTTTACAGAAAAACTGGACAATTCTCTTCAAAAATTCAGATATTTAAGCAACATTTTAGTTAAATTGTGTGTACTTTGTTTATTTGACTTACTGGGACACTTAAGCACTTAAGGAGGGTTAAGCTATAGTTTAGTTGGTTAAATTGGAGTACTTATTGCTTATTTTGTAAAACCTTTAAAAAGTCATATATTTGCTTTAAAGAAAGGAAAACAAACTTTGAGGATGCTTTTTTGTCCAAAAATGTGGAAGAAATTGAGATTTTGGAAACCAAATGTTTTCTTCTTCTTCTTTTCTGTCGAAGGATTTCGTTATCCTCGCTCCACGACTACGAGTCAACAAGCGCATCCTGCAGCTGTGCATTGGAAACCACGAGCTGTACATGCGCCGCCGCAAGCCCGACAGCATCGAGGTCCAGCAGATGAAGGCTCAGGCCAGAGAGGAGAGGCTGCAGAAGAAGATGGAGAGGTACGGCAGTTGGGAAAATATGAACAAAGTGAAAAGCAGCATACTAGTCAGTTTAAAACATCTTGTGGTTCACTGTCACAACTTTAGACAGATTAAACATTAGGATCTCAAATCACGTTGTCGGTCTCTTGTCGATTTGCTCCGCAGGGATCAGCTGGAGAGTGAGAAGAAGAGGAGAGAGGCCATCGAGAGAGAGAAGGAGAACATGGAGAGAGAGAAGCAGGAGCTGATGATGAAGCTCTACCAGTTCGAAGAGACAACCAAGAGAGCAGAGAGAGGTAAATAAACTCCTCAGTACAGACCATATGGGTCAAACTATGATACAGAAAGACCGACTGCATACATAAAGAAACTGTGATTATATTCTGTTGTATTATATCTTTAACATGTAATACAGCTTTACTGCCCTCTTCTGTTTATTTGCATGAAATACAAATACATATAAAACTGGATTTTGAACAGTAACATATGTACAAATATAAAAACACATGTTTATTTATGTAAATACTCCAGCTCAGTATCACAGCACTGTGACCGTGCCGGGGTTCAGAAATGATGAGATTTTTGAAAGTCACTGGATGTGCATCAAAAGCCTTCTCACCACTTGCGATTTATTTGATGGTTGCAGATTTCTAGGCAGCAGTGTTTTCATAGAATTAGTGAAACGGTGCAAACGGTGGCAATGTGCAGCGAGACGATGAGGAAACACAGGCTGTCAGCGATTCAGACCCAAAAGAGGACTCTAAAAATCTAAATCAGTCTACCGAAATATTACGTTTCTCAAAATTATGTGTCTTTTTTTTCCTTACTTTTTTGTCCCTTTCATCTCTTTTACTTGTGAAATACTGCATATTTTCCTGTATTTCTTTAGGGCACTTAAAATGCACAGAGCGACGATCTGTTTTCGGGTCACTGCAGGTTAAAAAAACATTTGCAGAGGATTATATTCCAAGAAAAACTAACTGAAAGAGTCTTAAGTCCTAAATGAACAGTGAGTGAACTTTGCAAACTGAAGCAATGTGGTTCCTTGACAAAAAAAAAATGCGTGACTTTATTTGTTCAGAAGTTTCTAGGAAAATATTCTTATTTGTTCTCTAAAGTTTGTGTGTCGTGTGCATATAGATTTATGAAGATGGACGCCATGACAGCACGAAAATTTAGGTCATTATCATCACATTTATGTGTGTTCAAGTGATCATTATTCTAATACGTTTGGATTTATTTAGCTATTTTACGCTTTTAAAAGGGTTTAAACGTCAGGATATATTTAATTTGTGTAAAACGAGTGAGTGGAGATGCTGCGTCCATTTTATGTGTAAATGGTCGTTTAATTCAGATTTAACTAAAAGAGATAAACTGCTCACAGATCTCATCATGCGGGGGTCACAGATGGTTCATTTTAAGGGTCCGCGGGTCAAAAAGGTTAGAAACCGCTGTTTTAAATGATACAGACTTATTATTTCATAGGTGCCAGAATGCAGCAAAAACACTTAAGTAGTTCATTTTGTTGTGTTCAATGTATGATAGATTTTTTTTCTTCACTCAATTTGTCCTGCAGAGCTTCAGGAGCAGCTGGACAGGGCCATGAGGCTGGAGGAGGAGAGGAGGAGGGTGGAGCAGGAGGCGGCCCGGCTGGAGGCTGAGAGGATGGAGGCCATAATAGCCAAGGAGGAGCTGGCCAGGCAAGCTGAGGACCAGATAAAGAGCCAGGAGCAGCTGGTGAGTACACGGCGCAAGAAGTACTCCAGTCCTTCACGTGAGAAAGTCGTGATAGGAAAACAGTCATTACACATGACGCCTCCCGCATTCAGCATAAACACATATTAGCAGTTTGAGCAAATACAGCTTTGCCGTGGGGGATTATCCTGCTTCCATGGGATTACTTTTCTCTTGTAGCTTGAGAAGATCCTCCAAGACTCTTTCACACTTTAGAATATTGATGATTTTATTGAGGTCAAAAAAAAAAAGGGGTTTTTATAATTTACATCTTGACGTTTTACGAGCTGAATTTGTAAAAGCATTCAGGTGAATGCTGTGAAATTAAAAGTGCTGCATTTATTTTATTTTCGTGTCACATTTAGGCTATCATTAAGTGAATGATGAATAATTGTCCACCCATTCATAAAAAGACACCGTGTCCTGATAATTGAGGTCACTGGAGGTAAACAGGTGTCTATTCTCGGGTGTTCTGACGACACGGTTTGCGCCTCCTCCCGCAGGCTGCAGAGTTGGCCGAGTACAGCAGCAAGATCGCTGTCCTGGAGGAGGCCAAGAGAGAGAAGGAGGAAGAGGCTGAGTCATGGCACAACAAGGTGAGTTTCCGACACATGACCATCAGGATGTGCGGCCTCCTCGGAGGTGCCGGGATTACCTGGGAAATGTCAGAACATACGTACTTCGTCATCGTCTCAGTTGGTTGTCATTTGGGTGTTTTATGTCACATGGACAACTTCTTTTTCTTTATTATCTGTGTTTTATCACTTTTATCACATTTTTTTTTATCACAAAAAGATATATAAATTATAAAGAATGTAATTTGATGCAATACAATATGACACTAAACCAGACCTCTCTTCGTCATCCCAGGCTAGGGAAGTGGAGGAGAATCTGCTGAAGACAAAGGAGGAGCTGCACATTGTGATGACCTCCACCACCTCCGCTCCTGCGCCTCCTCCCGCTCCTGCCTCCTCCTCCTCCTCCTCTTCCTCCTCTGACAGCGAGAGCGACCACGAGCAGAGCGAGCACAGCGAGGAGAACAGCACCTACAGCGCCGAGCTGCAGACGCAGGGCATCAACGACCACCGCCAGGAGGAGGAGCGGCTCACCGAGGCCGAGAAGAACGAGCGCCTGCAGAAGAAGCTGATGGTGAGTTCAGGGTCCCAGGAAACAGTTCACATCAGACAGAAATTAATTGTCAGGGTGTGCGCTTGGATGTGCACTGGCTTTAAGTCCCCGCATCGGATGCACTGTGTTTTGATAAAGCGAGCCTTATTTCTTCTTAAGTTTCAAGAGCAAACGTTTTCTCTGTCGTCCCTCCACAGGCCCTGAGCTCAGAGCTGGCAGAAGCCCGAGACGAAGAGAAGAAGACCCACAACGATCTGCTCCACGCCGAGAACATCCGAGCCGGCCGAGACAAGTACAAGACCCTCCGTCAGATCCGTATGGGCAACACCAAGCAGAGGATCGATGAGTTCGAGTCCTTGTAGAAACCTCAGGGACCTGAAGATCTCTCAGAAAAAATACCTCATGAAGGCCCTGTTCCTGTTCAGTTGTTTTTCATGATGTTATTGCTGCCATACCTGATCATAAAGACCCGGAGAATCAAGGAGGTGTAAAAGTACCTCCATGAGTTTTATTTAATCGGTTTTAACTTTTGCTTGAAAGCACTGGTTTTTTTTTGTTTGTTTTTTTCTCTTTGTAGCACTCAAACATCTCCAATGTGCTGTTTATTCCCATTAAAACATTAAAACACGACAGCCGGTGTGCTCTTGATATAACGTGTGAACAGAGCTGCTGCGTGAGACGATCTGTAGAAATTAAATGATCGAAAACTTTATCGCGATTTGACTTTGCAGTTTTGTTATTGAACCAAACAATTTAATGACTCGGTCATAGTACGACCACCACAACTAATAACCATTTTCATCATTGATTATTTTTTCATTTAATGTATAAAAAACAGCCGAGCACATGCTCTCTATTGAACGTCATGTCTTCGTATTGCTTGTTTTGTCCAACCAACAGTCTAAAAAGACAAATATATTACATTTATAATAATATTGAACAGAAACAAACAGCAAATTCTCACAATTATTCGCCATTTTTGTTTAAAAATGACTTGAAATTAATGAATGGATTATCAAAATTCTCACCAATTCAGTTTCGTGTTGAGCAGCTAATCGATTAATCCACTAATGGTTTTAACTCTGCTGCTTTGTGCACCTGGTTTCATACATTTCCAAATAATAATGCATATTATTTAGGAGATCACCATCCTATTTATTGAATGCCATTATTTCATATAAAATAAGATAAACTGATTTACTCTAATGGTTGGAATTGAGGCTGCAGATCCTCAGATATCCCGAGTTGTACTCTCTGTAGTGTGAATCCTACATTTCCCACAATGCAACTCAAAAGACTCAGCCCGCTTGTTAATAGTTCGTTCACGTGCTCCTCCTTCACGAGTTGCCAAATCCTTCTTCTGACCTCGGTGCGTTCACAAGCCTGCCAGTTGAATGTGAAAACAAAAGAGACACGATTCAATAAAAGCATTTAAACATTGTTTGACCTGCCTCGTTCTCAGACTTCATACTTTTTACATTTTGAATTTGTGGAGACTTTTTGTTTCCTCTAGCTGAGGAAAGAGTTCAGATATTATCAGCCCCTGTAAGTCATCTGGAGGGGAGAGATCAGTGGTTAACCTCTCTGTGTCATGTTCTTTCACTTTACGGGGGCGTTTTTTTCTCAAGAAGTCAAACGACGTAGATCTGTCGGGTTTTAGAGCGTTTCTCCACCACAGTCTGGCAATTCAGCAAGAACCAGGTCTGTGAATCTTGCTGTATGGCCAGACTGTGGTGGAGAAACGCTCTAAAACCCGACAGATCTACGTACAGATCTACGCTCAGCATTCAGTGTGTAGTTATGGTGCACCTACAGGGAGGAGGCTGAGTCTGACAGGTGTGTAAAGCAAACACAGGACTTTGCCGCTCCAAGTCACATGTAAAAACCACAAGTCAACGTGGACCTATTTCAGCTTAGTGACGTGAATGATGCAATGTGTCTCTAAAGTGACGTATATAATGTACGGACGATACTAACATACTTATCTTAACCCAAACCAAAATGTTTTCCTGATCCTACGATGCAACATTCATGCCAGTTAGGTACGAGGATAAGAGACTGCCCAATATATCGGCCTCCGAAAGATGCACACCAATATATCTGTCGGGCATGTACGGTACGTTGTCTGGTAGGTGAAGTCCACTGTTCTCAGTGCACCGATGTCGCTGCTGCCATTGTATCCACAGTGTATCTTTGTCACAAGTGTCACATTTGAGGGATCACTGCAAAGAATGTGTGTATCGGCTGATTGCACTGACTCGAGGGGGCGTTCACAGCCATTTTCCAAGTTGGGAGCTCATTTTTTTAAAAATTCCTCAGATGCCACATGAACGCTCTGTGCACGACTTTCAAACTCCTCACCTCCACCTTCTAAAGCAGACTTTCTCAGGGTGTGTGTGTGTGGGGGGGGGGGGGGGGGGGGGGTCAAACCTATAAGACCCTGATGACATCACTATGGCCTCATGAGGGGGATTTTTTGAACCTTTGAACGTTAATTCTCAGCTGTTTTCACACACCGATGAGCACTTTCTGTTGTGAGTAAACGGTGGACTAATCCTTTAATCCTGCAGAAAACGCACCTCCACCTGGTGCAGCTTTAATCAGGCAGGAGGGCAACACACGCACACACACACACACACACACACACACAGTAACTCTCTGATATTAAACTCTATTGCCGCAGAACTGAACTAATAATAAAAAGGACTCGTCGCTAATCATGTTTCATAATCACTCTCTCACTTTTCTTTTGTTGCTCCTTGCAGGCTGCTCACCTGAAAAGGATGTGACTTTTAAATATTTGCACACGGACGAGGATGGTTATGGGTTGCTAGACAACTTGTGAAGCCGATGGAGCCGAGTCTGTTTAAATAGCCACTGGGTAAATATTTTATCTGTGAATGAACACAAGAATCACACAGCCCGGGGGATTATTTGACTACGTTGGGGACTACTTGTTGGCGGCGGAAGCACCTCTGCATGAAGAAGAAGAAGACGAGCAGTTTATTTCGTTTGGGCTCAAAGGCAGAAAAGCTGTGCGTAAAAACTCCGGATAGGTGAGCGCATTTTTTTTTTTTTTACTCCAACGAGACGCCTGTGGTACGTCTGTGGGATTGCCCTGTGTTGCTTTCCCGCACATGTCTAAATATAAGTCGGTGACAAATAGTCCAAATACAGTAGCAACCCAACTGTGATGTGGGGGTGGTGCTGAGAGAACAGCTCCGTCTCCAAAGTCTCCCCTCTGTTGGATCCGGAGTCCGCCAGGAGGAAGGTCGCACCGAGTCTCTCAGCTCAGCTCTGCTCCCACCTGCGCTTGATGCTTTTTATCCTCATTTACGACCATGAAGAGACAAAACGCCCGGACTCTCGCCCTCATCGTCAGCATCCTCACCTACCTGGTGGTCGGAGCGGCCGTGTTCGAGACCCTGGAGTCGAAGCAGGAGAAAACTCACAAGAGGAGGCTCGACGCCCGAAAGTACGAACTCATGCGCAAATACAACTTGACCAAAGAGAACTTCGAGGAGCTGGAGCACGTCGTGCTGCAGCTCAAACCTCACAAAGCAGGGGTCCAGTGGAAATTCGCTGGGTCCTTTTACTTCGCCATCACTGTGATTACGACAATAGGTGAGCGGACTTTTTTCTTCATTTTTAACGTGAAAAGATGCTCAAGCGCAGGGCCGGAGCAGAGATATTTAGAGAAACTGGAGTCATGATCGAGTCCCCCTCTGTCTGAGTTTGTGCTTCTGAGTCAAAGCTGCAACATTAATTGATTAGACGCCAACTTACAAATGCAGCCTTACTCATACTTTAATTTCAGGCAGACGATACCGATATTAGGGAGTAAAACCATATCGATATATCGGCCGATATCCTGAGAACAAATACACTATTTTTTGCAGTGATCCCACAAAGCAAACCGGATATTTATACAGTTTGATAAATATACGTCATCATTGATTGATGCTATCTTTATACAACACCCAATCATCTTTTCTGCAAGTTTTCATATCGGACAACCGATACCGATATATCTGTGACAGGCTAATATGGGCATATAAAATCAGGCTCTATTTATAAATAAATTCCAGGGAAAATGAGGAAAATTCCCACAGTTTTCACCTCTGCATGAATCATCGTGTTACGGCTCAACCTATCTAAAAACAAAACACCCGACGACCTTTTGATGAAGTTTCATGTTTGAGTCACAAAGATGTTTCTCTCTGTTTCACTGGAATTTTGGAGGGAATTTGATTCCCTGCACTAAAAAAAAGAGAGAGTGCTGCAGGGACGAGTCCTAAAACCCTGAAATAAGATCCCTCTTCTCGAGGTCGATCTCTTTTATTAATAATGGGTTTTCTGTAAAATGCCTGGTATGAGGTACTAATTAGCATTTTCTGGCATTTTGTAGATCAACAACGAATTGATTAATTGAGCTGAACATCAGATTTTTCCTCAAAACTGAACACCTGGTGTATCTTTGTAACAACAGGCTGTTAAGCAGCACACGCCTGTTCTCTGATAGGGATCTGCATGATAACAATGATGTTCAACCTGTTTCTCAAGTCGTTCCTCCCCCCCCCTTGGTTCCTTACAAAGAACAGATAAAGCTCTAATTACATGTTACATGTTTTCCCCCTAATTTGTGAAAAACCCTAAACCAAGTCTGAGGAGTTTTACTGTCACTCAGACCCATTGTTGTCTGTGTAAACACTCAACAATGTGTCCCCTCATGGTTTTTATAAGGAACTGGAATATAAAAACCCCTCTTGTGAAAACGTGTATGCATCATTCTGTCCACCCAACTGGGTGCAAACCAGCGCTACAGGAAGTGGGTTCTTGAGCTTATATGAAGAGGAAATGTCAGTTGATATCTATCTATTTTTTTGCGGAACAAGCGTCAAGATGTCTTCTGATTACATTTCCGTGCTCCAGGCACGTGGTGTAGCTCGCTGTAAGCCAAAGGGTGAAACTTTGTGGACTGATGGAATGTCCTCACATGTTCCTCTGTGTTTTTCTGTCAACCTTTGCTTGGAGTGGAATTTAGAATATGCATCTTTGAATATGTCTCTGCTACGGCTGCTAATACAAACCTTGCTTACTCTTGTGTTTGATCTACACTTTTCTGTATTGTTTTTTTTCGTACTTGGTGGTGATGATGGAGCCCAGATACGACGTCTCCTTGCCTCGTTTATAAGATATTCACTTATAATTTCTATAAATAAGTTGGTGTAGTTTTGTGATTTTATATTTTATGTTGAAAGATTATCCCCCCGTGTTGTGTTTTACTCTCCACTTCCTGTCTTTGTCTGTTTTCCTGCCCCTTTTTTCCCGTCCCACCTGTGTCCCATTAGTTAATCCCACCTTGTGTATTTAAATCTGTTTTTTTTTTTTATCCCTCTCTCTCTTTGTTGGTTTGTCTGTTTTCATCCCAGCGTCTCTGTTCTCTTGTCCTGTCTTCCAGTCGTGTTTCACCCACGTTTGCTGACTGCGTGCTTCTTTTTTTTGTATTTCGTTCTTGTTTGGTACTTATACCTGTGTGCTTTTGTTCTGTTACCTGTCTGCCTCCGAGCGTTTGGATCAGCTTTTGCAAAGTCGTGACAGAAACGGATTTAAAAATCCTTGCGCAGCAAAACAGACCTTTTTTTTTTTTTCCATCCAGAGTGTTAGAGGAGGATTTTTGGAAATATGTCCGCAGCAGTCTGTGTTGTCACAAGACTTTTTCGAGCGGCAATAATTATTTATTATTTGAACAATCGGATGCTTAGCTCTGTGTTGAGTGGTACTAACAAGAGAGTTTGAGTTGTTTTAAAGGTGACGTGTGGAGGTTTTAGGGGGATCTGTTGGCAGAAATGGAGCATCATATTCATGATTTTAGCAGCCAACGTACGGAAGAGGATGAGACGAGGGGTATTTAGTTGATGACAATCTGCAATCTTACAGCTAGATGCCAATAAATCCTAAACACTGGACCTTTTAGTGGACGTTTAGGCTGTTTCTAGGATGAAAATGATTGAATAAATCCCCAAATCACAATCGGATTGTCACAGTGGCCTGTTTAATTCTGACGTTGTGACATATTTTGTGATATCTTTCTCACCTTGACATTTTTTTTAATTTGTGTGTTTTATTTTGTTTCGCTTAAACAGTCAAATCTAAGAGCACTCTGCTGAAATATCAGAATCAGCTTTAAAAAAAAAAACACCACCAGGTGTAATTTGTGTGTGATTGTCACTAAAACGGGCAGATTACAGAAACAACAAAGACTTGTCTTCCTCTCCGGCTCAGTGTGTGTCATCACAATTAGGCCACTTCAGGGTAATTTAGGTGAAGACAGTGATGCCTCTCTCTTTTATTTCTAGTGTTTACAACATCTCAGCTGACAGCAGCGTGGGAGTTAAAAATAACTAGCTGCTAATTTCACAACGTTAAAGTCAAGCTGAGTAGCGTGAGTGGGTTTTCCATTAATGGGCTGTAGTAGGCGTGTGTGCTGGTTTCCTGTGGATTTTAGAGAAGCAACAACATAATTCTTTTTATTCCATTTAATCGTCAAGCAGCCTTACGCTACAAAAACAAATCACGTCATGTGCAGACAGTGTCCGAGGTGTAATACTGTGATGTCTTCTCGTTCAGGTTACGGCCATGCGGCGCCCAGCACCGACTCAGGGAAAGTGTTCTGCATGTTCTACGCCCTCCTGGGGATCCCGCTCACCTTGGTCATGTTCCAGAGCCTGGGTGAGCGGATCAACACGTTCGTCAGGTACCTGCTGCACCAAGCCAAGAAGTGCCTGGGAATGCGTCAGACCGAGGTCTCCATGGCAAACATGGTGACGGTGGGCTTCTTCTCCTGCATGAGCACCCTGTGCGTGGGGGCCGCGGCGTTCTCCCACTGCGAGGGATGGAGCTTCCTCCACGCCTTTTACTACTGCTTCATCACGCTCACCACCATCGGGTTCGGAGACTACGTGGCTCTGCAGAGGGACGACGCGCTGCAGAACGACCCCCGGTACGTGGCGTTCTGCTTCGTGTACATCCTGATGGGCCTGACGGTGATCGGAGCGTTCCTCAACCTGGTGGTGCTTCGCTTCCTGACCATGAACACCGAGGACGAGCGGAGGGACGCCAAGCAGAGGGCCTTGATGTCCGTGAATAAGCCCAGAGGAGAGGTGGCTCGCCTGTTGCCCATCTCGGCCTCCACCTCTTCCACACCCGTAGCAGACGACACCACAAAGGCTAAAGATTTAAAAGGTGTCTACACCGAGGTGCTGCATTTCCAGACTATCTGCTCCTGCCTGTGGTACAGGAGCAAGGAGAAGCTGCAGGGCTCCACCATGATCCCTCAGGAGCTGACGTTCTCCGATGCCTACCTGCAGCAGAACAGTAACTGTCCTCACTACATGGAGCCCTCGTCGACAGGCTGCGTCTGCAGTCCCCGTCAGTGTTCGAGCATAAGCTCCATAACAACAGGCCTACACATTCTCTCTCCCTTCAGGGTGTTTAAGAGACGCAGCTCCGTCTAGCCTTCCCATACAGCAGATCTCAGTACAGCACAATGTGTCTATACTGCCAAGCGGACAACAGATACTTGGCGTCCTCGCAGCAAGGACGTGACTGCAAGTAGATGTTTGTGGTGCTATAATCCCAGTAAACCAACTGTAGGACACGCAAAAAGGGAAAAGCACGTACAGCACTGTAAACAGCACAGTCTTTACTCAGATCGAGAAAGAGCACAGCTCGCCGTGTTTGGATGTTTGAGGTCGTGTTCAGGGGCGTCCTATATGCTTTTTTTGTGGGTCACTGCAGCTGAACGCGCCGCAGCGCGCGTGGTTCACAGCACAGCTGCAGCGATTAGTTGATGAATCACTGAGTCGTTTGAAAGAAGAGATTATTTTTGCCAGCCGATTAATTGATTTGCTTTCCGTCATTATCCAAACATTTACTGGTAACACTCACCAATCCTCCAGATTTTACCGGTAGACTCCTGTGGTAACAACTCTACCATATATCTACACACCTTTTCCCTGGAAGTCTTCATAACCCGCCGTACTTGTTGCACCGCGTCCTCCTCTTCGGCTGCCAAAACACAGATATGGTTTATGTTGCAACTCTCTGTTACTTCATGTCAAAACTTTCCCATCCTTTTGGTTCAGTTTTCAATTTCATCTTGTGATAATGCTGTTCTTGTGCTCCGGGAAGTTCTCGGCAAAAAAAAACAAAAAACAAAAGAAAAAGGCTTGATTAGGCCGAGGAAAAGATCGAGCTTTGGCTTAAAATACCTGTTTTGGGTTGCCACAAACACAACTTGAGATGTCCTGAGGTCTCGTTAAAAAACACAAAAATATACAGTGATGTCATGCCTACAAATGTTGAAATGCCACGGTCTCTTGTCAAAAATACCTAGTTGTTGAAACACTGTCTCAAACTGCAGTCAGTGGCTTTGTGTCTAACCCCACTGCCAACATTTCATCCTGGCAGCTGGCCTGTTTTTCTTTGTGATTTACGACAGCAAACTTTATATAGAATTTGGGTTTAGGACTTTCTAAAACAAGAGGCAATTTCAAGATGTCACTCTGTGCTCCGGGAAGTTGCGCTGAGCGGGAATGATTCATCAGTTATCTGTGAAAATAATCTCGAGAGATGTTTGTCAGTTGGAGCCCAAGCAAGAAGTGTAACCGTAACTTTTAGGTGATCGCGCACTGGCAGAACAGGTTCCGTCAGGTGAGCCGTCAAATGATGAAGTGATAGAAAGCTGAATCCTCTTAGACAACAGGTCTGCAGTGTTTCTGCGAATAATCTCAGAAATAATGATTCAATTCGGGGGGGGATGTTTTTGAAAGTTGTGCTTTGTCGTGTCAGTTGTTTTTCTTGTGTTACATGCATTTGTGACTGTTGCGGCATCGGCTCACTCTCCGGCCCCTCGAAACATATACGCACACACAACTCGTGATTCTCAGAACTTCATGAGAGCTGACACACTCTGGTATCTGCGCGGTGACTCATTCCCTGTGTAGCTGCCTCTGTTGTTGGGGATTTTCAGCGCGCTCTGCCCAAAAAATTTTTCTGGTGCATCAGCCACAAACACTGCAAAATTATGTAACGTCACAAGTGGAGAGGTTCAAAGAATCACGATGACATACCCCAAACACAGTAAAAACTGCATTATGACAGAAGTAGACACTCACCAGCGCCGACTGAAACACACAACAACACGACGGATCGCAGCTTTAAAAAAAAAAAAAAGACCATCGGGGTAAATCAACAGCTCTGAGGATCTCAACAAAAAACTGAACATGATTCATTTTACGAGCCTGGTATTCGCCGCAGGGTTGGTAACATTCATCGCCATTTGGCACTTGAGTAACTACACGCCAAACGTGTGGTTACTTGATCGGAACAGCGACCGCACTGTTAAAGGAATAGTTCGACATTTTTTACGATTTAAATTGAAGGCGTATTTTTTTCCGCCGTCTAGCCCAAAGTTAGATGACAAGATTGATATCACTGTAATAGCCGTGAGTCATTATCTTAGCTAAGAATGGCAAAATGGGAACAGGGGAAATCAGATAAACTGTCCAAAATACCTCCACCAACACCTCTAAACTGTGTCCTGGCTGTGGCTTCATTTCGAACACACAGACATGACGGTAGTTTGAATATTTTCTATTCCTTTAAACCACAGGTGCCCACGCAAAAACAGAAATTTAACAGCGGATGACAAAAGCAGACACCTAGTGAACACCTATTATATTTTATCGTTATGATGCACAGAGCACAACTTGCCTCAAGAAAACAAATATTCCCAGAATTTTTGAAATATTCCTTTAAAGCGTTCAGCCTACCAGATGAAGAAAAGTCAATTACAGATTGGTCCCTGAACGTGGTTAATGATTATCTATCAAATGTTTGGTTTATGAATCTATTTCTCTCCTCTGCTCTTTGGACCTGGAGGAGAATGAGGCTTCACAGATGTCTGACTTTACACAGCTACTCAGACGTGAAGTTTGCAGAGCTTTCCCAATCACATCTGGATCATACCGTAGCCTAGATGCAAACTATTTTTAGGGAGCAGTTTCGGAGTGACAGATGGGAGGGAGTTTTATGTGTTTGGACAATGGATGTCAATCACACAGAGTTATGCCACAAAGGACGTAGAGTCTCTCTGATTGATGGAAAAAGGGCCTATTTTGGTGTGTTTTTTCAGCAGCGACATGATGTGACATTACGTTAAGTTTATTTGTGGCAGCTACAAATTAGTTCAAGATAAAGGTCAAGTTAAATACAAACATCTCAGAATTGTACTTACTTGAGTAAATGTGCTGGCCCCAGCTGAAGAAACATTACGTAAGTCAGGGCGTCGGGAATGTGGGCGCTGGAAAATGAATTGTAAGATTTATAGATCACAGATTGATGATATTCTGAATATCTGAGGGTGGATTTCTCATTTTTGACTTTCCGCCATGTATTGTTTCGCCTTGTTGGGTGGAATATCGCCCATGTTACACACAGTGGACATAAAACAAATGCCAAAAACTATTTGCAATTATCTTATCTTGTGTGGTGTGTATTAGGCCCTGTTCAGATCTGGTATTAACATGCGTCTCCAGTGACCACTTGTGACTGAATCTTACTTCCCCGCTCTACATGCATGAAAATGTGCTGACATACAGACAAACATGATGTTTTTTTAGATGAAGAATTAAATATCTTCATGTGTAACGTTTGCTGAATTTACAAAAAGGCCCAACTGATGGACTATTAATCATAGACATCGTTTCACAAACTTGATAAACCTTCTCCTTAGGCAACATTCACAAAATTGCACAATATTTTAAGGGAGTCTGGGGACTTTCACCACAGCCAACAAAGAAGTAGCCCATATTAGTCAATGCTGTGCTACTGTATTTGTAAATAAATGAATAAATAAAAAGAAGCAGACAGGTGCTGTGTCAAACTGTCACTTTAGAAGGAAAGAAACAGCTTTATCTACAACTTTACATTTTTTTTACTCACTCAGTATCTCTCTAAATTGTGTGATTTGTTAAGGGAGTCTGGTAACAGACCACCAGACTCCCTTAACAAATCGCATGATTTTAAAAGTTGTTGCATGAGGAGAAACGTGTCGAAATGTATGAAACGGCTACAGCAAATTTTAAATCATTAGTACCTTCCAGTAAATTCAACATTAAACACAAAACATAAGGATACAAATACAGTTAACAGTAACTAATTACAGATTCCCTTAAAACATTGCCACATTTTAAGAATTGTGCATAAAAGAAACCAAATAAACGTTGTGAAACACTGTCTACAACACTTTCTTAACTATTTGTGCCTACTTGTTAATTCTGCAGACGTTACACGTGAAGACATTTCTTTCTGAGTGTAAAGAATATTAATTTGCATTTGAAAGTGAGATTTAATCACAAGAGATCACACGAGGCGCATATCAGAACTCATTAAAGTGTTAATTGACGAGTTTATATCTGTCCACTTGTGATCTTATCGCTCAGGTCGGATGTTAATACCAGTTCTGAACCGGGCCTTCGACACACTGATATAACCTGTATTAGGGAAATGGACTCATTGTGACTGTACTGTAAATTGCTGACATATAAGTTCTATTTGCACACGATGATGAAAGAAAAATGATGATTATGATGCTTTCTGCTTTTGACTTGCTTTTAACAATAAGTGACCCAGAAACAACAGCCTCTACACTTACATGCAAGTACTGTATTAGTTTTGAAGTAGGACTACATGCATTTGCATGAATTCTGTTTTACTTGGACAATAAAATGTTTTTTAAAAACACGAGTTGTACTTGAACACAACACAGAGTACTTGAAATACATGTAAAAACATTTTTTTTTTTTATCTTAACTTGACAATCATGCACATCGCATGTAGTTAAAAAAGAAAATACTGTACTATTTCACCCAGAAAGCAGAAAATATTAAAAAGATGGATACTTAATCCAAAAACCTCTGACTGTTTTTCAGTTTTACTGTTGTTTTACTGGCTGATCACCAGATAAATGAATTATAAATTACAGATAAGCTTAATAAAATATATATTTTTGAACACTTTAAGTTCTGTATAAGACGTAGTCATGTGATGTAACCGTCTCCATGCTGTTTATCAACATGTACGGTGTGAGAAAAGCCTGCTGAATGTATAGAAAAGACTGCTCGGTCCAGATGGTGTCCCCCTGTGAATTCTGACTGAAGTCCAGTTCCGGACAACCTACAGCAGGTTAGTCACGAGCGCAAAGTATGGCGGTGTGTCGTTATGTCATCACTTGTGGCGGTATGTATTTTTGTTATATTTAGCTCGTCGTCATCATCATGTGGTGACAAGCAGGCAGAGGGTGGACAAAATAATGGGAACATATCAGCAGTAAATTAAAAAATGTCTTAATGTTGTGTTTTCTGTCAGGCCACCAGCACATCCCTAATGTTTGCCACATTTTATACAGCCAGATGTTTTAATACGGGTGTATAATAATAAAATAATTTAATAAAAGTTTACTGGAAACTTTGACTACATTCATTCCGGTTAATTTCTGGTGTAACCTAGAGCCTTTCAGCACATAAAGGTGCATAAATGTCACATTTTTTTTTACAAGCAAACATGATTCAGCATCATGAAGATCCAAACTTTACAATGTTAAAGCAAAAGATTTTGGAATTTTGTGTGATTTGGCGCCACCCACAGTTTCTGAGCGCAACACCACTAACGTGAATACATTTGTCAGACGTGACGTAGGTCCTAACTAACCTCTCTCACTAAAGTTACATCGTGCAGAAACAAGTGATAGGGACACCATTCACCCTGTTACAAGACACTGAGCCATCGACATGTAACATGAAGCGGTTATTTTTAAGGGGAAAATGTCACATAATGTTGCTTTAAATTAAGCATGAATGGAGATTTTTTAAATTAGTATCAACACTTTTTCCAGGAAACACCAGGCATTGGTTGAGGAATTGCAAAATGATAAAAAATGTGTCAGTGGAAACAGACGTACTAATCCTAAAAACATGATTTTTAAACATCAGCTAACAACAGCGGACACAGGAAGAAATTAATCTGAACCCTGAACACTGTTAAAGGGCAAGTATATCCAAAAATGAGAATAAAATAAAATTCTCCTGCTGATGGAAAGTCAGGTGAAGTTTCATATGGAAACTTCTGGAACAAAAGAAAAATAAAATGTCTCCAAGTTCCCATCTACTCCAGGTGTTTAGGAGAATGCTGCAGCACAGTTTTATCATCAGCATGGAGGTGACTGAATTTTCATTTCTGGGTGACCTTGTCCTTTAACATTCACTACAGGGATATTGTACAGCTTTGTAACAATCTCCTCCCTCCTTTCTGTAACATGTTTATCTTTCCATTTATTACACTGGCTATGTTGTTGATTTGGACGTCTTGCATGTACTGAGTCTTCATGTTTCTGTGTGGAGTCATGCTGCCATCTGTGGAATATGTTCACCAAAGGCCAGTTAAAGAAAAGCCAGAAAAAATACTGGATGTAAGAAATGCTTTACATCAGGGATTCCCAGTTATTTTGGCTTGTAACACCTCAAAATAAAAAAGAAACGTCTACTTGTTATACTACGTCTAGGCTGAAATCGATTATTTCTGATCTATATGACTCAATATGAAAGTAGTTCATCATTGTTCTGCATCTTGAAGGTGAGTGATGAGTCAAACATCAAGAAAATCCTGATAAATGCGTAAAACCACAATTCAGACTGTTAGAGCAGAATTATAACATCACAGTCTCAGTTGGTGAGAAAGGGAGCGATTACGAGTTTGTCTCCCTATCAAAATTTGCTTGCCACTGCAACATCAAACCAGCTTGTAATGGCTGGCCGGCTGCCTGTAAATCTGCCGTCAGCCATTAGATGTGCACAGAAAAGCAACAGAAGGAGTATCCATTCGACAAATCCCTGTATTGACCCCCTGTGGCTGGAGCATCTGCTGTTTTCTACTTTGGCCATAGACCTGAGTATCTATGTCAAAGACAAAAATAGTTCCACTGAGAAGGTCAACTGTGGCATCACGTCACTTCGTTTCTTCTCCGTTTTTAGAAAAATGAAAAGTAAAGATGTCATTTTTTTTCTTATCTTTCCCACTAATGTATTTGACTGAATAAAGCTGATTACCTGCATGCATGACGAGGCATATTTCACTGCTGAAGGCCCAAGCAGTAAGATGTTTGACATGCACGCTAACTTCATGTCCTGAAAACACTTATTACAGCATAAGTTGCTTTAAAAAATAATGAATGTAATGGCACAAAATCAAACATTCAAGTGGAAGCTCTGGTTCCTAAAATGTACCAAAAATGTGATCTCTCTTTGGGATCCTTTTTTTTGCTTTTCAACTTTCACTGGGTTGCATTTTTCAACCAACATCTGTCCTGATAATAACAACATTCATTGGATTTTAACCCTTTAAATACCAGTTTGTTTACATGATGCCACTGTTTCTTTCACAGAACAAAAAACCCACAAATAGTTATTTTCCATACACTTAATATATAGTATTTAATTGCAGTTTCTGACATGTACAAGTAAAATTTTTAGTTACTTGCACTGGTTCTTCTGGCAAACATTGTACCTCTTAGTCACTACATTAATAACCTAAGTTACGAGTTATTTTTCAGATTATGTGCTGCGTCAGAGCCAAATCAGTGCAATTTGAAATGAACTTGTTTTAAAGCAGATGCCAATAATCAGAACAATTTTGAATATTAGATCTGATAATATGATAATCAATCGACCAATAGGATAATCTAAAAAGATTAGAATATCATGGAAAAGCTCCTTTTTTTTCTTGACATTTCTGTATTATAAATCTTTTTAAATTATTATTATTGGTCTTATGTAATACTTTATTATGTTGGGATACTGGATATTTGATTTTCATGAGCTGTAAGCTAAACAAACAAAAAGGGCAGTTAATCTTGAATATATTGAATTACAGAAATAAAACAACTTTTCCATGAATTTCTAATTTCAAGTAAAATATGTGAATTTGCTTTTTTTTTTTTTTGCTAATCTACCACAGCTTGTGTTTACTCCTGTTTACAACTGATCCCAGAACTTTTGTTGCACATTTTGTTTGTGAATTGCTCCTCTCAGTTATTGGCAGGGTAGCGTCTGTGAACGAGGGTCCCTGAACGTCACACGCATGCAGAGCCTCCTCCTGTGCCTTTAATGAAAGTTCAGTGGTCGTGCAGAAAGTCTGCTCGGCTGCAAAATGGACCTGAAAGCGCTGGTCGTGAGCGCGCTGGCCCAGCGGAAGACAACCGCTCTTCTGATCGGTGGAGCCGGCGTTGCTTTTCTGGGATTTGGCCTCGGATATAAATATCTGCGAAAGCCAGAAAAGCTCGTTCGTGTAGGCGTCGTGTCGCAGCTCCTCATTCACCCTCTCAAGTCTGGCAGAGCTGCGTCTGTGGCGCTCGCTGAGTGCCAGAAGTTCGGCTTGAAGTTCGGAGAGCTGCAGGATCGGTGAGTGTGTCCAGCTGAAGATTTTAATGTCTGTCACAGTCAGAGAGTTACTGAAAAACACACCATGGTCACAAAAAAACATATTCACAAACAACATTTCACTTGATTTTTTTTTTTCTTCCCAGCGTGTTGAGTACAACTTTTACTCCACTACAGTTCACAGTGCACGTTGGATTACGTAACGCTTGCATTAAAAAAACAACACATTATTATAGATTGTCGAGCTGTTTGGACCTGTAAGGAAGTCTGATTTGAAAAAAAAAAATGCATAAAAATCCACGTGGGTGTCAGAAATCAGAAGTACAACATAAAGAAAATGTAAATATGTGCACCAAACTATGGAATATGGCAGCTGTATTGATACTTTAAGTGCCCAGTTGTGCTCAGAATCTGCCTTATTAAACTCAACTTTGTTGTGGTTTGATTCATATTTTGAACCAGGTCACACCAGCACACATTTTTACCTGCAGCATCCTAATTTACCATTTTAATAGCAGAGGGTTTTTCAACACATCTGGTGTCTCTTAAATGCAAAATATAAGGAATAGTAACGGAAAAATGGCTGATCAAAGTGAAGATATACCTGAGGTCCAAAGTAGGAGACACTGTTTGAAGGGTTTCCCTCATCATACCATCATATTTATTTAAAATATTTATTTTAAAACCCACTAAGTCGATGTAACTGTGTCTCATAATTTTGATTATTTAATCTTTTTCTATCTTGTCTAAGAGGAAAGTTATTTTCTGGTAAGGTCGTGGTGACCATGAAGCTCTCCTCGACTTGACATGATTTATATTTTTTATCATCGTTTGTATGTCACTGCTACACAGAAATAGTTTGACTCTGAAAATGAACAAAAATACTTTTATTTGAGCCATTTTGTGCCCCTTGAGTTTAATCCACTCAGGGACACAAAATGGCACGAATTGAATCAACTTGCTTTTCCGAGGGAACTGCCCACATTTCGTTCAAGATGCAATGAAAAACAAAGCAGGACTTCATGAAAATCTGGGATTTCACTGCTGCTGTATGAGCGACCACACATGATGTCATCAATCTGGTGTTGTTTACTTTCCTGCGCTCAGAGTGCAGGTTTGTTGTCTTGGATGGTGGCGTCGATCCAGGGATGCCAAATGTTGCAAATGAGGACAATCCTCAGTTCTGTCTGTTTTGTTTGCAGTCACTGGCTGGTGGTCACAGATGACGGTCACATGGTGACGGGCCGACAGCAGCCTCGCCTGGTGTTGGTGTCTCTGACCTGCGAGGGAGGTCATGTTTGTCTCAACGGACCAAACATGGAGGAGCTGCGGTTCCCCTTCAAACAGGCCGACAACCCGGTCCTCAACTGCAGGTTTCACATCCGGATTTCACTCTGTCGCCACAATCTTTCTCTGACTTTGATCATTTTTCGCCTTTTATTTGACAGTGTAGACAGACATGACACATGGGGAAAGAGAACACTCCTCTGCAGCTGGTCAAAGGAAAAGTTCACACAAAAATGAAAATTCATTATCGACGCGCAACCCCCGAAGATGGAAAGTCAGGTGAAGTTTCGTAGTCCACAAAACATTTCTGGAGCTGCAGAGCAAAACGGAGTCGCAGCATAAACAACTAAAGTAGATGAGAGCAACCAAATAAAAACACAAAATGGCTCCATACAGCTTGTCCGGCGTAATGCAAGACGTTATTTGCACACTTGTCATGTGGTTGAACACCTGCGTCCGCTTCAGGCGGGCTGAGTGCCAACTTTTTAACGTACAGCTCCAGAAATGTTTTGCTGACAACGAAACTTCCCCTGACTTTTTATCCTTAAAAGATTGAATTTTTAGAGCTCATTTTAGAGCAAGTTTAAACTGAGTTTGTCTTGTTCCATATTTACTTTTGTTCCGGTTCTGATTGCAGTCTTGAATGAATGATTCCTGCTTTGTTTTTTTTTGGCTGCAGAGTGTTTGGCGACAACATTCAGGGACGGGACTGCGGCGACGGAGCGTCTCGCTGGCTCACAGATTATCTGGGGACGGGGCAAACCTTTCGCTTGGTGCACTTTGAGCCTCAGATGAAAGCGAGATTGTCGGTGGAAATTGAGCCTCTTTTCCCTCGGTCCGAGGTACACAGGCTGGACTTTGACAGCTGTTGTTCTTCTGATTATTGCATTCTTTAATCATATTTACCTTTTCACATCCAGAAAGTTGCCTACCCAGATGTAGGACCTGTGATGCTGCTGTCCGAGTCCTCCGTAAAAGATCTCAGCAGCAAGTTGGAGAAGGACGTCACGGTGGAGCGTTTCCGCCCGAACATCGTCATAAGTGACTGCCAGCCGTTCGAGGAGGTGTGTTGTTTAGCACATCTTGAAAATTTACAAAAGAGCACTAAGACAAAGACAAACACACCAGAACGTGATGTAACGATTAGATTAGAACCACAAATGTCATTAAAGGAGAACAGATCCAGTATTTCTCCACACTGCAGCCCGTGAGGTTCTGTTTTCTTCTCCCTCCTGTTTGGAGAAATGATCATTTGGTCCTTTTCTTCTGACTAATACTCTGCCCTTTTCAGTGTGAGCAGCGTGGACTAATTTTATCTCCCAACTCAAAAAACCAACTGCTTTGCTTTGCTGTTTTTTTTTTTGCAGGATTCATGGGAAGAGCTCCAGATTGGCAGCGTGAGGCTGCAGCGTGTAATGTCATGTGGACGGTAACACAGTTGATGCTTCAACACAGATTTTAATCGGAGGCAGAATCACTTCATTTATCCAGAGCAATCAATCCAAAAGCCGACGTCTCAGTCACCGCTGTGGCGCCCCTGGACACAAATTCAATTCACAGATGATTATCATTTGAAGTGCATGAGTGTGTCTTTCTAATTGGAGATTTAGGATTAACGGGATTGATCACACGTATCTGTCCCTGTTGTTTCCAGATGCATTTTCACCACAGTTGACCCTGAAACTGGTGTAATCACCAGGAAGGAGCCTCTGGAGACACTGAAAAGGTAAAGGGATCATTTAATTTTGTGTTGGGTTGCCAGATCGGAAGGTTTTCAGCACATTTGGGCTACTCTCTTTCTTTTCTTTTTATTTAATCAGGCTTGTTTGAAACATTTACTAGTCGTCGTGGTTAAAAAGTAACTGTACCGTTTCTCCGGTCTGCTGCAACTTCAAGTAGAAGAAGAAGATATTGTCATGGGGCTGAGTTCAGAAAGCTTGAATGCTTGATGCAAAATTATAAGAGAGCTGCTGACCAAAAAAAACAAAACAAATGTCACTTTGATTTATTACGACTAGGCTAAAATATTTACATAATTCTTCTACATAAACTCATAGAGGGCTCTTTTCCTGTCTGATCTCAAACCCTTCATGTCCCTTAAACTCTCTCTCATATGGCGATTCTTTCACAGTTATCGTCTGTGCAAACCATCCGAGAAGCACATCTACAAATCGGATCCACTGTTTGGACAGCTGCACACCGTGAAGCAGACGGGCATCCTGCAGGTCGGCGACGTGGTGTACAAGATCAGCCGTTGACTGAAGGGAAGGGGAGTCAGATTCTCTCTCTGAAGGAAGCCAACGAGTATGAAGCCGAGGGGGGGAAAGAAAAAATCTTTGTTATCAGCACTATCACTTCGAAATCACTGGGCCGGTTCACACTAACGAAAGCACTTTTATAAATGTATTATACACAAATAATGAAGAACACTAAAGCTGCAACGGAAAAAAAATCACTATTTGTGAAATGAGACTGTGATTCAGAGACTGATCCACTGATGCAGAACAACAATGAACAATTTTCATGGTGAGTTGTGTTCTGCGTCCACATTATGCAACACTAACGGTGCCTGTATTAAGCTCGCGTCACACTGAGTTCACTGGTAATTAAATCCTGTAAGTACACGCTGCTATTAAAGAGAGAAATTAAACTGCCTGAAGTCTACGCGGCAAACTTTTACACGTGTAATTATTTCCTGGAATAAATGAGGCCGGAAACGATTGCTGAGCAACGGCAACCTCTGGTATGAAAAAATAAAGAATAAAAATAGCAGAGCATTTGAGGTGTTATCTGTCTGACTGCAGGAAGGTCTGAATACATTTTCACGTTTTCATATTTAAGGCGTGACAGCATCTAATGTTAATACAATTTAAATCATCAGCATCGAGGCTGAGATATACATGATCATTTATATTTTAGAAATCAAAGCTGATATCAAACTGATGTGTTTTTTAAATGTTTTCCTGTGAATGTGTAAAGCTGGAACTTGAAAAATCAGACAAAAACAGAAAACTGATCCTCTTCTGTATCTGTGTGTCAGGGTTTAATGTTTTCCAGCCTCACTGTCGTCATGCACTTGACACTTTTATCCAGTTAAACTTACAGGGTTTCACCAGCAGAGGGTCAGTGGTTCGGCCACGCGTGAACAAGACAAACACATCTGATGGAAACAAAGATCAAACCTGTGACCTGCCTGTTAATGGGCCACCTGTGCCGCCCTGCCAGTATTACAAACCAGTCACCTGATTTTGGTCTCTTAAACACCGAGACCCAGTTTTAGTTGCACGCTATGGCCAGTAGGGAGTGATATCCCTTTACCTAACCACCATAAGAGCCTGTAGAAGGGAGGAGGATCGCCTCTTTGCTTCTCATACGGCAGCAGTGACCGTTGAATTGAATTGATAACGACATCACAACACACAGAAACAGAAGTATGCGTTCCTGAGCCTTTACATAAATCTAAATATAACAATATGTCACAAGTCTTTATTATAGCGCTGGCTTAATGTCAAACATGTTTCGACCACGTGTTTAGAGACCCGATGAAGACACTGAAACATGCTGGGTGCCTGTATTGCTTCTACTCTGCTTCTACTTACGCATGATGACATTTGTCTTCTGTGATTCCAACATTTCTTTAATATTCCTCCTTGAATATTGTGTTTGGATCGTCATCCCTTGTACCGCTCCAGTTTTTTTTTTTTTTTTTACTCCTAAATCAAAACAGACCCAAACAGACATTTGGGTTTTTTAGCGGTCAGTCACATATCATCATTTCTACACCGAGAACAAGTCGTAGAGAGGTGCTATATTTCTCACTGAGCTGTCAGAGGGCTGATGTAAAAGCAAGAGCACTCCAGAGTCCTTTTAAAAATGCATTTGTTTTTATATACCTTAGACCAGAGGTGATCAAATCTCAAGGCACACCTGTAATCATAGCCGTGCAAAACAGCCTCTGGTTTTCAGTTTCCTGGATGGTTTTTAAAATACTTTTTCAGGGTATAGAATTTGCCTCTGTATTAGGAAATGGATTTGTACAAAGGGCTGATATAGTTCACTTTAAACTCAGTCATTACTTGTTGTATAGTCACATATTGCTATAATAATAGGTTATAATAACTTGCTTCGTGGCACACCATTTGGGCACCGCTGTCATAGAGGGTCGTCCACTTATATAGAATAATAAAAATGCTTTCTTCAATTTTTTTTTTTTTTACTACAACAAGCTCAAGACTCTGCAGCCATGATATCAGCATGAATGTTTGCTGTGTTCACTGTTAATTGCATTTATTTTTTAAAATTGTATTTTTCTTAACAAATTGTAGCTGAGGATCACAAAAAGTCACCAAAGTTTTTTGGATTCATTATCTGTGGACAAAACTACACCAATCTATTTAGTAGATGTTGAGATATTCTACTGGATTAGAGATAACTTGACATGATGACAACTGTTGAGGGATTGTCAGGTGACGTGACATAATGTGATGTGATGCGATAAATCATTTAGCAAGAGAGAATCTATGTTCTAGTCACTTATTTATGTATTGGGCAACTTGTTGTACATCAGTAAAGTTCAAAGGAATTCAAGAAAAATGGCAGAACACTGAAACATGCAAACATCCTCTCCGAGAGGAGGGAGACCACCGTGTTGTGTGTTGCCTCACATGAGAGAAAAGTGCCTGGTTTGCTGAAAAGTGCACTTCAAACGGTCGCCCCTCCAGCAAAACAGCCACTTAATGACCAACAGAGCTAATAGGAGTCGTTGCACAACAGGAAAGGAGTCATCTCTAGACGGCTCTTCGGCCTCTTTACCGTCACAAAATGAGCACGTCTGAGGGAACAAAAAAAACCTTTTTAGGTGTAGAGTGAACAGTCAGTTTCTAAATGATTGACGTTACGCACAAAGACACAGTTATGTAGGTCTGTAATTTGTTTGGGTGTTTGGTTCAAAGGCCTTCAACAGACACAACACCATATAGAAGTTACATAGTAGTTCCACCTCAAGCCCCTACATATTTTAAGACCTACACATTTAAACCCACAATCACTTTTAATGACTCTTGTGCTTCCTTTTCTAATCAGTATAATTTACGTGTAGCACTGCGGTGCAAGTTGTGAGGGGATATGAGTACGTTAGGCCCTGTAATATAGCAGGACCCCTAAAGTTTCCACACATCGCTTCAGTTGGGTGAAGGAGAGCTGGAAATTACACAAGAGGATTTGTCAAAGTAACATGTATTCTTTATGTGTGTGACTGCTGCTGTTGTCTTAATACGTAGCAGCAGCACTTTTCTTCATGCATGATCTTAATTGAGGGTTTATAGGTGACATTGTTATGTCACATCTTGTCGCGTCATGGTATGTTTTATGTCCTGTCAAATCATTTCCGTGCCGTGTTGTTGTATGTTTTTAGAGTCGTGCCAAGTCATGTCATGTCATGTCATTCACGAGAGGCGGCTGTGCCTCAGGGGTAGATCCAGCATCTTGTTATCGAAAGGTTGCTGGTTCAATTCCCCCTGGTCTGCATGTGAAAGTGTACTTGGGCAAGATAGTGAAGCCCAAACTGCTCCTGATGTGCTGGTCGGCACCTTGCTTGACAGCTTCCAACATCAGTGTATGAATGTATGTATGAATTACTGTAAGTCGCTTTGGATAAAAGTGTCTAATAATTGCCCTAAAATGTAATAGTGTGTTATGGAAAATATGTCCCACCATGTGTTGTTACAGTATATAGTGTTGTATTATTAATATTGTATAACGTAGCATTGTATATTAACGTCACTTTGTCATGTTATGTTATGGTACGGTGTGTTTAAATCATCTTATGTTATGTTATGATACAGTATTGTATAGTGAGGTTAGGTAATGTTATTCTAAAGTCATACTTACATATTACATATGTTACATAACATACATATGTTTATGTCATGATGTATCTGTAAGTGTCATGTTAGGTCATGTTTTGGTATTGTATGGTAAGTTTTTGTCGTGTCTTGGTGTATAACAATGACTTCATAATGGCATGTTATTGAGTGGTGTGCAGTGGTAAGTAAGGTATGGTAAACTTATACATCTTACAGAATATTTCATCTGTATATGTTTAAGTTATGTCATGTTACGGTCATGTAATGTCATCTTATGTCACATGTTATGAAGCAGGCTGGGTTGTAGTTGACTGGAGGTTGTACAGTTTATCCTCGGGTAACCTTTCATTCATAACAATTTTAAACAAAAACTGTTAAAAACTGTCAGACGGTGGTTTTTCCAGAAATAATAAAAAACAAAAAAACATGTTGTACGTCTCCGGATTGGCAGCAGAGAAGACGTTAAAGAGATTTGTGTAACTGCACGCTGCAGTCGTGTGGCTTTACGTTTACAGGCCTCATTATGTGATGTGAGCCACACTCACAGCGGTTTTCAGTTACAATCAGTGGTGTGGAGTTAAATTACAGAGAGCTTCTGAAACACACACACAGAGACACTTTCTAATGTTTATTTTTAACACTTGCATGTGTTGTAAAATTAGAGAGAAATTAAACAACAGTCGGCTCTGCTATGTTAGGAGGTTGGTTTTTTTTTCCTTTTTATGTTTGCTGCTTATTTTTTACTTCAAACCCATTTTGATGTGTGTTAAATACAGACAGGCTGATGTTTTTCGGACAAATGAATTTGACCAACACTCCAAAATAAAAATGTAAAAGAAACTGTCTCATTACATGCATAATGTGTGGTTTGTACTCATGCACTTCATGCAGAAAGATAAGATTGATAAGCCTACCAGTCTACATATCAAGCTAAGAAAACAGGGGAGAAAGCTAGGCTAAGCTAATCGGCTGCTGAGGGTAGCTTCATCTTCACACAAGCATGAAAGTGGTATTGATCTCCTCATAAAAAAGAAAAAAAAAACAACTTAAGTTTTAAAGTGCTTTTGCATTTTTTGCTCGCTTCCTTTTCACCTGAAGTTTGTTTTGCATTGTTCTGTTTGTTTCCACGTTCAAGTTCGTCACGGTTTTATTCACGAAGGCGTGATATTCTTTCGCAGATTCTTTCACCTTTATGCTGTTTTTGCCGGGCACGGTTTGCTTCTGTGCAGCTTTCCTTTGGGGCATCTTCTTCGTCAGGACCTTGTGGGGATCTCTCAGGCTCTTTGGGGTTTGTAGAGTGTTAGACTGTATATCAGCTGTGGCAGTTTCGTTGGTCTTCATCGGTTTTACTTTGGCACTTACGGGTTGTACCGCGGCGGTCTTTTTTGAATTCTCCTTCTGCTCCTTTGACTTCTGTTTCTTTTTTTGTGTGTTGGCTGCCTGCTTGTTCAGCTTTTTCTTTTTCCTCCACGGTTTCAACTTATTCTCCTTCCTGTCTTTCTTATCAAATGATTTCCATTTCAGCTTCACCACAGTGTCGCTTGCCGTCGTTGTAACGCTGGCTGCAGTCGTCGAAGGTTCGACCCGGCTGCTGGTCGCAGTGGTGCTTGTCGTGGTCGACACGCTGGCTGCAATTGTCGTAAGTTCGACCCTGCTGCTCGTCGCAGCGATGCTTGTCGTGGTCGACACGCTGGCTGTAGTCGTTGTAGGTTTGACATTGCTGCTCGTCACCGGTGGTTTAGTGGTCAGTTTGAATTTTCTCGGTGGTGGTCTGGTGGGTTTTTGATTCATGTCCAGCACGGTCACTGAAATGGCACAGATGTCAGTAAGTACTCATTTTCACAGTTTTACTTGTCGAATTCTGCAGCCACATGTATGGAATTTAAAAGGCTTGGATTGAATATTTAGCTCAGAAAACAAACCTAAATGTTTGAAATGCTTTCCTCTCTGTTTAGCATGTTTGATGTATATTGGGAAACTGCTTTTTATAGTTTTATATATGACCTCAATGTGATTATACAATTTGGCTGTATAGATGTGAAACGGGGAGGGAAGAAAAAGCAGGGTTCTGCTCAGGACTAGCATACTAAAGAGTAAAACGGTAAATGTTGGCAATTTGTTGTTCATGCCAGAACAGATGTCCTATTATAGAAACCTCTAACATCAGTGTAATTGACTTGATAATATGTTGTGTATGTGTTGTTTATATTTAGGGCACCTTGATTGACCCAAAACTATTTTTCACTTCTAGAAACATGAAGAACTCGATGCACATAATTCAGTTTAAGGCTCAATTTCAGAGGCTCCACTTTGTCAGACAGGCACAGACAAAGAAAAATTTTAACTTTAATGTGTCTCTCTCCACATGAAGAATGTGCAGACTATAAAGTGAGAAGTAAAGCTATAAGAAGAAGTCATAACAATATAAAGGTAAGTTGGAGTAACTTACGTTCCCTTGGCACAAAAGGGACCTTTTTCCCCCTCACTTTCACCGGCAGCTGCTTCTGCTTACACTTCCCCGGAGGAGCTCTCCTGCAAAAGTTCAACGAGAAGCGATTCTTAACAGTGATAATACATTAATTATTCCCCCAAATGTCTGCTGACTTCAATGATTATTGTTGTTAATACTGAACTTTCCTTACGACAACTTCATATTGATGAGTTTTCAGTGTTGCAGACCTTGAAAATCCTTTGTATTATTGTGAGAATGAAACAAAAAGACCTTTAAATGCAGCGTTGGCCTTGAAGATACTGATTTATCTTGAATCAAATCAAAATTCTGTAGAGGTTAATCATTAAGCAGCCTATTATTTAGTTGTCAAATTAAGTTTGTTTCGTGGTCTTTTAATAGGATTTTCACAAGGAGGTAATGTAATCTGACACTGGCTCACAGGCAATTCCATTAAGAGAGACAATTTAAGAAATGTGTCTTTGTTTTAAAATCATTGCCTTTATTATAAATACTGGTCCTTGACTCAAATATATAACTCAAATGGAAGAAGGATTAGTTGTGTTGAAAACTACAAATGTAGCTGACTACAAAATGTCGTCCCGAAACTTACTAGTCCACTTGAATTGTTGTTTTCATGTTCCAACATATCCTACTCCTACCTTTCCTTGTTGGCAACATGTATTACGGTGATTAAAAGCACATGATTTAATGCTGTGTGTGATACTGCACCTGGAGGGATCCATGAACTTGAAAACAGTTCCGTGAGGAGACATGGCCCCGGGGTACGAAGTGGCCAAAAAATACAGTTCCCCTAAAAAAACAGAAATATCCTTTTAGTAGCTGTTAAATCGATACACGACTAAACTGTGAGAGGTCGACTGAAACGTTACCTGCTTCGTCTTCCGCGAACGAGATGATGAACTTGTGGTACTGATTAATGAGTCCAGGAAACGAGCATGTCTTCTTGTCGCCCATGCACACACTCCTCTCCTTCCAGCTTTCTGTCGATTTCTCCTCCTCCAGCGCCATGATTCGGCTGCAAGGTGGACAGGAACCACGTGTGTTGTTATAGGCAAACATTAAAGTCTCTCAAAATCTAAAAAGACCAAGAAATTATTATTCATAGTAGCCTGGAACCTATTCTTCCTTTAGAATTAAGAACAGCGTAAAAAAGGAAGAAAAACGCTTAGAAATAATAGATTAATAGGTCAACATTTCACGAAATATGCTTACTCAGTTTCTTGCCAAACTTGAGAAGCGTCAGTCAGCAGGCAGTATATGCTGAGTTCAGCATACAAGCTGGAACTGATCCAAACAACAGTCACAACAGACCCGTTCGGTAGCTAATTATCGTTAGCACGAAGTACAGACCTACAATGAAGAGCAGCAATTGCCGGTCCAGGTAGAGTTTCTTCATGAAGGCTATTTTGTTTAAGTTCACATGATTGTGGCATTTATGTATTGATACATTTTAAAAAGCTCAAAGAGAGCATGTTGAATTTCACATTTTGTTTTTGAACCTGTGGCGATAAAAGACGGAGGCTGGATTCTGATTTCTTCTAACCTACTTGCAGAATCACATGGATGGAGTTTTGTCTCATCTGGACTGGGCAGATGGAAGTGATTGAGAAGTACAACTGTGTGCTAGAACACTGCATTTATCCTTAGGTTGTGTAACCGAGCGTTCCCTCGTGTCCTAAATCATCCTCAAGTCCCCGATCTTAATTCTCAATTCAAGTGTGAGCACGAAACACAGCCTGAAGTCAAAATAAAGTTAATATGTTGGATCAAACATGAGCTTAAAACAAACATATTTATGATGCGGTTGAATATAAATGTTCTACCTACATCACTATTTTATTGTATGTATGTCTTGAATTCATTGAAAAACACATTGGCTTCTTAAAAAATGCACAACAGCTGAGCAAATATAATCAGAGGAGAGAGTCTGTTTCTCCTCCCCCCCCCCGGAAAAGCTGACAAACAGTTGGAGAAAAAACTTTTGGCATCGATCGAAACAATCTTACCCACTCATGAAGTCTCCGAAAATGTACAGGCCGTTCAGATTGGGTGATTCACATCCTCGGTACACATATCCCCCTGTCACAGACTTCCCAACATGATGGCTGTATGCAAATATAGGGAGGATGTCATCTGTGGTGGCAGAGAGAGATGCACTGAATTCAACTCGAATCTGAAGCATCCGAATTAGATTAGGGGGGGGGAATAGCAGGTGGTGGACGTATCAAAGAGTGAGAAAATAACTCTTTATTTTTAACCATCGGTGAAGTTTTTAATGTGAACAGAAAACACTCACTCAAGGAGGAGTTGTAGCACAGCTTCACATCATAGCACTCGAAGCCTTCTTTGGCTCTCCAGCCGTAGTTTCCTCCCTTCACGATGATGTCGACTTCTTCGTAGCGGTTTTGACCCACGTCTCCGCAGAAGATCCTGCCCCTGCCGTGACCGCTGACCTGGTCTCCGCGGTCCACAGAGCACCGCCACATGTTTCGGACTCCGTATGCGTACACCTCTGGCCGGGCGCCTGGGTCGTCGGGGAAGGGGTTATCAGGGGGGATGCTGTATGGCTTTCCACCGGAGTCACTTCCATCTACGTCAATGCGAAGTACTTTTCCCAACAGTGCACTCCTGGGTAGGATAAAAATGGGATTAAGCAACAGTTAAGAGGCCTGCATGTACAGTAATTCCCAACCTGGGTTATTGCAGCTTGTAGCCTAGTTTAGGAGGTACTTTTGCACTTCTGCATGTTCAGTCAGCTGTAACACCACAATAGACTATCAGGCTAAAAGTACTGAATAAAAGAAATGGATAAATGTCAATTGATGAATGTTTTAGCTTGGATGAACTGTTGAAAACTCCTGAAGTAGCCTTACTTGTTCTGTGCGTTGCCATACTTCCCAAAAGGATCCCCGGCTTTCCCCCCGTCTCCGGTGAAAATGTACAGATATCCGTCCAGACCGAACAGCAGCTGGCCTCCGTTGTGGTTTGCAGCTGGTTCCTCGATTTCCAGGATGACCCTGAATGTCAAAAAAAAAAAAGGATCAGTTGAGCTACTGATCTACTGAAGGGTGATAAATGTGTTTTTCAGACGTAAATATCTGGTTGCCACGATCTTTAAGTATGCCTTCAGGTCGTGCTCATCCTTCCTTTAACCTTTTCAACAGGAACAATTCTGTGTGTGTCACTCTTATGTGCAGTTAACAGAAAGAAGTGATGACAGGGTAGACCTCGGGCGTTTAAAAGAGCCCACTCACCCCAAATTACACAAAACAGTTTTGTTTCATCTGCCCTGTAATATCTGGTCATGCTGGTTTAGAGGGGGGAGGTTTGATTTTCTTGTTGCCTGCCACGCCTGAACAATAGAGGATTGTTCGTGAGACATTTGAATATTAGCCTGGTGGGCGCTTAGATGTTCAGACTGATACCTCTCTGGTTATTATCAAACTACCGCAAACAGTTGGCTAGCTTAGCTTAGCATAAAGACTGAAAACGGATGGAAACAGCTAGCCCGGCTCTGTCCAAAAGTCATGTAAGATTCACTAATTAACTCTTTCTATCACTTTGTTTAATCTGATGGGCCAGATATTTGTGTGTGTGCATGATGGTGCATGTAAGCAAGTCTGGAGATAGTTGTTCAGTCTCGTTCCAGGGTCCTCACATAATGATATGATGCTGTGAGTTATTGGCAAACCACCAACACAAAGCAGCGGTATTTGACAACCTGAGACTCAACAGCAATCTGTGTTTGTTTTTGTATATATGTACCTGAAAATGTAATGCTGCTCAGGCTGAGAGGGGAATTTACAGTATTAAGCTCTGAACATGTTTATGCATGCTTTGGTGCATTTACAGCCCATGGGGGGGGGGAAGGGGGTCTGACAGCATAATCCTATACGTCTTTCAAGGAGTAATTGCTGTAGGTGAAGACGTTAACACCAACAGCCAAACTTTGATGCCATGAAAAGAGAGATTAAATGGAACCCTTTCGTCTGCATACCTCTCTGAGGAAGGATCAGCCGTGTTCATATCGTAGGCAGACACTTTCATCTCACTGATTCTGACTTTCTCCAGCTTGCTGTTGACCTGGATCGAGTAGTAGATGAAGAAGCGTCCGTTGACCCGGTACTTTGGGTGGAAGGCCATGCCCAGGAAGCCCCTCTCATCCCCCAGCCAGGCGGTGGTTATCACCTCCCCGCTCAAGTCCAGGAAGGGCTGCTCTAGCCGGCTGCCGTCACGCAGGTAGACCCACACGAAGCCCAGCTGCTCTGCGATGAACATGCGATGGGTGTCGTCGCCGCTGTGCAGCATCAGCACGGGGTTCCTGAGGTTGTTGGCCACCTCTGTCAGGCACAGCTTGAGACACCCTGTGGTGTCCTCTGCCACCTTTCCCAGTTTGTTGTTGAGGACTGAAGTCTTCAGAACGTTGGGGTAGCAGTAGTCCTGGTCGGACAGGTCCAGCAAGCTGCAGAACGTGGACACATCTCGCTCAGAGGTGTCCTGCAGCAGCTTGTTCTCGGTCAGATACTTGACCACATGGCGACATTTGCCGTGAAACTCATAGCAGTAGCCAGAGCAAAGGCCGGGAAGCTCTCTGACAGGCGTGTACGGGTCCTCAGCATCGTAGAGGTGGGCGGCATACGGAGAGCACTCCTGGGGAGGGCGAACACGAGACACAACAGAGACATTTCAGGACAAGAGGAACTCGACAGTTACAATACACCCCATCTCTACCACCTAGCCCTCCAGTTGGGGGTGCTGAGGGGTGAGTCAGCGGCGGATGGCCAAGATACATTTTATCTCATAGTTACTAACAACAATTTGAGATGGTTTTGCAATACAGCCGACACCAACTAACTATAGGCCAAAGACGAGGGAGAGAAATTACCCAGACTCTCTTGGCACTCAGCTAGTTGCCCCCCTGCCCCCCACTTACCACGCCACTGTTCTAACACTATGGAAGCATTTATTCATCTAATGTCCAGGTGTTGAGGCTCAGACTTTTCACACCTTCACACACATGAATTAAAGCTTATTTCTATCTTAAGCAACATCATATATAAATTGGCATTTTGCAGGACAAAAGTTTACAATGTCAGTGAAACAGAAATTGGCATTTTGTGTGACTTGGCGCCCCCCACAGTTTCTGAGTGCAACACCACTGTCATAAATACAAATCCCAGTTCTGCAACAATTTGTCAGATGTAATGCAGGTGCTGACTACAGATAAAACTCATGAAGTCATAACAATGTTATGTGCTGGAAACTTGTATCCTCAGGCAAACATGTTATCCGACCCTCTCAGTGAAGTTACAAGTGCAGAAACAAGTAGCAGAGACACTGAACCATCAACATGGTCTAAAGCTGTTATTTAAAGTTACATAATGTTGCTTTAAGGTACACAGCTGGGTGAGAAACACAAGAATCTAATGTATCACAACCAAAATATCACCTCTTACATGTGATCTCCACCTGCTAATTAAAGTTTGGATTAAATTAGAGAAGATGACTGTCGGGGAGTACTGTGTGTTAATTCAGTTCATGAAATCATGAAGCCTACATTTTTTATTTCTTTACAAATGTGGATCAGTTTGATAACAGCGGTCAGTAGATAAAAGTAATTCAAAGGAATTTATGGACAGAGAGTTTCGACGGTGCCTCAGCAACATCGTGTAATTAACGGTGTGCCATAAAATGTTATACCCATTTATTAGAGTAGCATGTGTAAAGCAGGGCGCACATCCAACCTTTAGGGAATAAATATATTTACCTGGCACATGATGTCTTTCAACATGTCTGCACAGAGATCATAACCCGCCACTTCCAGCTGGTCGATAATGTCCCAGTATCTCTCCGCTATCGTGTTGTCCGTTTGCTGGTCGCAGCAGCCAAACTGCTCGTACTCCACGCAAAACTCAAGGTGCCACTGAGGTTTGAAAGGTGGCTCGAAGTCCAGACACTGAGGATGAGCGGATGCCGGCTGGACAGTGACGAGCAACATCACTGACACGATCAGGAGAAGCTCAGGAAGGCTCGGGGTCTTTTTGGATGAGCCGGGACCAGCCGCGCGTAAAACCGCGCCACAGGCGCCGTGTGGATGGAGCGCAGCATCCCGCCACATATTTGTCATTTTTGCCGTCTGCCCCTGAAAGAGTACAGCTGTTTGCTCTTCTTTACTTATGTGCCAGAGCTTAAATGTGCGGGCGTGTATAGCAATACATGCGTTGCGCGTGCGTAAACGTATGGAGAAGGATGTGCGTCCCAGCTTGCCTCCTCAAAGCAAGGTACAAACGCACCTTGTCACCAGTTCTGTCTCCAATCAGACTTATTACTAACAATTAAAATAAAACAGATTCGTAATGTCGGTCAAGTCAATGGTATCCTGCATCATCCGCCGCGCACAGTGGGATACACCACAGTGAGGATGGCAGAGGAGACGCAGTCAGCTTTAAAGGGCGCACGCAAAACAGGGCACAGTGTCGAGACACGCAAACATCAATAAGTAAACTAGTTTAGTCTCACAGTCATGTTAAAGCGCCTCCAGGCAGCTTGCATTTGGGTAACAGCTCCTCAGCAGCTGGGCCTCTTCCTAAAGATCTACTGTCCCGGCATGTCAACTCAAATTTGAATATAGAGTCATAGGTGTCTGTTATCATCATCTCCTGGTGCCAAGAGGAGGGAGACGGAGAATGCAAGAGACACCAAATCACTGCGTTTACATAGTGCCAGACCAGCAGTCTAACAACGTGAGCGTTATGTTGTTAGGATTTAAATGTGTCGATTAATACCAGCAAATAAGAACTATTTCATTCAAGTGCACTGCGATTTGGATACAAATTCTACTTACTACCTAATTCATATTTTCAAGCATTTTAAATGACACCAGGCAGTAAATAGTTTAGCTGGGGGGATAAATACATAAATAAATGGCATATATGTGACAAAACACCTTTGCAACTTTTCCCTGAAGCCAATGCTGGATTGCCAACTTTGAAACTGGCCCCATTAATCCAAGTGCTAAACAAACAGCTATCTACCTTTAGTCCAAAACCACAAAATTATGTTTTGTAGAATAATTCATATGCAACTACCCAACAAAATAAAGTATGTATGTATATATATATATATATATATATATATATATATATATATATATATATATATATATATATATATATATATATATATATATATATATACATATATATATATATATATATATATATATATAGAGAGAGAGAGAGAGAGAGAGAAATACTATATCGGGTTACATAGCTACTACTTACTACCTTACTCGTATATATATATATATATATATATATATATATATATATATATATATATATATATATATATATATATACATATATATATATATATATATAAAGAATTAGGTAGTAATTTTAGGTAGTATTTTTATCCAAATCGCAGTGCACTTGAATGAATAGTTCTTGTTTGCTGATATTAATCGACCCATTTAAATCCTAACAACACAACGCTCAGACTGCTTGTCTGGCACATTATGTAAACGCAGTGATTTGGTGTCTCTTGCATTCTCCGTCTCCCTCCTCTTGGCACCAGGAGATGATGATGACAGACACCTATGACTCTATATTCAAATTTGAGTTGACATGCCGGAACAGTAGTATTTATCCAGCAGATGGCAGCAACCAACTCATGGATGCGCCTTAAACTGGCCCCGGAAGCGGAATTACGTCATTTCTTTTTATTTTGCATTTGTTTTGGTCAGGATGAAAAGTGTCAAGGTAGTGACAAGAAAATCGTGACACTTCCGTCTGAGCCCTTCATCTTAAAATGTTTTTCGATAACAATGTATTTGTTGCGACGTGATTGAAATCACATAAACGGCGATACGGTAAGTACATTATAATAAGAAACTAATGGGTGATAATTGTAATATTTCTTGTTTCTTTTGAACACACACACACGTGGAAAACAAATGTGTGCTTTTATCTTGGGGGCAGAACTGTGCTCTTCCGGTAGCATTTAAGCTAACTATGTTCGGTTTGACGCGCGGCGACACGGCTCTGCCAAGTCTGACAACAAAATGTAATTTGCCTAACCTGTGCAGCTAAATTCCCCTGCCATGGCATCTTAAATGAGTGCATGAAGACACGGTTTCATGCTCGGTAGGTGACCCAACTCAGTCAACTTTTCGCCGTTGAGCCGAGACGCTTCGCTCCGAAACGCAGACGGCTGCTTGGACGTCGGAGAAGCTACAATGAGCTCCGAGCACCAGAGCGACAGCGAGGACGCCGACGAGTCGCAGGACAGGCCCAACAGCGGCAGCGACAAAGAGGAAGACCCTGACATCGACGACTCGGACGTGGAGGATGACATCGCTCCGGTGGCTTCTCCTTCACCGCCCAGGAGCAGCGAGGAGCGACCGGAGCGGACTGCGAGCTCTCCGGTGTTGGAAGAGCGAGAGCCCGGCTGCCAGGCGCCCACCGCGCCGCAGACAGGGAGCGGCGGGGACTCCAGCAGCGACATCCGCAGGGGGAATAGCCTGTTTTCATGGTTGCAGAGCAGGACAATAAGACGGGGGGTGTTTGTGGACCCAGCTAGGGATAACTTCAGGACAATGACCAGTTTGTACTGCTCGATGAATCCGGCTGTGGAGTCTGTCAACCTGAGCACTCAGACCCACGGAGCGGTGTTCAACCTGGAGTACTCCCCCGATGGGTAAGACATCATTTTAGGCCTCTTATCTGAAGTTCACGTTCACAGGTATTCCACTTACCTGGGGGATATTTAAAATGTGCAACAATGCATTGAAAATGTTTGAAACTTATTGTGTAAAGGACCTGTAAAGTGCTTGAAGTGTGTCATCAAATTCAGCCTCACATGCTTCCTGGACTCCAAGGAAGAAGCCAAGTGGGTGATAATTATGGGAATACTGCAATTAATCTTGACATTTAAACATGCATATGAGTTGTCAAGCTGCCAGTTAATCAGTGCAATCCAAAGTTCTTGCATTTCTCAAAACAAAACCTCGAAAGTCTTGCAAAAGCCACTCAGAGTAACCACAACTAAAGAGAGTACGCGCAGGGTTTAAGCCTCAGTAACCAGACAGCAGATGTAAGCAGAAGTAAATCCTGCAGACAAACCAGGTCAAGCTGTGTCCAGTCTGGGTTAAGTTCATTTGTGGGCGCGTGAGACAGCAGAACACAACACTTGTGAGTCTCCCTCCCTGCACAGTTAAGTGCCTTTTGTAGAAAATGCATTATGTTTTTGCAAGAGAATAAAATGTCCTGAGCCACAGTTTTGATCATTTTGATCATATTATTACAATTGTTGTTACTTGGACACCTCTTACAGGCGCTTTTGCGTCACAGACAGGGATGCAAAAAAAGTGTGAGTTGTAATTTTGGCTGCGAGGCTGTCAGAAATCAGAAATTCTTATGTGGCAATGTTTCATAAATCTGTCTTTTCCACGAGTTGTCATAATTCAAATTAACGGAAACTAGAGCCTGATCAACACTCGATTCTTGGGGAGTAAAAAAGTTAAATTTCTTCCCACTGAACCTCAGTTTTTTAGCTCTTTGCAGTTTGGCATTATTTGCTCTATGAAATATGTTGATCAAGCAAAGTTTATTTATATAGAACCTATTACAGACACCAGTCATAAAGTGCTTCAGTGTCAAACAAAGTAAAAAATAAAATAACAACAAATTCAAGATACAATATGAGCTGATGAAACACAGGAGTAAAACATAAAACCTTATGTTCTGCTGTGTCTATATAAAGGAAGGTACTGCTTTTAAAAGAGATCTCAAGCATTCTGGGAGACTAATCCAAAGCTTGGATGCACCTCGAGTCTTGGGCTCAACTTGTAGTGTAGTGTGGAGCCTGGCCAGGTAGGGCTCCACAAGCGAGCGCCAAGAGGAAGTCGGGGAGATTAAAATCGGTGTAATATGCGACCTGGCAGCAGCATTTTGGACAGTTTGTAGGCGGTGTAGTGAGAATTTGCTTAGCTGTGTTGATAGTACCGCACCTGCCAATGTGCGATGGCGTCACCTGACATTTGAGATAAATCCAGCGGAGTATCTAACAGACGGACTGAGGCTTGATTCATTTCTTTCGACTGTATCATGCAGCGCAACCTCTGCATCTATGATCCGTACAGTCATAAATAAGAGAAACACAAGCCGCCAATAAAAAAGAAGTTTAAGTTCTTCTGTAACGCTGCTTGACGCTCAGCCTCTGTTTCTGCTTTGTGGTTTTCCCCACCCTTTCATGCAGAAGACGGCTGTTCAGTGTTGCTCACATTTTCCCCAGAAAAATATATTTCTCAGATGTATTGATAAAAAAACACCTGCCGATGTGCACCAACTGACAGTGGAGCTTCTAACATGCATATTTAAATGTATTTCTTAAGATTATAATTTATTTTCTTTGTCTCCTCTTTATTTGTTGCGTCGCGTTGCAATTTTTCCCCATTTATATTCCCAAAACATATTAATGTGAGTGTTGGATTATCTCTTTGAGCATGTCATGTGCAACGTGCATCATATATCCTGGAAGTTAGATGTTAAGTTCTCATTAACGCTGTCTGTGTTCTCTCTCAGGGCTAAAGAGATGGGGATGCAACTAACTAGATTTTATTTTCTGCCAATTACTTTCAGCCTCAGTGAATCATTTAGTCCATAAAATGTCAAATCAAGTTGTTTCTTTGTCCAATCAACAGTCCAAAACTATCATCTCTTATCGTAAATGACAAGGAAAATCAGCAAATCCTCAGATTTAGGAAGCAAATGTTTAACATTTTGCATTATTGCTGCAGAGACTGACTCGTTTCCTCACACTGTATTTCTTATGAGCGTCTCTGATTTGCGTGTCTGCTCTGCTCAGGTCCGTCCTGACTGTCGCCTGCGAGCAGACGGAGGTTCTGCTGTTTGATCCCATCTCCTCCAGACACATCAAAACCCTGACCGAGGCCCATGAGGACTGCGTGAACAACATAAGGTGTGTTTGTCATGTCTTAAATCATCCAGAGACGGTATTAAAAAGAAAGCAAGCGCATCCTGCATCCACATCAAGGACGGGGCCGAGGATAAAAGATTCTGGATGGCAACGTGATGCCTTAAATCATCTTCTTAATATGCCAGATGAAGCTCGTGAGCAGACTTGACGTGCAGAGGCTAATAAAAAACTTTTAGATTTTAGATTTATGTCTGTAGAGGATGTTAAATGTTCTACTGACTGACTGACTGACTGTGCCCTGCAGGTTTTTGGACAATCGTTTGTTTGCCACCTGCTCTGACGACACCACGATTGCATTATGGGATCTGCGCAAGCTGAACTCAAAGGTTTGCTCATTGCACGGCCACGCCAGCTGGGTGAAGAACATCGAGTACGACACCAACACTCGGCTCCTCGTCACGTCTGGCTTCGACGGCAACGTCATCACGTGGGACACTAACAGGTATGTTAGAACTTACAGCTGATTAAATGTGAATGTGGTGATTGTGCTCACTGAGAAAAAAACATGAGATGCTCTACAATCCAATCCGGTTATTTCCTGGAAAATTTCCTTTTCTAGTGTGCACGTCATGCTCTACCAGGAGCTGCAAATAAAACTTCGACCAATCCATGACTGATATTTTAAAGAGTCTCTTTCCTATATTTGTCTGTCAAATAAAAACTTCAACTTTTCAACTCTGAAATGGGGTAAATTGGGTTTCTGGCTGCACTTCAAACCTCAAAACCTAATAACCAAGCAGAGTTTATGTTCCTCCAGACGAACCGTTTCTCTGTTGATTGTTCTCCAGCTCAGGAAAACCCTTTTAACCACAATTAAATCTGGAAATCCTCCCCCAAGTATTCATGTTATTGTCTTTCTCCTGCAGGTTTACAGAAGACGGCTGCCCGCACAAAAAGTTCTTCCACACCCGTTACTTAATGAGGATGCGACTGACGCCCGACTGTTCCAAGATGCTCATCTCCACTTCCTCAGGGTACCTGCTCATCCTCCACGACCTGGACCTCACCCAGTCCCTGGAGGTGGGCAGCTACCGTATGCTGCGAGCGCGACGGACGCCCCTCAGCTCAGGTAAAAAGAAACACGTTTAACGTAATTATTTTACCCCTTTTTTCCCTTTTTTCTGTTTTTTTTTTTTTTTTTTAGTGTGTTACTTCCTTTCTGTAAAGCTTATATGGATTTAGTGCCAAAACAACTGGTTGATCAATCAATTTTTGATGGTTGAGTAGTTACTTCTAGTCCTTTATCAATAAAAATACAATATATTTTATTACAGATTGATGAATGCTAAAAGTTATCAGTTTTAAATGACAATTCGCCATAATTACTGACATTCTGTTGACTAAACGTTGATGTGATTAGAACATTACTGTTCCCAGATTAAAGACATTTCTCATCCTGTTCTGATTCTGTAGATGGCGGCACATCGGCGTCCAGGTCGGCCGGCACTCCTCGCCAGGGAAATGACTCCAGCAAGATCCACCCTCACAGAGAAGGTCAGAGTTCACGGTGTAAAACTGAATAATAGATGTCAGCCACGGTTCTCCTCTGATAGAGCAGTAAAAGATTAATCACAAGGTTATCACACACTTTGTTCTTGCAGGTATGTCTCCCAGGAACAGCCTGGAGGTTTTGACTCCAGAGATCCCCGGGGAGAGAGACCGAGGGAACTGCATCACCTCCCTGCAGCTCCATCCTAAAGGCTGGGCCACACTCATCAGGTGCTCCAGCAACATGGACGACCAGGAGGTGAGAACCATAAATCTTATCTATTAGGTACAGCACAAGAAGTCGTAGGCCTTGTCGTTGATGTACAATTGCCTGAAGCGGACATAAACAAATAAAATACTGTCCTTGTCGAAGGATTTCAGGAATCTTTGCCGTAAGAGTAGCCACACACAGTAGATAGTAGGGTTAGCAGTAGTAATTGCTGTTGTTGTAATTTGTATTCAGTGCAGCTCTATTGTTAAATCACAAGTAGAAAGCCACTAATGGTCGGTGTCACTGTGCGTCCAGTGACCAGTTTCTTTTTCCAGTGACGACACCAGCATGATGAACAGTTTCCGACTCTGATATGTTGTTATCCTGTTTTCTTCCACAGTGGACATGTGTGTATGAGTTCCAGGAAGGAGCGCCCACCCGCCCGCTCGTCTCCCCCCGCTGTTCCCTCCGCCTCACCCACTACATCGAGGAGGCCAACGTCGGCAGGGGCTACATCAAAGAGCTGTGCTTCAGCCCGGACGGACGACTCATCTGCTCCCCGTATGGCTACGGCGTCCGCCTGCTGGCCTTCGACGAGAGCTGCGGCGAGCTGGCCGACTGCCTGCCCGTCCAGACCAGCTGCCTCAGGGAGATCCGCTCCATCTACTCGCACAGCGACGTGGTGCTCACCACCAAGTTCTCCCCGACACACTGCCAGCTGGCCTCGGGCTGCCTCAGTGGACGCGTCGCCCTTTACCAGCCCAAGTTTTAGCAAAGAACGATGCGCTGCAGACCTGGGTAGAGAAGTGCTAATCAGGGCTCCTGCACAGATCTAATCTAATCTGCATTGAATGATTTTACAAAACAGACGACACACACCAACACACTAACTAGAAAACACTTACAGTACATACAGAACATACTGTCAATACAGATGGCCTTCATTTGTTTCACAGATCACAAAACAATTCAGCAATACAAACTCAGATATGATCAATAACAGTTATCTTAACATAAATATGATTTTTCTCTTCGTAAAGTCTCTTAATACTGAGCAACATTTGAAGTTTTTAAGCATAGATTCCACAGTTTGGCTCCAAATACTGAAATGTGCTTAAATGTAGTGCGTGCATACAGACTGTGTTGTCATGGAAGAACGGAGGAAATAAGACGTTCGACCCATGACCATTTAGGCTTCCGTATTTAGGAAACCCTGAATGACATTTCCTTGCATTTGTTTTAAAGTGCTGAAGTGCACCAGATGGGTGAGATTTACCGCCTGCAGATATCAGATATGTCTATAAACAGTCTGACGAACGGTATAAATAGAGTATTGTGATTTTTTTTGTGTGTGGAAACCTGAAATGTATTGAAGTACTTCTAGACCCAGGTCTGCAGCTGTGAAGCAGACTGAGTTTGTTTGGGTGGGAACCCTTCAGCTGACAGCCGCCGACCCGGAAACAAAACTGAAAGACGAAGACTTTCAGCTGTGACTTGTTGACCAGGCTGCGGTAGCGGATGAAGACTTTAAGAGTTTGAACTTGAAAGAAAAACAAAAGAAAAAAAAGAAACTTTGAAAATCACAAAAACGAAACGGCACCATTGAGCTTCTCAAACTAGCCTCCCACCAGGACTGAGGAGAGGGTCGAAGCTCGGAGGTGCAGCGTGGCGTCCGTCAAAAAACAAACTCTGCAGTTCGTCTGTCGCTCTTTTTCATACTAAAGATTCCTTTTGTCCTCTATAGCAGTGGAAGACTTATTCTGAGACGCAGCACATCCAGATGTTGCTGTCTCGGGGCAAAAACACTAAGGATGCAAACAGACAGATATTAATCCATTAATTCTAACGAGACAAACCAAGAAACGTGTCGTCTGCGCTGTTGTTTTTCGTCTCGACAGGTGCGGATCGTGTCGCTCTCAGCTGCTCCGCTCTGCTCATGCCTTTTTCCACAGGTGCTGCTTCTCTGCTCATACAATCTGAACTTTGCGCCCCCTCACTTCATCATCGTCAACGCCTTTCCCGCTCACCTACCTGTCACTTTTCCATCTTCCATCTTCCACCCTGTTTTCGCCTTCATTGTCTTTAGCGGTTTTATTGTTGTAGCGTTGTCACTTCTTGTTCACGGTGTTCGCTTCGTTTGATTCTTCAACTCACTTACGCTTTAGAACGAGTTGCACCTCTTAGTTCCCTGCACAGTTTGTTTGTTTTTAACTTAAGCCTGTGAATAGAAACCTCGTGCTGTCTGGACAAATACAAAAGTCCAGCTGATGTCATTATCTTAGTTTTCAAAGTATCCCCCTCTAGACACACCCCGAGCAAGGAAATAATAGAATTGCATACGAAATGATAACGCTGGCATTTTCTGTATTATTTTTGTTTGGACTGTAATCCGTCTTGCAAGACTTTCTGACTTCCCATCATTAAAAGTCCTATTCTTGACCTACAATCCCAATACATCAGTATTTGACAAGTTGGGCATGACACTTAGATATCAACTTTTCTTACAAATAGCACCTTTTAAGATCAGACAATATTAGTAAGTTGACTCAACACATCTTTGTCATGCAGTTTGTCATTATAAATATAGAATTTTGCCAGCTTCAATTCGTTAACCAGCTCGTTGACTTCAGTAGAAGTTGCCTCAGCTTCCTTTCGTTTAACCTTTCTAGTATGAAATCGTTGCCAAGAAATCTTGTTTTTTCGGCCTTGTACCTCATTTTGTCTGAGTGTTGATCCACATCAGTGTTTGAATATTTCCCCCTCCCCTGCGCATCACATCCAGTTTCTCATTTTTACAACGTTGTCATAAAGCTGACCAATCAGGTTTTTAATCCTCTCTGCGGAGCGAACGGATCGCTTATTGACTGTTCTCGTATCGGCAACGCTTTTGTGTTTTCAACCACTGTAAGTATAGTTCCTGTAAAGAGCCAAGCACATGTGTGGATGCTACACCTCAATATAAACTGGTTACAGTTCATACTTACTGACTGCAGAATAGATATAAACAAACGAATAGACGTTAGCGTATACTACTATGCATACCAGCCTTTATGAAGATTCTCCTTTCTTATTTATACGAGGGTGACGCTCTGCGTGGAGCGGTCAGATGCCAAAATGTGTTTTTGCTCGGACAAGGCAGTGTTTCTCCTCGGTAGTGAATTGTGAGCTGAGAACTAAAGGTGAACATCTGCGATTATGGACGTAAAAAATGTGGCAAAAGCTTTGATTTTACAAGAACGGATGGATATCGAGGGCTGCAGCGAACGCTTATTTTCACTGTTGATTTATTCCGCCATGAAGTAGAGTTAGCTTTTGTCTTTTCTTTTTTCCCGAATGTTTGAAAACACAAAGCATTAAATTAAGAAATGCAGCTGCAGCGTCAGAATGTCAAACATTTGCCGGTTGCAGCTTCTTAAATGTGAGGATTTGCTGCTTTTTCTTCACCATGTCATTTATGACACTAAATGAAGAGTTTTTTCGGGGATTTTGTCAGACAAGAGGAGCGATTTGAAGACGAAGATGAACCAAATTTTTAATCATGAAAATAACCAGCCGATTAATCGATGAAGGAAATAGTCGTTCGGTGCTGCTCTGTTGAGAAATGTATTTCAATTTGAAGTGAAAAGATAAAAGTTGTGTGAACGCAGATGTGACTTGTTAATTCCCAGCTCACAACATGGTCCTAAATGTACTGAGAAAGGATGCTTTCAACACTTTGTACCTCAGTTATCTACTCAAAATGTGCATATTTCACAAACGGGGCTCATTTATCTTTCAGTTCAGTCAATTCTGTGACTTTTCCTCCTCTGGAACAACAGAAATTAAGAAAATACCGTACAATAACTTTACGAGTAAACTGCTAAATGTACAGATTTAAAATTGGCTGAACTGAAGGATAAAGCAGCAGCCATGCTGTATATTCAGTGCTGCTTTTATTTCACTTATATTCAACAACAAGCTCTTCGGAGAGAAGTGTCTTATCTGCCATTTTCACTTCAGGTACAGCAGCTAAACACCGGGTTCATTTTTATTATGACTTTGTTCCTTTTGTTTTGTTTTTTTTTTTGCTCACTCCTGTTCGGGGTTTTAACCCATATTCTGTTGTGGATTTATTGAATGTTCTCAGTAGTTCTGGTGTTACCTGTGCACCGTCACCTCAACTGATAACAGCCGGAGGAGGAGGAGGAGGAGGAAGAAGGGTGGAGACGGAAATCATGTTGAATTGCTCGCACTGTTGTTTCCTAAAAAAAAAAAAAGGCTACACACAGCAAGGAATCCCAACAATGATACTAAAAATGGTACTTATAATTATCTCTGAAATAAAAAGGTTAGCTTCTTTTGCACTGCTGACTGTCTGGTGTTTGAGTCCAGTATTTATATCTTTCAGTATTTTTGTTTTATTTCAATTTAAAACGTCGCACTTGGAGGAGAATCGACCACTAGATGGCAGCAAGTAAACCAGCAATTACTCTAAACCAGTGGCTCACAAAGTAGAGAGGATCCTGAAGGGGTCATCAGGGAGAAAAATGTTGTTTTTTAGACTTTCTTCCAATAACGTATTTAAATAAAACAATCTGAGGGGGAAGACTCGCAGGCCTACTTATTTGATTTATATCTAGGCACTTTAATATATATAACACAATTAAGTCATATTTATTTGAGATTTTATTGTCCTTTTGGACTTTAGTCAAAGAAAAACAGACACAGTGTTAGAAAAAAAAAAACATGTCACATATCAGACCAGCTGACAGGTAAATTCTCAACTCAGTCGTCTTCCGGATAAGCAACGAACACTACAGCGTCCTCAGCTATAATGTCGAATAAAACAGTCCGCCTGTCCATGGATGTGTAGATATCCATTAAAACCCTGCTTTTTTAAAGTATCCTGTCAAGTTCTGTTAGAGTTTGTATGACTGTCATAGTTGAATCTGCCTTAAAGGGTCAGTACACCCAAACACACCACGGTTTCAATATCTTAAATCTGTGATCGTCACATTGGTGGAATTAGAAATCTCTCCTCACCAGATAAACTGTCTGCCTGTCTTGAAAACACTGACCCTATGCAGAAAGATACATGTTTGTAATTTGGGTGAACTGACCCTTTAATAGGAACACGTCACTAAACCCAGAGGTCAGGTTTCTCCGTTTGAACTGAACCTAATCAACCCATCATCCAGCTTGTCTCTGCGGCCTCTTCAGCCCCTGATCCCGTCTCCTCCTTGCGACCTCCGGGCTCCGATGGACCGAGCTCTCCTCCGCTGCTCCTGCTGCTCTCGCTGACTCTCCCTGCGGCGGTTTATGACCTTGGTGGTTGCGCGAAGCTTGCGGAGCCTCAGAGCCCGAAGACGCAGCTGAAGGTCCTGGGGGATCTTCCCTCCTTTGGCCCGGATCTCCTTCAGCCGCTGGATGGGCGTTTTGGTCAGGGTGAAGTCGCAGATGGTGGGACGTGGCTCCATCCCAACGCGGCAGTGACGCACGGACGGGAAGTAACCCTCGGCCCAGACTATCACCTTGTACTCGCCCGGGTTCAGGAGACGCCAGTAGTCTCCATCAGCAGCTAAGGACACCAAAATGCATGGACAAAAATAAAGATTGATTTTGTCTCTACATAGCTACACATGTTCCAGTAGAAAGGAGAACCAACAGATCAATGAAATCAAGGGTCAGACCTGATCGGATGTCATGATCGTGGTCCTCCACCTTGATCACAGCGTCTGCTATTCCTTTTTTGGTCATCTTGTCTTTGATCACACCCTTAATCCCTCTGTGAATCTGAGGGAAGAGGAGAAAGTTATCGATCTACAGCTGCCGCTGCTGCTGACTTGTGTGATTTCCTCTGCAGACTGACCTGCTCCATGTAAACCAGCAGAGACTCCTTGTTGTTCTCCCACTCGACGGGAAGCTCACTGGCATGAGGGAACTTGTCACAGGACAACTCCACGGTCACCTCGAAGCAGTTGGTGTGCATATAACTGAAGTCATTCATACCTGCAGGAACAACAAAGAACAACGTACATACGAAAGATATTTACTAGTTTTATTGACTCAAAGAATCGATTGAAAGGCTTCTTTCTCAGGTGAGCTCAAGAAAAAAAGAAAAAAACAGTTGCAAGGGAATGTAAAATATATAATTTAACATCCAAAGATCAAGAACATGATGTCCTGTAATCAGTCCCACGTTCTGCACGACCTCGCAATTTTGCACAATCACCACAACTTTTCTGCAAAATTGACCAATCACCATAATGATGCAGCGTTTGGACATAATGACGAGGTTGCTCAGAATTCAACTTCAATTCAACTTTCTGATGGGACTGTCTTGTTTTGTCCATACCCCAGATATTCAGCTTACTCTCATGGAGGAGACTGAACCAACCAGCCAGCAGCAGCAGCAGACAGTTATCACTTACTACGCTGATAACTGTCTGCTGCACACTATGCAATTTTATTATTGAAACATCCTCTCCTCCTCCTAACTCTCCTCAGCTGGTTTCCATAGTTCAGTCTGAGCTGACTCACTGCCGGGGACGGTGTGCCAGGCTCCTCCGTTGATGATGTTGTTGTGCGCCTGGAAGTCCTCGTAGTGGCACATGCGGCGGTCGGGGTTGGCCATCACCAGGTTGGTGGAGGCGTAGACGGTGGCCAGCCAGCGGAAGAAAGCGTTGTCCGCCGTGGGGGTGTCCTCCTGAGGGGCCCAGTCCCGGGTGCAGTCGAAGGGGTACGTGACCACCAGCTCCCCCCCGTGGAGGTTCGCACTGAGGACGAAGGGAATGTCCTGCATCCAGCTGATGACGGCACGAGTCTCCGGTGCAACCTGAGAGGGAGGGAAAACATTGTGACGTAACAATCAGGAGAAACTCATATATAAATAGTACTTTTAAATATTTCCATTTATCAATACCTGGTTATCTGGAGGCAGAGTTTTCAACATGTGGTGACCTTTAACAAACTGTTACCCAACATTGAGTGACAATGTTTCCAGGAAAACCACAGCCCTCTTGGCTCTTATTACTTCCTGATCTGAGGTTTGCATGCTGCTGCTGCTGCTGCTGCTGCAGTGGAAACATTATTTTCCTTTTCTGAAACCGTCCTCACACACTACCCTCAAAAAGTGCCTCTCAGCGTGACCTACATTTATCCACTAATGAACTGGAGACTCACTCAGTCACTGTTTAAAGAGTCGGGTTCTTTAAGGCAACCATCTGTATTTCATTAAATTCTCTTTCCTCTTCTCAGACAGCAGAAAAGTCCCTTGTGTTTGTTTTATAAAGTTATGTGATTCTTGTTGCTGCCTGCCACAGTGCTGTTGTTTCTTTACACCACCAGATGGTGCCAAATAAACACATTTTTTTGAAATCTTACGCCCTGGTGCTTCACCTAAATCCCCAAACTTAGTCAGCAATCTGTATTGCTTGTCACATCAATAAAGACTTTATTATTTTTTGGGTTGTTTCATAGATGGAATGTAAAAAAATCACATTTAATCATCTGCTGTACTTTAGTACGTATTTAAATGTTCACTGAAATTTCTTTTCATCCACCTACAATGCTGTACTGAGTTCCCTCCCCAGACAGCTTAACAACCATTCACATCTGGGCTCAACTACCTCTACCATCCCACATGAAGGCCAGTAAGGTCAACAACTCACCAGTGGCCCTAAAGACTCTGTGAGGACACTCCCACACAGCCTGCAACTCCCTTCCAGTTAGGTAGAACTGAAGAAACCTCTTAGATGAGAAGTGAATCCTCTTCAAGAAACTGATAAAAGTCCAGTTGCCTACGATACAGCACTTGGAATTACAACGACCTGGATGACTGAGAGTCGCTAAAAAGGCAAAAGGCTTTCTGTAGAGCCAGTGTTTGGTTTGGTTTGGCGGCTCTGGGCTACTGTAGAAACATGGCGGAGTGTGTGGAAGAGAAGCTACTCTCTCTGTAGATATAAAAGTCATTCTAAGGTAATGAAAACACAGTGATTCTTATTTTCAGGTGTTCGTACGACTCTACGACTTAAGAATTGAGCTACGCATCCTTACCATCGCGTCTTCTTTGGTGTAGTACTCTGGGATGGGGATGTAGTGGTTGGAGACTTTGGACGTATCTGCTGCCGTCTCTTGAGCATCCCACATGATGTTGTTCAGGTCAGGAAAGTTATGATTCAGGTCGATTCCCTCAAAGCTGTATCGTCCATCAGCCCAGCCGGCCAACTCTGAGCCCTGCAACCAGGAACAGAAATTAATAACTACAATTGTATAAAGCATTCATTTCAAATTAGGGGCAAACTACAGAGACATATCCGTTAAATCTACACAAAGTTACTTGAACTTTAACAACCTTCACATAGGCTTCTTCATATCCATCAGGGTTCATAGAGGGCAGGAGGTGGATTCGGGTCTCGGTCACCAGCCGAACAACACGTTGGTTCCCCTTCTTGTATTCTTTACATAAATACTGCATGAGGTTGAGGACGAGCTCTCGGCCCAGAGCCTCGTTGCCGTGCATCCCCGCCACGTAGCGGAACTCGGGCTCGCCTGCCGAAAGAGAAAATAGAGACATTTACTTTGCGTGCCAAGTAATAAACGTTGAGTCTGGGTCACACTCTACATCAAGCACCCGCAGCGTTTTATTGGATTCGATCAGAGAGTCAGGGCTAGAGGCACATCAGGAACCTCTCTGATAAAACCTTCAACACCTTTTATATTGTGTGAGGAAACAGCGTTGATCTGGCTCACAGCACTTTGCCAATGATCATGCATGAGTTGCAGAAAATTTGCATTGGCTGGTGCCCCTCTCCTTCTTAGATTTGGCGCCAGTGAAACCACCGAAATTTGAATCAGCTGCTGACATTATAAATAACCTAGATTCCCATCTTTCCTGAGTGTTTATGCCATTTGTCCGAGAAGAAGAAGAAGAAGAAGAAGGGGAAAAAATCTGCCCTCAACGTAATTTATTTAAACTCTTTGGCAGATGTAGAGGCGAGAAAACCCGGCATCTGAGGACAAGATCACGCAGAAATCTGTCTTGTATGGTGGCGAGAGAGTTGTCTCCGATTTCAACCCTTTATCAGTGTGTTTACACGCGGGAGGCCCCCTTTTTATGATACGCCTCAGCCTCCCTCAAGAGACAAGCCTGTATAAACACCGGAGGATGTTGAACCAGCAGGGGCCTCTGAGCAGCCACGCCGCCAAAAAACGAAAACCACGCAGGATTAAATGTCTTAAATCAAGGCAATATGTGCTTGTTTTCTGTCTCACAAAGCAGTTTTTATGCTGCATTTATCTTGTTTAAAAGCCATTTTGTCCTTAATAATCTTTTAATATATACAAAGTGTTACTGAGATTTCATGGTTTTTGAAACTGGAGAATCCCAGTATGAACTTGTTTGAACACCGTCAGGATAACTTCTCTACGAACTCTGTTAGACTTTAAAATGTCATCTCGACTCATAAAAGAAGGGCTGAATCACTTTTCCTTACCTAGCTCGTGTTTGCTGGGGTTATCTGAGATCACCATGACGTACAGTTTGAGGCCCATGTAGCTCTTCCCGATGGTGTAGACGTGGGTGATGTCCGGGCACTCCTCCGTCACAGACTTCATGAGCTTCAGGGTTGAGAGGACAAGTTGGACTCTTTAAAGGGTTAAATCTGACAACTGAATCTGAGTAAAACCTCTGGTATTGGCTTCGGGCGAACCACGGTTACTCATCACGCATCTGTGGCCCCGCAGACTCAATCGCTCTAACCTTTCTCATCTCTTTGTAGTTGTGGTGTCTGAAGTCCAGAGCGTCTTTTGATCCGAGTTCTCGCTCTGAGGCGTAGATGTCAGTCGGGTCTACGAGGAAAGAGAGCGTTAACTCCTGAAAGACCACCTGGCAACGTATCGGTCAGTGTGAATCTTATTATCAAGTGAATCATCATTACTGTCAAAAACTTGGAGATCTGTTCCTACCATGAACTCGGCAACCGAGTATCTCCGCCCTGAGGCAGATGGTGCCGTTGAAGTACCAGGTCTGGGGGTTAATGCGGATGAAACGGGCGACGGTGGGAACAGGAAGGAGTCCGAGGATCGGAGTTTCTGGATTCTGGTTTCCTTCGAAGATCTGTGCAATTCAATGGGACACTTTGGTTTGAATATTTTTGGATCCCCTGTAAAAATTACAACATTTACACATAAAGCTAGACAACAATTAGAGACAGAATGACCTACAACCACCAGGACTGCACAACCTTCACAATCGTTACTGTATTCCAGACTGTATATCAACATATTTTTGATGGATTATTGTTCAATTTTGTACGACACTGACATTTGTGGTTGTCAGAAGATGAATCCTACTGGCTTTAAGGCCACAAAACACTGCACTGGCATCAAGATAAACAATCTAACATGACAGTTGGTGGCGTTAATGCTCCAATTGGCTGTAAGTCACAGTAAGAAAGAAGAAGAGGAAGATGGCGATGAAGAAGAAGAAGAAGAAGAACATGGTGGCTGAAAACTCTTGTTAATCTTTTGGCTTTTAGAGTTTAACCAAAAGAAACAAACTTGTAGAGAATCGATGGGACATTTTTTCCAGCTGTGACTCATAATAAGAGGGAAAAGAGTCAAAGTTGCGCCTGGATCGACACACCAAGAGCTAATTATTTGTTTCTTGACCTTAATGTTAGTCTTTGAGATCTTAACGGACCAACAGACAAACAAACGGGACGGAGACAAAACCTCGTTAGGGAAAACCTTACGAACTACAACGGGGCAAAGAATTTTCTGTTTCTCCTCCAGCTCCTTGGAAAAAACTCTGACTGTCCAACTCACTCATGTGTGGCGCTGAACAGAAGACGTCCCTTCAGTTTTAGTTGCAGGTTTCAAGGTTCATCGAGGTGTATTTAACTTTGACTACACACCTTAATTTTGTCATTTTAGAGGCAATTAAGGTCAATGTTTACTATGCCAACCGTAAAACTCCAGTGTTCTGCCGCCCTTTATTTGTTTTCATTTTGAGCTCTCTGTTATTTGAGTGGCTCTCTTCTTACTCGCAGAACATATTTCACTTTGGCTCAAGCGCTTCGAAAATCTGTTTTCCATCTGTGTGAGGTCCAACGGTCACGGTAGAAAACATTCCTCAAATCAGAGAACACAAAAAAGGTTGTTCTTACTGCTTCTTCTGTCCCGTTCATGCAGGGCTCCCAGTTCACAGAGTCGTTACTCAGCTGGACTTTGTAGGTGTGGACCCAGTCCCAACTGGAATGAAGACCAAAACGTTAATATGCTATCATCTTGTGATCTTGTTTCTGTGTTTCAAGCATCCCTTTCTTTCCATTTTGGGCCTTAAACTCTTCAGATTTGAATCCTGATACTACCTGACCTCCAGATGGAGTTTCGGCCCTGCAGGATGACTCCAGTGAACAGCGTCAGGTGCAGCGCGTCCACCTCCAGCCACTGGTGTTGGTCCTTATAATCAGCACACCAGGCTCCGTCGTACAGGTCGCCGTCCTCGATGCCAGACTGCAAACACATGTTACACAGACGTTTCGAGGTCAGCTGTGGAATCCATTAATCAGAAACACGCCTGGCTCAGCCTCTGTCTGAATCGTTGCATAAGATTTCAGTTTTGACCCTGATTGTTAAATAATTGCTTTCAGCCTGCAGAACACGAAGAGGGAGGCTGGCGCGTTGAATCGCACTGCTGGCTCCTCACTTTACTGTACTCGACAAGAAGGCTCTTTACTGCAAGGCCAATCAGCGGCTTTCATTACAGTGGTAATTTTAAATGCTAATAAAAGATCACAAGCAACTATTGCAGCTGATTTAACAGCTTAAGCCACCTAAAAAGCGACAGGAGCAGTGGGCATGTTCACAAAGACTTCTATCAATCATACACCAACAGAATGGAAATGAAAATGACGACTACGACACTGCTGGTACAGCATGTTTCACAACAGAACCACTACATAAAGTAAGAGAAGTCAGGCGTCATGGATCTTGCCGAGTTTCTGACTTGGATGACCGTCCTGACTTGAGTTAATCTGACCCTTTCTGAGGCTTCTTCCCCCGCCTGTGGGCGCCAGCTGTCGGGTATCATCCATTTCCTGACACCCTTTGGAGAACCAGAGAACCATGGGAATGTTTGGGATGTATGCACATTATTCGCCACATGGAGCTCCATTCCTGGGTAAAGATCCAGGCAGTTAGGAGGGACAACCTGGGGTCATGTACCCGACTCAGAGTTCCCCTTTTCCTGGGTAAACATCCAGGCAGATACGGGGGAGATAAGAAAGCTGTTCTCTGTACTTTGTGTTTGAAGTGTGATCCAGATCTAGACCCACCTGGATGTTCAGCCTCCCCCTGTGAGGACCCAGACCCATCCGCTGGTAGGAAGACGCTTGCATCTGGCTGTCATCGACCCGCAGGGACTCAAGGCCGAGGGGAGGACAGTCTGGAGAGAAAATAAACACGAGATGAAAATCCTTGTGTTTGAGCTTGTCTGGTGATACTGAGGGGTTAAAAACTCCCCTTCTGGTTTCTCTGAGTAAGCAAACACCCGGCTGATGTAACAAGAGGTCCCCGCAGTTATGTGGAATATCTCTAATCATCCGCCGGTTCAGTGGAAGTTTGGAGGCCCTCTCCAAAGGAAACCGCAGATAAGTGAATTCAAGGAGGGTTCGAATGTAATCTGAGACAAAGCTGAGGGCCAAGAGAGAGTGAAGGCAAACGTCCAGCAGAGCAGGGAGACGAGAGTCACAGCTGGAAGGTATTTTATGGTTTTGGGAAGAGGCAATAACAATCCTATTAATCATAAACACTACTGGTACAGGCCGGGCAAAATACCTTTGTTTGCTCTCTTTAGGTCAAGGTTGTTTGTTTTTTTAAAGGTGCACTATGAACAGAAAGATCTTCATTGGCTGATTTTTTTTATTTTTTTCTATTTATTCCTAAATTAACTTTGGAGGAAAAATGTACTTTTTACTCCAGTAACTTTACTTACTAGTTACTTTACAGATTCATTTTATGAATTAAAAAAATCATATAAGCGAGTAAATAATGATATATAATCATAGATTAAGATAAAAAACAGTATATAAAGTACATGATAAATATTTCCAGCATTAAAAGCTGCAAAATTGGACATTTTAACACACTGATGCATAAATGGTAAAACTTTTAATGCACTACTTTTACTTGTAACAGAGTATTTCTACACTGTGGTAATGTTACTTTTACTCAAGTACAAGATCTGAGCAGCCTACTTGAAGATATCAGGAGCTCTGCGTGTCCCTGAAGGCATCATTGATTCATTGCACCTAACTGCTTTGTCAGTTAACATTGATATCTGGGTTAAATCAGCTTGAAGTCTCCCTGGATTCTCACGCCTTCATGTAAAAAGAAAACTGTTCTATTTTACCCAGTGTGGTTTTCTCCTCCCCTGTCTTCTTGACATCTGGTTCTTCTTTTTTCTTGGTGTCTTCTTTGCTGTCTTCTTTGTTGGTGTTTTTGTTTTCCAGCTGTTTGTCTCTGACAGTGGTGGTGGATAATGTAGTCTGAGCCGTGGTCGGAGTCGGTCTGTCTGTGCTGTGGTCCTCGGTGACGGACTCGGCCGTAGTCGTCGTGATGTTTAATAAATAATAACTCTGAGTTGATGCATCTTCAGTCAGAGCTGCATCTGAAAATCCTCCCAGAAAAACCACTGCAGCCAACACGAGCAATGACTTTTCCATCTTCTTCTTTGTTTGCTGCCGCAGAGTGGGGGGAAAAAAACTCCCAGAGCAGTTTATGTGGATCTGACAGAGCCAGACCTCCATCTACATCCGTCCTCCTCCTCCTCCTCCTCAATCCCACCTCCCCTGCCTCACCCTCCCTCCTGAAATTCCAGCCAGAGTCCTGCAAAAAAAAAGTGACTTTAAACAGACATTATTGCAGTTACATAATGTGGGTTGTGCGTGAACCAGTGACCCATATATCAGTATATAGGCCCACGCTTGTGCTGCAAAGTAACTTAAGGACATTCACTCAAGTACTGTACTTAAGAGAGGGATTATTACTCTACTTTAGCATGAATTTTTCTATTCTTAGTCATTCATTGTGCCCAGAGACTTTGAGGCTCTGAATGCCTAAAGTTTTCATCTACACTGTAAAATCTGACAAAGGGACTTTACTTTAGAGAGTGAGGAAACCAATTACCTCAAAGTTTGTCTTCTTCACTGATCAGCTTACATTTCTTCAACTTTTACTTCTTTATTTCAGGGTTTGGTGGCTCCACGTTATCAAAATACATATAATGTGTGCTTGTCCAGAGTTGCTGGAGCTTCCTGTTAACAACAACAACTTTTTCTCCCAGATTTCAAAACCCAATTTCCCGCACATCCTGCCTTTCGAAATTTCAGGCCACTCCAAGCTATAAATTTGGACATGTTTTGATTCTATTTTTCATGATTCACATCCGCTTCCCTCTGCTGCTCTGACTTTCTGAGAAACTTCTTACTCATTCAGCATTGTCTCCAGCTTATTGCGCTCCTGAATCATGACCCGAGACAATGTGAACCATTTTAATGACAATATAAGATGCATCTGTGTCAAGATCAGCATGTTCACCATCTATTGAACCGGAGAAAGATGCTGAGATTTATTGCAGCAGCACAGATTAGACAGATTAGTTTGAACGTGACAAACGCTTACTGGGAACGCGCCATCCCCTGTTTCTCTGCTTCCATCCAAACCACACATTTGCAGTTTTTCAGCAAACCATCACATCTGTGTCGTATTCAAGTCGCTCTGCCGTGAGATTTACTCACTTTGGCTGTCAACATCTGGCAGAACTAATATGCTGCAATGCAATTCGACATTTAGACAAACAAGGAGTCCCTCACTCAGCTGTATATGACTTGTTCCCAGATGGTCTGTGAGCCTGTCGACATAGACAGTATATACAGTGATGCTGTTTTTGTTTGTGTTTCCAAGTTTGGCTCATTTTCTCGCTGCCAGCCTCTCTGAGAGCATTTTAATCATCTTCTCTTCAGCATTGAGTCGCGTAACGCTTGTAAATATTTAAACTACTGCTCAGCTTCACGGCAGTAATTCTGCCTTTGAACATAAAAGAGACCAAGAAAGCCATTTTAATTTAAGTTCAGTCGAAATGATGACATTAAACCGAGTGTCAACACCTCATTAAGTGTCATACACTTACACTCGTATGTAGTTCGTTAAAGTCAAAGATATTAGTTCTTGTACATCCATCATATATCTGTAAATACAGTACACGTCTGTGTGTTTGGGAGGAAAATATATGTTTTATTTCTAAGAGCATCATTCCATTACTAAGGCCATGGTATATTCTTGATCATCTAAAGGAGATAAGAAGTGTCTGAAGTTTAAGAGAGAGATTTCATGCAAGGATATCTTTGTAAAATCAACTGTGAACAACGTGGCATGAGTAACATTTCCTCTCTAGATGTAGAGACAAAGATGAGAGCCGTGCAGCCTCTCACCCACACAGTCAGGAAATTCACTTTCTTTATATTAGTCATCTCTTTTTCGGAGAATTAACAGTTATAACATCTACACTTTGCAGCAAAATGTATTATCCTAACAGGGCAGTCATGTGAAAGATACTGTGATTTCGACTGCTCGTTCTGGGGATTTAACTTAATAGTTTATTTGTTTGGGGAGACAGGATGACATTCTATCTGAGAGAGTCTGTGTGGAGACGACAGCCGTGCAGTGCTTTCGGGACAGAGAGAAAACAAATGCTGACAACAGATGGACGATGGTAGGAAAAGACACAAATACAACAAATGTCCAGTCATGTCAAAAACACGTCAGATACAAGATGATGGAGGCATACATTTGGATTTTCTGTGAAACATTATGTCTTTCATTGTGCTTTAGACAGGTTCAGGAATATCTTTATTCTCCTGTTTCCGTCCAAAATCTAATCACAAATGTTATAAGGACAGAAATCGTTTGTATACACGTTTGTCCAATGTGGGAAGTGTGGAAACTGGTCGAGAAAATAACACTGATTGTTGTGCCTCCAGTTTGCAGCATTTTGTGAAATAGCACATTTATCATTGCAATATAAGCCCAGTGTTTCCCAAATGTATGCCTCTTACAACCCCCGTAATAAATCTTGTGGACTTGAGAAGTTTGAACAAAGACTCATTAATGGCATTATATAGCTATGTCATACCTCGCAAAAGACATTTTCTGGTTCTCCTTGACGTCTTGCCATGGCTGTGATGTTTGTTTGTTTAGGGTTTGTATACAGAAACTACATGGAGTTCTGTAAGTTCATCATCTTGTCCAAATTCATCTTGGGAGCCCAAACACAGCAAAGAAATAATAAGAATATATAATTTCTGACTAGAAACACACATGAACGTTAATTTATGATATTTTGTTTCTACATTTAATTCAATTGTATACAAAAATGGCAGCTAAGATGGTCTAAGTTGCATCATGTTGCTAAAAAGTGCACTGTAAGAGTAGTAACACCAGTTCTAGCTTTTATTTTGAAATCGAGAATGCCTGAACCCGATGGCCGTAGAAGAAGAAGAGCCTGAAGCTGATTGGTGCATTTCTCCGTGACGTATACACGGGAAATGGCCACGCAAGCGAGCGGAATCATAACACTGCATCTGAAGTGTCTTTACTCACACCGATATCGCTTAATTTGAGCTTTTTAATTTCACTTTCTCCATGGCGGCTTCTTCTAAGTATCTCCGACAAGCGGCAGTTGCAGAATAAATTAAATATTTGTCTCGCGGCGCTGTAAAAACATGTTGCTGGTCGCTGTGAAAGCTAACAACCAGCAGCAGGAACTAGCTAGCAAATGGCTGTTCGGCTGTGATGTCTGTCACTGTGCAAAGTAAGTGAACCACTGTCACTTTACACACACCAGCTTACAAAAAGCTTCACCACTGTGATATCTGACATTACAAGCTCACTGCTGCACTTCTCTAGAGTTGATTAATGGCTTGAATTTGACGCTAAAGCGGGAAATCACGGCCTGGTTGCTGTTTCCTTGGATTCCATGCGTGGCTCTCATGAGCCTAACTTGTGTTTTTTGGGGTGTTTTCCAGATGACAAGAAGACGAGCAAAACAGTGTACGGGTTAGCTAACAGCATGTGACACACAGGCTCAATACACAGCTGGTTTCAAAGATGCCTCGACTGGAAGAGTTGGCCAACGTTGCCCTCAGGGTGCCGAGCATACTGGTGCTGGACCTGCTGTATAAATGTGACATTGAAGGTTTGACGGATCACCTCAAGGCCAAAAATGAAGACATGCTCTTCAAATACAAGTATGTCATCTGGAACATGTACTACGTTGGTAAGTATGAATGTGGTGAAATTATATTGCAGCTGTGGGTTTTTGACACAATAACTTCTGTTTGATCTGTTCAGTTAGTTTTCAGGCAGGGTTCAGCTGATTTAATCACGATTCTTCATTAACAACAAAGCCACTGTCTGTTTAAAGGCTGCAATGCAATTTTTTTTGTCTTGTGAAAGCCTAAAAACACTTAACATTGCTGCTTTCAGTTAGCCTCTTTGAAAAGCTGCCAACCCAAGAACGCAGACATGAGTCAGAATTCTCTGTGAAACTATGATCTTTGTTGCTAACGTAAGTGAACACATAAAGGAATTTTACCACAGTTCCAATAAAAACATTTCAGGAAGTTCCCCCCTAATTTTTGGGGGGATTTTTGACTTTTTGTTGGACATAACAAGATGTATAAAGGCGTCATTCTGTGCTGCCAGAAACACTAAGGGATATATTAACTATTTTCTGACAAATTATTGATAAGCTCTAGACTTTAATCAACAGTTGAAAACAGTGTACAGCAGATCAGATGATAGAGCTTGATATAATTGCACCTTGTGTGCCTTTCTAGCGTGTATTTTTGATTTTTTTTTATCTTCACTCAGGTTTTCTTTGAACACAGGAAACACAAACATTTCATTTTTGCCTTCAGGTCATCTGATAAATGTGGTGGTTTTGGTTCTGCCACTGAGGCACATTGTGACGCTCTACCTCCATATCCTCGCTGCCCTTCTCCTCTACATGGGGCATCAGATTTCCAAGTGAGAGCCGCCCTCCTCCTCCTCCTTCTACTACTACTACTTCTCAGACTGCTAGATTTATTGTACCTAGATCAGGTTTCTCTCCTGAAAAAGCTTGGCTGCAGCCAGAGTTCCCCTCCCTCCCTCCCTCTGTGTATCCAGTATCCTTCAGCCTGATATTTAATTTTAGGAGACAGATAAGTGTATCATGTGTTGAGGCCACTGTTGTTTACTGCTCGCTTGCTTGTTAATTTGTCTTGCAACTTGAGAACAGCCTGGTTTTCTTTTTACGGCTTCAGGCATGTTACTATAAAAAGACCAAACCATATAAATCTGAACAGATATAAATCAGGGTTCGTACGGGTGCTTGAAATCCTTGAAAGTGCTTGAATTTAAATGTTGTGTTTTCAAGGTCTGAAAAGTACTTGGATTTTCGTTTAAGTGCTTGAAAGTGCTTGACATTATAACTCTGTCTTCCACAAAATTGGGATCAGACTGGATAATTAATTTCTGAAGTTTTTGCTATTATGAAACATAATTTTAGATGTTTACAGCATAATACAATGTACATAATTGTGATAAGAAAAAATCACGAGTATGTATATTCCTGTAGATACGTATTTTACCCCAGCAAAAAGGTGCTGGAAAATCTTGAAAATTACCCTTAAAAGTGCTTGAAAAGTGCTTGAATTTGACCTTGAAAAATGTGTACGAACCCTGATAAATACGTGAATAGACAGCTAAAAATACAAAATAAACTGAGAAATTAATTAACTAGATTTGACCTTTTTCTGTCACCTCAGGAATTGTTATAATTTATTGGATTTATTAATTTAAGAAAATATATATTTCATAATAAAACCTGCTGGTACAAAGTCCACAAAAGAATCTCAAATTTGCCAAATGCAGCCTCAGGAAGTTGTGTGGTGCTCTGTGTTTTTTGTAATGATGTGTCTGATATAAACACACAACAAACACTGCACAAAACATTATAAAACCTGTTTTATTTCTGTTCATTTTACAGGGATTATGTTCGTGAGGAGCTGCAGTACGGTTATGAAGGAGCAGTGTACCTTGATTCTCTGGCCTTCAATAGATTTGTCTCTGCAATGACTAGTGAGTCCTGAAACCAAACTTTAAATATGTGGTATAAAGTCATCAAGCTTCATATTCTTGGACTGTTTTGTTTTCATAGGGCTTCACTATAAATATCCTGCAATTTGGCCTGCTAGCATACAGTTTTCCACCCTTTCCCAGCTTTATGGTTGGAAAATCGTCATCATCAGTCATTTTTCTTTCGTGTCTGACAGTGATTGATATTCTGTATTAGTTTGTTCCACTAGAAAATTACATGTCTCCAAGTTTTATGGCTCCACCCTTCCATCAATGGTAATATTGTAGATGTCTTGTGCATCATTTTATACACATTTCCTTGAAATGTAACTGAACTAAACCGTAGCTTTTCAGGAATTTTTTACTTATGATCTGTGGGTTTGAGTTAACAGTGGGGAGATGATTCATTGAATAATTTATTCTTTTTAACTATCAAATGAATTGCCAGCTATTCTAATAATTGATTGCTTGCTTGAGATTTTTTTTATAAAAGAAAAAGCTCAAAATTATCTGATGCCAGCTTCTTAAATTTGAACATTTTTCAGTTTTTTTTTACTCCTCTCTGACAGAAAACTGAACTAATTCAGACTATAAAGATCGGAGTAGTGTGTAAGTGTAATTCATTCAGTTGTATCAATGCAATATGTTATTTTCTGTTCAGGTCAGATTATTCTCAGCACGCTGTGTGCCTTCCTGATGAAGACCAGAAAGGTGTGGTTGTTTTCTGCTCACATGCTCCCCCTGCTGGCCAGACTCTTCGCTGCTCCTCACGCCACCCTGTTAACAGTCAACACGTTCTCCATGGGACTGACTGGAGCAGGAATCACCGTATTCCTCCTCTCACATCTCTTTCTGCCATATCGCCTCGTAAAGGCTGCCTACTCAGAGCTGCTGCAGCTGGAGGTGCTCTTATTTTGAAATACTTCTTCCTTTTCTTTTTATAAGGAATCCTGTTTGTCTGAAGAGGTTTTAGATGCTTGGGTTTGTTTGTTTGTAAAAACAGCCACTGACGGTGTGGGTTCACACTTCTCTACCTCTTATCTGATCTCATCTCATCCCTGGTTTTCTGTCCCTCAGGTGATTGAGCTGTACAGACTCCTGGCTGTGGGAATCTCTCTGTGGAACCAGTTTGCCGTCCCAGTGCTCTTCAGTGTCTTTTGGTTTGTGCTGTTCATCGTCCAGCTGTGCTCAGATGCCATGTCTAGCAGCGCCTCAGCAGGCCATCAGGGAATCATGTTCTTCCTGCTCACAAGGTGCAATGTCATTCTGTGTATTATACACATTATTCCTTCATTACTTATTTTCTTTATAATTTAATGTTGTCTTTGTTTTTCAAACCCTACAGTGTCTCTGAATGTTGTGCCACTCCGTACTCTCTTCTGGGTCTGACCTTCGTGGTGTCCTATCTCGCTCTTGGACTGCTCAACCTATGCAAGTTCTACCTGGGAGGTTATGCAGCTGTTCAGAATGAGAACGTCATGCACAGGTGAGATGTTATCTCCGGTTTCGTACTCTCACCAATTAACCCCTTTTTGCCAATTTTCCACAAAAATCCAGCAGTAAAACATTTTTGTGCTATTTATTAAGCTGATATATTGAACTTGTTGGCCAACAGTAGACTATATCCACATTCAGCAGTTACTCAGCAACATTATAATTCATTTGGAGTTGTGCTTCTGTCCACCTGGTGAATGTGGGTTGCAGTATTCATTCTTGTGGCTTTGTGTTTGGGCTCTACCGACTCCTGAGGGAAATATGTTGCTGTAAGCAACTAAATCCTCCTCTGTGTTCACCAGTTTATTGCCAAATGTGTCTTACTGCGCTTTAGTGCTGATCAGTGGGCTTCTAGAGCTTTTTTGATAAACAAAGCTGTCTGCTGAGGCTGAAAACAACGCTGTGACAGCGAAGAGAGTGAACCAAATCAGTAAAGTTGCAGAATAAGCTGAAAACATAAAGCTCTGCAAAGTCAAAAAGGGCTGCAGATTTGGGTGATATTCTCTGTGGGTTCAACTGTTCAAACAACTTGTTTTATAGTCTTTGTGTAGAATGTGTGAGATTATAACTTCTTTTTGATAATATTTGTTACCACTGGAGGGTGCTCCCTGCCTAAGTCACATAAAAGCGACAAACATTTCAGGTGATTTCCAGGAATAAAGTCTTTGTCACTGTGCTCAGGAAGTTGGAATCTGGAAAATTCCCTTTCCAAAACAAAACTTGGAAAAAAACAAAACAAACAAAATCACAGAAAATGATCTCCCTTTGTGCTCCTCACAAACACTCAAGGAAGAATGACTCTTTAATCATTAGGATGGTAATTAAAAATCATTTTCATCATTGTTGATTATTTAATTGATTACATAATTAACTCCATTCACTCTCTTCCAGATCAACAGTTTAAAAACAAGATTTCTTTCAATGTTATATAAAAAATTAGCGCCTGAAATGACTTTAAATCTGTACATTTCTCAGTATAATGTGCTGTGTTATTTCTGCTCTGTTATGACTTGACCTTTCCCTTGTTGTCCGCAGAGGTGTAACTGAGGGCGTCACGCTTCTCCTCCTCGCTCTTCAAACTGGCCTGTTAGACATGCAGGCACTGCAGCGCACCTTCCTCCTCAGCATCATCCTCTTCATCGTGGTGACTTCAACCCTGCAGTCGATGATCGAGATAACAGATCCAGTTATTCTGGCTCTGGGCGCATCGCGCAACAGGTAACAACAGCCACAACAGTGAATTTCACCTCCTCAGGAGAGATAAAAGTGAAGCTCTCTGGGTGAAAAAGTGAAATGCTTCATGTTCCAAAGTTCTCTTTTGCTTTATTCCCTTCATTACTGTTTCTTCTGTGCTTCCAGGAGTGTGTGGAGACACTTCCGTGGCCTCAGCATGTGTCTGCTTCTGCTGGTTTTCCCAGTTTTCATGGCTTATAAAATCTCCCAGTTCTTCCACATGGACTTCTGGCTTCTTATATTGGTGTCCAGCTGCATGTTGACTTCCCTTCAGGTAGGAAGAGCGGGTGACCTTATATGATTTCCTGTGATATGTTGAGGAAAGGAAGCTGGATTGACGCACATGCCTTATAAGATTAGAAGGAACAAACCAAATGCTGTTAGAATAATATAAACGATGTCATAAATGCATAAACAGAATAAAACAAAAAGTAAAAATTAGATTTTCAAATATTCTGAATATAAATGTTTACTCTTTATTTAGGTTACTGGCACTATGCTCATCTACTCCCTCTTCATGGTGGAGCTGTTTCGTCGCGACCCAATCGAGAGCCTGGATGAAGTGATCTACTGGGTGAACGCCGTTAGCAGGGTGCTGGAGTTCGTGGTGGCGCTCTGCGTGGTGGCATACGGCACCTGGGAGTCACTGTTCGGGGAGTGGAGCTGGATGGGCGCCTCTGTCATCATCATTCACTCGTACTTCAACGTTTGGCTCCGAGCTCAGTCTGGCTGGAGGAGCTTCCTGCTCAGACAGGAAGCAGCAAAGAAGATTAACTCCCTCCCCAGAGCCACAGCTCAACAGCTGCAGGAACACAACGACGTCTGCTCCATCTGCTTCCAGGTTAGTCACACTGTGACTGTCGTCATAGGCAGCTCATCAGAGGGCTTCTGCTGTATATTACTTAACACTGCATGTACCTTTCAGACAGTGGGACTTGGTGGCTTTTACAAGGGAGGCGTGGATGAACAGGAAAACAATATGGAGGGAAACTAAGTTGAATGAATTTGATCACGTAGGGGAAATAAACAAGAGCTAACTTTTACTCACTAAAATCAACTCGGATAATAACGTGGAAGTTCCTTCCTCTATCATTATGAGAGATTTAAATGTTTGTGGGCTGTCGGCTTCTGAAGAGTGGGCCATGCCGGATAAGGTTTGACAACCACTGTTGTGAGGCATGTTGTTCCTGTCTTTCCAGTTTAGCTCCACCTCTTCTTAAACTGTTACAGTACAGTCTTTGGCCCTCGGCCAGAGTTTTTGTTAAAACTGGTTAATATTGTTTTGCTTTATTTCTACCTGTCGTTGACATTATTACTAGCATGTTACCAAGGGAGCAGCTACAGAAAATCTTGATGATATTACAGAAAGCAGTTGCAGAGAAGATGTTAATTATTTGCTGTTTTTTAAAATCATCTTGTCTAAAGAAAAAGGTAAGATAATTTAAGACTTACGTGGAGACGTTCAGATGTAACAGCAGCACAGAAACAACTTGCAAGGTAAAAAAAAACAACATTTGAGTTCCGATCAGTCAGACCACATTCACTGGAGGCCTGGACCACATTCTTATATCAATGTGTCCGCACATGTGTCCTGGGCCACATTGAAGAACTGCCTACTCAGCTGATGTCCTCTGCAAAACAAGCAGCAGAAGAAGCCACAATAACAGGCAGAATCCATTACTGACTTATTTCCATGTGGTTTACTACAATGCAAACTAGAGTACGTGTTTAGGCTCTCTTAGCTTGTCTATGTTTGCAGCAGATGTTTGTTTGTGTATTTCGACAAACCATAAATTTAGTGACTGTAATATTGCCAGACTCCCCTAGAAATTTAGTGTTTTTAAGAGTTGTTAACTGAAGAGAAATGTTATAAACTTTGTGAAATGCTGTCTGCAACTGATTCTCCACTATTGGGGCCTTCTTATTAATCCGGCAAATGTTATACATGAAGATATTTCTTTAATTGTGTAAAAAACATACTGGTATAAAGGTCTGAATGAGTACAATTGCAATGTATATATTGTTATATTTGTTTTACTGGTCAACAGGTGAAGAAATATAATAAGATATCTCTCTCCCTACAGGAAATGAGCTCTGCTGTGATCACATACTGCGGACATTTCTTCCATGGCAACTGCCTCCGCAAGTGGCTGTACGTGCAGGAGACCTGCCCCATGTGCCACCAAACGGTCAGACCCACGCCACCGGGTCAGAGCCAGGCTTCAGGCGACGCACCGGAAGCTCCAGCTCAGAGAGACGCAGGGCCAGATCCGGCTGCACAAGAGGGAGATCAGAACCAGAACAATGACACGTCCCAAGAGACACAGAGCGAGAGCGAGGCTGTTACTCCTGATCCCAGCGAGCAGCAGGATCAGACGGGAGGATTTGCGGATGGAGATCGTGAGAGAGAAGATAAAGCTGACGGAGAAGCTGCTGAAGGTCTTCGCTTCAGCTCCAGTGGAGATTTTGTTGGATTTGTCGGCCCAGTGTCGAGCTCCTCTTTAGCGGACGTTTCTAGTAAAACTTTTCCTCCTTACGTTCGAGTTGAGGAGAGCGGCAAAGACCCTCCTCTGCCATCGACTCTTAACGCTGTGAATGAGAACACAGCGGAGAACCAATCTGACTCTAACGGAGCAGAATTTAACGTCACTTCCTGTCCGAGAGTGCCACAAAATGGTGACAGGATACCGAAATCATGGAACAGCCTGAGTTCACCTGAATCAAACAATACAAATACAAATCTTGAGGCATCTGGTTTCAGCCTCGATAGCCAAACATCTTTCAAATCATGTAACTCAAAACTCTTAGACTGCAATGACGACCCTCAGATTCATAAAGGTAACGGTACATATTCGGACTCGGACCTTGACGGGCTTGAAGAGGCTGACAACAGTGACAACAGAGACTGACTGCCCTGCATCAGTGCCTTGAAGGAGTAAAAAAGGGTAATCCTCCATACTGGGGAATAAAAAGCACATTTGCCTTCTCTGTGTACCAATAGAAAAATAATTGTATCCTTAACCAGACAGTGTACCGAATGTGCTTCAGTGAGCAGATAACGAGCATCCGGATTGAATATTAAGACTAAATCGTGCTAAATGACACTTATTGTACAACTGTAAAGAAATTGTAAAAAAAAAAAAGTATAATTCATAGAAATTATGTGTAACTATAAAGCAGTTATGTTGCATCAATATTCACCTAATTCTAGCAGGTTACAGGTAAAGACGTTTACTTAGAGAATTAGGTGATATTTGATTTATTTTTATTTTGTCCAGTGTCCTGGTCGCTTTTTTGTTTAGCATTTTTGTGAAAACAGCGTGGAGGAAAAAAAAAGGAAGAGCTTCAGCAGTTGTCTTTGTTATTCATGAATCAGCCTTTTGTACTGCAAAGGTTCTCTGCCCCCACCCCAGTATTAAATTACTGCTGTGAACATTTTTTTTCTTTCTGTAGTTTTTATATTAATTAATAAAACCGTGGCAGGTGCACGGTGACGTTGTCATCGTTTGCCACATCTCTGAAGTCTAAACAGAACATTACCTCTGTAGCCTCGAGATATGAGAGGCCAGATTAAACTTTTTGGCTCACATGTCGACTTGTCACTGTATAATTTCACAATTGTCTACAGTAAAATATCATAAATCATCATTAGATGCTAAAAAAACAACTTGACAAAACTTGGGTTATAACATACAAAGCATTTTCTTATGTTTAGTTTGGTCAGGTCTTGATTGGAAAAACATCAGGGGTCTGAACTTAAATATGTACAAGTAACCCACATCATTGCTTACTTTTGATTAGATCTATATAACGGAAGAGTTGATGCTTGCATTTTGCATTTAGGCACCACACTAGAGTGACAAATACATTGTGATGAGTTAAAATGACATTTATTATAAAGTGGTCGAAAACAGCTGCAACAACTGCAGAAGGCATTATCAGTTACATCTGTGCTTTCCCTTCTAAGACATGTTCAAATGTAACAGATTATAATCGCCTGTTACCGTAATAGTCAGACAGTTTATACAGCGTTTTCAAATAACAGAAGAGGGGTTGATGAAGACACTGCTTGTGTATCCAAGCAACAACAAATAAGCAAAACAACAGTGGAAAAAATAAAAGATTAATTAAAATAAAGTATAGGTTTCAATTGATATATAACTCAAGTAATTCAGATAGATTTTCAAGTCATTTTTAAATGCCACAAAACTTGGACCAACTTTAAAGAAATCTGAAAATATATTCAAAGTTTCAACCTCCAAACTTTGCAATGTAATATATGCAAACAGGTTTTACTTGATCTGAAACTAACCACTCGTGCATTCTGTCCCAAAAAACGTCAAACAGTATTACACATGTAGGAAAGAAGTTCCTGACATTCAACATCTATATGATGAATTTAATGTATTTATATTTTATTTAAATACTTTCATTTTTTGCTACTTTATCCTCCTACTCCACTACATTTTGGAGGCAAATATTGTAGTTAGTACTCACTACACTTATTCTTTAAATTTAATTACTAGTTATGCATTTTTAAATCAATTGCTTTCTTTAAAAAAAGGACTTATTCTGATATTCAGCTGAGACGAAAATTGCTCAACCGATAGTATCCAATATATACATACAAGGGGTCGTCTTTGTGGCTTTTTCAGGGCCGATACCGATTATTAGAAATCTAGGAGACTTAAAAGCAGCACTATTTGTGTGGGTGACTTTCAATTTTACTAAATCAATATTTAAACATTTTTACTCAAGCGTGACTTTTGGTTTCTTTTTGCTTTGACTAACTTTTTCAGCTGTGTTAGAATTGAATAAATAGGGTTCGTCTTTGTGTTTTTTTTCAGGGCCGATACTGATTATTAGAAATCTAGGAGGCTTAAAATTTATATTTGGGACGGATATACATTTGAAGTAAAACTTTAAATCTTAATTTCAAACAACCAGAAATGAATTATTGTTAGTTATTTCCATTATCTGCTACTTTATTCATCCTCTCTGCTACATTTATTCATACATCTTGCAGATCCAGATTATTTTTAATGTTTATAGGCTGTTAATTGTTACACCAATCAGATATTGTGTGAAAGGATGTTGCCTCAATTTTAAATAAGTTTATTTTATCGGCAATCTGACTGAAAAATCACAAATAATGATACTCAATCCACCCATAATACTTACATTTAAATATGTATATAATTTACTTTTACTTATACAATTACATAATATATACGGTTCAGACCCTTAAAGACTGAAAGCAGCACTATTTGTGTGGGTGACTTTCACTTTTACTAAAGCAATATTCAAACATTTTTACTCAAGCGTGACTTTTGGTTTCTTTTTGCTTTGACTAACGTTTTCAGCTGTGTTTTAATTTAACAGATGTTTTTTTTTTTTTTTTTTGAAAAAGGGAATATTTTACTTTCAAACTAGAATTTCAAAATAAAAGTCACATTGTGGCTTAAAAAAATGCTATCATAAGTTATAAGTTATTAGTGTCGCATTTTAATTTAAGTGCCTTTATAATTAAATGCTGACATGTCCCAACTGGTCTGTCACGCATGTTGTTTTTTTTTTCTGCCGGCTTGTAACCAATCTGCCTTCACATCCGCCCTGTCAATCACACGCCGACCGCACCGCCTTCTGCTCATAAAGCTTCAAATACATGTAGAGAGCTGCTAGTCGGCTAACGGAATCGACCGAAACCAAAAGAAGAGAGGAGCCTTATCGTCCGGGTTGCTTCACCTGGCACACGCACTTATTCAGCCTCGACCGGGGACACGGATAATCCGACAGAAGACGTCGAAACTACGGGGAAAGTGAGGTTTATCGAAGGGCAGCGTGAGGTCTTGTCGTTGGGCGAGAATAAGCTGGATAAAATCGCCAGCTAGCTTTGTTACCAACTCCGCGCATACGTAGTTTTAGCTCGCTAGCAAGCTAACTACGCTAGCTCGAGAAGAAAGGCCGTCGAGTTGACCCCGCGTCAAATCATTTAACAGGGAGCGAATCATCCTGGCATATCACGGTTGCCTCTCACTGCTTGGATCGGAACACCTTGAAATAAAAGAGAAGAACATCGAGAGAGGATGGCTCTGAAAAGGATCAACAAGGTAAGATAACATCGTTGGCTAGCTAGCTAGCCAGCTTGCTAACTGCACTAGTTCGCCGCGCTAGCCTCCCACAATGTAACGGGGACGCTGTATCCTGTGTAACATGGCGGTGAAACATGTTCGAGAAAGTCTCAAGTTTTCTGTTTCATCGTGTGTACAATAATTTGGTGTGTTCAAGAGTTGAGTGAATCGAGTGTAGTTTTTATTGCTGGCGCCGGCTGGCACACACGGCACGGTTTGTACGGGAAACGCCATTCATAAAGCTAGCTAAGCTAGCTAACGTTAGCAGTTTCGTTTACAGGTTCAACTCGTCGAAATGGACTGACGACAAAAAAGAGGCCTCGTGAATTGCCCAACACTTCATACCTTTACATAAACATACACGTGTTGTAATGCTCTCTGCTCGCGATACCAAGTCGTTATTGAAGCCTTCCACTTTGACGACGTGTGTTTTCTTGGCAAGTGAATCACTTCAACATTGTATAATACTCTGTTACCAGAACCCATGACTCATATCACTCCCTGAATCTGTGTTAGCAGTCAGAGCCGTGTTCATGAAACACTTCCTTGGTATGTGAAAGTATTTGCTCAGTGTATGGGCACATCACAGGGTGTGTACTGGTGCTCATATGGAGGAAGTTGGCAGCAGTAGAGAGAAGAGTGACATGTGAATTGTTCCCCTGAATGTCTTCTTTTCTTCCGTGTGTTGTTCTGAACGAGAATTTTCTAACGAAATCCATGAAGTAACTTATCCTGTCATGGTGTGTTTTGTAAGCCGGGGTGGGGCAGTGGTCGCCACCTCACCCTAAAGTAGCCAGGGACCTAAAAATAACATAAGAGGCTGTAGTGTATATGCTCCTGGCTCATCTTGCGGTTAACTGGAGACGATAATAAGGCGGCCCCCGGCCCCTGAGCTGCTGCAGAGTTGAACTTGAAGGAGATAACAACACCGGGGGAGGCTTGTGAAATAAGTGACACGCACAATGACCTCCCATGTTGCATTTCCCCTCCCCATTCCCCATGTTGGCATTCATACCCAGGATGTTAAGTGCTATTCAGTCTGGTGTATTGATTGTAAATGGTGTCTACTCTTTTGTTTTGCCTCTGAGGATCACTGTGGTCTAATTGGTTATTGTTGTAAATCTCTTCGTTATAGGAGCTCAGCGACCTGGCTCGTGACCCTCCAGCACAGTGCTCAGCTGGCCCAGTGGGTGATGACAGTAAGTGTCAAAAAGTTTTTAAGCTCAAAAATACCTGTTTATAATTCCCCACAGACGAGGGCGACCTCTTCACATGTATTGTTTTGTCTGACCAGCAGTCCAAACTCCAAAGATATTCAGATTACGGTCATGTATGACAAAAAAAGAAACATCAAATCAGCAAATTTGGTAGTAGTTTATAATGTATAACTAACATAGGTAGTTATCAAAATAGTAAATGATAAACTAACCATATAATAGATTTTTGGGAGATGGTGGAAACGGCAAGACGATTAAATACAAATCTAAAACTGAACCAGCTTCATTTTAAAGATTAGGTTATCAGACACTTTTCCAAAATAATTTAAAGGATAAGTTCACCCAAAACTTAAAGTGTAGTCATCTCCTCTCTCCCGTGCTGATGGAAAGTCAGGTCAAGTTTTGTAGTGCACAAAACATTTCTCGAGCTTCACAGCAAAACAGTGATGCAGCATTCTCCTAAACAGCTGAAGTAGACGGGGACCTGTTTGAAATTTGTTACCCCCCACCCCCCCCCCCCAAAAAAGGCTCCATACAGCACGCCTAGTATTCAGCAGCCCTTAGAGCCCAAATTGTTTTGAAATTACAGTGTTAAAAGCTCAAATTGTCTCTGTTGCTACTAAGCTAAAAACGTTTACACCCGACATGTCAGTTCAAATAATTTTGGATTACACCCATCATTCATACAGCTAAAACTTAACCAAACTTTCCATCATGACAGGTGTTAAACTGTTGAGAGAAATGTATGTATGTCTAAATGAAAGTAAAAAAGCGCCGGTGGATTCGGATCGAGTACTGCTAACTCGTTATGAATACCTCCACCCTAAAATTCCCTTCTCTTGAAGTGGCAAAGACTGCTGAGAAGCCGTGTTCCTGTCAGATCACATACCTGTGACCTTTGTCCGCTTTACTAAAATATACTTTCTGTTCTCTGCAGTGTTTCACTGGCAAGCCACAATCATGGGACCTGTAAGTAGATACTTTATGACATAATTGTTGCTCTCTTTGTACTTTAAAGCGCCACGATGTAGAAATTTTTGACCAACGTTGTGTTCCTGGCTGCTTTAAATGTATTCATGAGATAAAGGTTGAAATTTGACTTGATAATGAGAAGCTGTGGACAGCAGCTTTGAGATCATTCCTCTCTAAAATATATGTAAATGTTGTTCTTGCTTTCAGAGCGACAGTCCATATCAGGGAGGAGTTTTCTTCTTGACAATTCATTTTCCAACAGACTACCCCTTCAAACCACCCAAGGTAAGCGGAATCACGCCTGAGACGAGATTTTCTGTTCTCGCTTTGATCATAAACATTTTGTCATTTATCTATCACGACACCCGCCTGTGGTAAACTTTAAATATAATGGCTTATATGTTTAGTATCAGAAACTGGGGTCAAACATTGTATTTAAACACTCAAACTCATTTCATGCATAGTATTGTTTTAAAAGTTGACGTGAAACAACAAAGAAACCTTCCTCGTCATGAAACTGAGCCAGGGTGTTTGGCTTCATCAACACATTTTATCTGTTGACAGCCCTCATGAAGTAATACCGGTCATTCCAGAAGCTGATAGTCATGAGCATCAAACGTCATGGCTTAGTGTCAAGATACTAAAATTGCACAACCATGAGTTGTTGTGTGACGCAGGCCTAATTTGACTTGTCCCTTTTTTTTCTCTTCTTTTCAGGTTGCATTTACAACAAGAATTTACCACCCAAATATTAACAGTAACGGCAGTATCTGTCTGGATATTCTCAGATCACAGTGGTCTCCTGCACTTACTATTTCTAAAGGTATGGACACCCACAATCAGACGCCACAAGTTGTTGAAAGTGAACTCATTAGTAGACGACAGGGTTTGAAATGAGCACTAGCTAGTCGAGGAGGGTAGTTGCTTCTAACAACATGAGTTTCAAAGTGCTCTACTGTAGATTGAGTTCTATTTTACTGCAATTAAAGTGGAAAAAGTTTTGAATAAAGGCAGTACTTCCTTTAGTAGAGTTCTCACCTTACGGAAAAATGTTGATATTCAACACCGCAGTGATAAATTGGCAAAACAAGTCTCCAGACAAACCTTTTACACTGGTTGCACTGGTATGACTCACTTTTTCCATTAAGGTGCACCCATTGATTTTAATTGATATGTTGTACATGTTAATGGCAATAAAGGTACAGATAATCGTTTTTCCTTCCTGTCCAGCTATAATCTCTGAACATGGAATATTATTGGGGTATTAAAAAAGTCCATAGTCTCACTCTGGAGCCTTGCTTAAAGGTTTCAAGATAGATATAGCAAGGGTAGTGTAGTGTGTGTGTGTGTGTGTGTCTGTTTTTTACAGGCCCATAAACAAAAAGGGCTAAAAATATGTTCAACACACAGAACAACGGCAATATGGGTCTAAACAAGCTGCTTTCACAGCTGTTTTCTGTTGAGGAGGGGCTGAAAAAGTAACACATTGTCACTATTAGGACATCCGAGTCAGTTTTCCTCTGACTATAACCAGACTTCATTTAATATTTTAAGTGTTTTATACATCTGTTTTGATATTTTCAACTGATGCTATGCACATAAAACATAAACCGATCACAGCATATTGATGTGGAATGTCTTTGGCAGGTATTTTATTCTCTAAAATATATTTTTACATTTGTTATGGACGCTTTGAAGCGACCTGACAAAAAATACACTACTAGATGTCATCTATTGTTTAATCAACTTGTGTAGATGGTTTAAATGTGACAAAGACTGCAAACTATATCCCCTTATTAGATTAGAAAACTTATATTCACGTTTCTTTCTTGCAGTACTTCTCTCCATTTGCTCACTCCTATGTGACCCAAACCCCGATGACCCACTAGTGCCAGAGATCGCACGAATCTACAAAACAGATAGTGTGAAGTAAGTGTTTATAATGTACACATGTGATTAACTCTTTCTCCCAAAAGGAACAACTGTCCTGTATTACATTATATCCATGATGGTATGTAATCTAGTTTCACTCCGTCAGGTACAATAAACTAGCTCAGGAGTGGACAACGAAGTATGCCATGCTTTAGGGGTAAGGCCAGGAGGCGGTGCTGCATCTTGGCTTGGGGATTGGTTGGTTGTGTTGCTCTGGTCTCACTGGAATAACCAGAAGCTTCAATCTGTTATCACGTGTATGACTGTTGTGTGGGGTTTGACTGTGATACTAATCCGTGGCTGTCTGTACCTATAGAGTACTCTGTTGGCCATGCGTGGCTCCAATCTTGGGTCCAGTGTGCACCTTTTTATAACCTTTTAGATGACCTAATTAATTAGATATTTGTGCCTTGCATACAAGCACAATGTTGTTTTTGACAGTTATGCATTATAGTGTTCTGTTGCATGAAGAAATACTCCAATGAATTAGCTTTCATGGGCCCAGTGGTTAAAAATTAACCGTGGTCATTTTCTTTTCATGGCCAATAAACTCAGTTGTTAGAGAAGTCTTTATAATGTTAGACCACACCTTTTTTTAGTAGAGATCATGGATCTTACACTGTTGCTGACACATATACTAAGTTACTTCATCATTCGTTTCATCATGACAGGAAAGTCAACGTTTAGAAACTAGAAATTGGTGATCCCTCGCAGTAAAAAATGGGTTGCCTTTTTGTTTTTGTTGTTGCTGCATTGTAAAGCAGTTGTCAGCAGGGACCACCCTGAAAATGTCCTTGGTGGTGCATTCGAGGACACACCAACATTTGGCTGCCAAAGAGCTGCATTCATGAGCTATGATGTCTGAAACTGAAGCCCAGCAGATAAACAATAGTGGTCATACGAGTTAGTTTTCTTGTATGAAAAGGCTGATGTTTGGTTTGTTGTCACCTGCAGGTTCACAATCTGCTCAAAGGTAGTTTGTTTTTTTTACAGTCTGTGCTGGCAGCTGCATCAACATGCGATGAACAGAAAAGACAACAAACCATACACTGTGACGTATTTTGTCTCAAATCATTATACAAGTATTTCCAAGCTAATTTTCATATCATACTGAGATGGACAGACAGTACAAAAGATGGAACGAGTGGCTTCCTGGTGGGAAAATCCAACTATGTTTGGTTTGAAGTACAACCTGGAGGATATATAGATGGATATATCTTGACATTGTTTCAGGGTCGTGTAACATTTTACTAAAACAGAGCATAAAAAAGTAATAAGAAAATGTAGAGGGGAAAAGCTTTGGTGTGACTTTTAGAATTTGTTTTTCATTATTGTTTAATCTGTAGACTATTTTCTTATTGGTTTGGTCTGTAAAACATAAGAAACCGATTTTAAAGACAAATGTCCATGACAATTTCCCAGAGGCCTCGCTGATGTCATCTACCAACAAATGGTCTACGGATTTAATAGTTTCATATGAGCGGGGCGTGAGCATAATTATTGCTTATTGTATCTGTCATAATGGCCACCCAGCCCCAAATTAAATCCCTCGCGTAACAAGTTTTGTAGCTGAATCTTCTTCTGTGCATGTTGTCGTATCCACTAACTCCTGCATGAAAAGTTTTTGTCCCTTGGCAGGTAAAGACGACGTCTCAAAGACATTTCACTGTTTTTAGATTAGGAGGTTTATCTTGTACAAAGTGTCGAGTATTGTGCATTTTGTTGAGGTGCCAACTTTGCTCGCAGTGTTAAAAAGGCAATGTGCTCAAATGCATGTTAAGAACAAAATGATGGTAGTGGGGAAAGTGTGATTCCTTTGGTTAATTTTGACCCGTTCTCTCTTTGCAGATACACCAGAACAGCAAAAGAATGGACAAGCAAATACGCAATGTGATGGCATCGTTTGGAAAGCTGGTGGAAAATGTCATCGCTGGTTCAAACTGAAAAAAAAACCCCGGAATTATGTTTTCTTTACACTTTTTTTCTTTTTCTTTTATTTTCTGTTAATCAGAACATTTTACCCCCCTCCTCCTCCTCCTCCCTACATTTCACCTGTGCGCTCATAAGAAGATAGTGTTTTCTCTCTAGGACACGTGCCAGTTTCTGTGAAGTTTCTGCTCCCATTTTGTGCGGAGTTAAAAAAAAAAAAAAAAAGAAAAGAAGAAAAAAAAAGTTCTGAACACTCGGTCTGAGCATGCACCAGTAAGAGTTTTTACAACCCGAAATTGGTGATGTTATTCATTCACTCTGCACACACTTAGTAGAATCTGATGCAACTGGTCTCCTGACAACGAACATTATATCAACCCCACGATGATCCAGCTGTTTAACTGGTCGGCTCCTGTGGGGTTGATATTTTACTGGATCACTGGATTTCTCAGAGCACTTAGAGAGGCCTGTCTTATGCCATGCCCGTAAAATTCAGAATTTTAAAGCTCAAATTGGCTAAATAAATTAAATTAAATAATCAAATCTTGGCTCTTGTATCTGCCTCCTGGACTGGTGTGATGTCGGTATGTTCTTCTGATCATTAGTATAGGAATCTATTATCTAAGGAAAGAAGTGTATCTTATTCCACTATCAAAGTGTGTGTACAGAGAAGCACAGCAGTATATATCAATGTTAAGGAAACAAAATATAAGAACTTCAATGTTGTATTTTATGCATGTTAATAAAGGTAGGCTATTATATCTGATATGTTTCTGCAAATTAAGTGGAGTGTAAGGCTGGAAGTTGGAAAAAATTTGGTTCCCCTCAAAGGCTTTCTATTTCTTTTTGTTATTTAGAAGCCAGTAGATATTAGTTTTATGCCCACATGAACACTGTCTTCTTGTAGCCCTAAAATATTGATGCAAAGCTAATGGTTGATAATCAACTTCTGGCTCTGTTTTGTTTTTACTTTTCCCTTCAATAAAGTTACTTAAACCATAAAAACGAATCGGTGTGGTGCCGTTTTTGTTTTTTATTTAAAGTCAATATGTGAACTTTGTTAAATGTCTTTGAAGTTGCAGAAATATTTGTCTTTTTTGTAGACTTGTGCAGAGTTTACACCATTTTATTTCCTCTTGCCTGTTGAAACTATGAAAAGTAACATCAGCTGTCTTTTCCTGTAAAGCCTTGATTGTTTTATTTTAGGGTAGGGCTAAAAAAAACTGGAAAAAAATATCTAATTGCGATTATTTTAACTGATATTGCAATTAAGATATTTTATTTGAGGGAGTGATGGTGAAAATCATTGTTTCCATTCAAAAACATTTTAATCATGACGGGATTATCTTTTTGTTTTTTTCACATGAATATATATACTTTAATTTTTTTATTTAACCTTTATTTACCAGGAAAAAAAGACTCATTGAGATTAAAAATCTCTTTTACAAGAGTGTCCTGGCCAAGACAGGACACTCATGTAAAATAAAGAAACTAATTTAAAATGGTAATTGATTTAGCAAAATTGGTTATTTGTAGTCCTGTTTTTGGGAAATTCTTCAGTGATAAAGACTAGTTTGAATATTTGAATTTAAAAAAAATATTAAGATTAAGACGATTATTTTTTATTTTAATTCTTTTGTATATGCTGCGACAGAACTTAATGAATCATGAAGGAAATTCTTGTGCCAATTAGTACAGTACAGCTAGTAATAACCAGCAGGTAACTCTGGTCAGGCTCACACACTGGGCCAAGCTTTATAATAAATTAATACAGAAATGAACTAAATATAAAGGTTTTAGGGAGTAAATGCAAAAAAAAAACAGTGCCTAACAATAGAAGTAAGATAAGTACAAGAGTAAACTTAAGTAGAAGAAAGTAATATTGGCAGTGATATGAAAATGTAGTAAAAAATAAAGTAATATTGCACCTGATAATCTACTTCTAATGCACATGATATTAAATGTTATATAATGATAACGAGTAGTTGAAAGAAATAAAAGATATTACATTTTTTCTGATACTTTATGTAACACATGCAAATTAATATCTAACTTATCATCCAATTAAATATGTATTTATTTGCATAAACATCTTGAACAGAAGTCTGAAATAAAAACACACCTAAAAGTGTATTTTGTAATTGTATTTTTTTTCCACAGCAAAGATCTATGAAATAATAATATAATGATAAATAATGGACTCATCCATGAAAAATAGATATTCACACCTGTAGTGCGTAATAATTCATGTGAATCTTACTGCTTGCATTAACAGTTTTCTGATAATCTCAACAAAACATTAAAAATGGCCAAACTCTGGAACGACTCCTGCGTCACGTGACTGCCGCCTGCGCGTCACATGACAAACCAGGAAGTGCCCTCACAGCAAACACACTTGAACCCGGACAGTACACTTTTAAAGAGTGTTCCCGTTACTTACCATGTCTTAAACAAACCAGAAGTCATGCCTCTGCGTGTCGACATGTGTATGTTTGTTTCTGGTGTGTTGTTGTGTTCGTTTTCCGGAGTTTTATCCGGATTTTCTTCGGTGACGGACCAACAACACACCGTGAGTCTGAGCGGTAAATGGAGTCTGTCCAACAGTAACGGCTCACTGTCTCTGCCTGCAGAGGTGCCAGGATGTGTTCATTCAGCCCTGCAGCAACAGGGATTCATCCAGGTGAGTAACGAACATATAAGTACACTTTAATCACTTTACTTTACTTTATTGTGCAAGTGCAGTAGTCAGTTATTCACTCTGAATCAATACAGTAAGTCCAACAATGCAATAAAGTGAAATGAAGGAAGTTTTGTACTTTTTACCTCACTATAGTACCCAAAAGTCATAATTAAGAAATAGTAAAGATATCCTGTTTAGTTTTTACTTTGCTGTTTATGAAAGTCACCCATAAAAGTAGTAAAAATAAAGTCTTAAAGTGTCTGATATTAAATTTACTTAAGTAACAAAAGGACATTTCTGGCATAAATGTACTCGAGTATCAAAAGTAAATAAAGTCAAGTAAAGAAAATATATCTTAACTTTTATTTATATTGTTTATATTGTATAACAACTAGTTACTGAAGTTATCAAATAAATATAATGAAGTAAAAATGCAATATTTGCCTCCAAAATGAAGAAAATGAAATTGAAGTACAATTACTTCAAAATTGCACTTAAGTTTAGTAATTGATTGAATTTTACGTTCAATCAGTGCGTTTATGTCTCAGATTTAGCCGAGTAACTGTACAAATGGAGAATTTTGTGCACAAAACATGTATAGAGCTTCTCAAATATGATGTTTTGTTGTAAATTAAACTTCCCAACATGTTAAAGTACATATGAAACCATCAGTCAATTAAGCAATTAGTCGATTGACAAAAACATAATACAGAAAAAGAACTTTTGGGGTGATTTTTTAAGTATGTGTAACACTTTCCTGGGTTTACTTACTTTTACTTTTACTTTTACTACATACTTTTACCCAAGTAAAGGATCTGAATACTTCCTCCACTTCTGGGTATTGGTGCCTTAATTAACGTATGTCAATATTTCTTGTACCACCTTTAATCAAAGGTAAATATCAACACTTTTTATAAATTAAAGCAGAAAGAAGTGATTCCTTTCAGCTAAATCGTCTTTTTGTCCCATTTCAGGACCCATATTTCAGGTTCAACGATGTGTCCTATCGGTGGATTGCTTTTGACAACTGGACATACACGACCACATTTAATGTATCGACCCAGCTGAGGTCAGAATCATGATTTGTATTATTTTTAAGGCATATTCTGTTCCCTCCTCCTGACTCAGCTGTGTGTTTTCTGCATTAACAGGTCAAAACAGAAAGTGCTTCTTGTCTTTGACGGTGTCGACACTGTCGCATCGATTCAGCTCAATGGAGTCAGCGTCGGGAAGACGGACAACATGTTTCGTAGATATGTACGATCACGATGCTCTGTACACATTTTCTTCTACATCAGAGCATCGTTTGTTTGAAATAACGTCTGTTTTTGGTGTTTTAGGACCTCTCAGTCAGAGACTTGCTGACAGACGGGGATAACGTGCTGAAAGTGAGCTTCTCGTCTCCTGTTCTGTATGCGTCCGAGCGCAGAAAAGCTCATTCTGCCTACAGAGTTCCTCCTGAATGTCCTCCAGATGTCCAGAAAGGGGAATGTCACGTCAACTTCATCAGAAAAGTGAGTGTGTGAGTGTGAATTACCTCTGAAAGTCAAACAATCTGAGTCAAAACCTGTCCTTTTTCATGCGAAAAGGTATTTGAGGAACAAAGAGTTTTATGTTCAGCCAGTGAATCATCATACTGAATGATTTTTGATACATTTTTGTAATAAGAAATGTCCTTTTGTTATATTCTAGTTACTTAAAGTTGAACTTATCTTATTCAGAGCAGCGAAAAAATCTTCCAGGTGAAATGTTTTAAGGTTTTTCTTTCTGTTTGATTGTATTCTTAGACACGAACTAAACACTGATCTTCATCTCACCCAATCTGTTCTTCCTTCCTCATTTTCTGCTGTTTGTGTTCATAAAAAGTGAACCGAATAAGCGGAACAAACCCTGACGTCCTTTGAGGTCACTCATGTTTTATCAGTATTTATATCAGTGTACGTCTAACACGCCAGCTTCTCTGTTTTATTGTAGGAGCAAAGCTCTTTCAGTTGGGACTGGGGGCCTTCGTTCCCCACGATGGGACTGTGGAAGGGAGTTCGACTGGAGGCGTTTGATGTCCTGCAGCTCATCCAGGTGTCTTCTGTTCCTCTGTACAGTACGTCCTAACAAATCTTTACCACCACCTTAAAACTACAGACAATAAGGAACAAATAAGGATGTTATTTTATCACAACATCCGCAATCTAAGTTGTTGCACTTTTCCCATTTTCTTGTTCCTCTAGAAGTAGTTTGTCTCCTCCTGTCTTTTTATTTAAAGCCTATATAATCTGTGTCTAGACTTCAGCGTCTCTCAGTGGCGGGTTCAGGTTCAGCTTCTTGTCGATGCGGTTCAGACAACAAACGGCCAAATCACGCTCTCCATACCTGAGCTGGATTCAGAGCAGACCGTCCAGACGAAGTTTCTATCAGGGAAGACCAAGAACAGCTTCACCTTACACATCAACACGGTATTAAACACAACCGGATCAAACTGTTGCACTGTGTAAAGGCTGCCTTGTTAAAATATTATTTGAACCTGTGTAGGAGTTTTTAGTCCTTTTTGTCTTCTTCTTCCAGAGCAGCCAGGTGAAGCAGTGGTGGCCCAACGGACACGGTGACCAACCCTTCTACCAGCTCACTGTCAGAGGCTTTCAGGATGGATTTTTAGTCCTCAGTACAGAATCTAAGGTCAGAGGTCACTGACTGTCAACACTTCCACTCTCCTCATATGTTATTTAGGCAGTCAGCTTGAAGAGAAGCTTAAATTCCAGGTTTGCTGACATCAAAATCCCAACATGACAGATAAAATGAGCAGGATTCAACTTGTTTTTCATGCTTGATTTGTCATCCAGGAGCGGGTTAGATTACACTCATGATGCTTAGAAAGTCATGGTTACTATTTATTATATGGCCACATTACAAATGCAGGAAAACAACAGTGGTGAAGGATTCAAAGTCTAAACTCTGACAGATGTCGTACGGATTTAAATCACAAGATGGAGCTGTGAAGTGACAAACAAAGTGTGTTTCAATGCATTGGTCCAGAGGTTTTGCAAAATTTTTCCTCTGGCACATCACCCATCAATCACTGTACTGTTATATTAAACTATAAACACTTATTAGTTTTGATAAACTGAAGGAAAGTTATTCAAAAAAATGTAAATTGAATGTGTTTTATTGCTCCTAACTCAGATTTTACATTTTAAGAACAGCTCTTTATAGGAATCAGAGTGTCTGTTGGTCCTTAAAACGTCTTAAAATGTCTTAAATTCATTTCTTTAAATAGAAGCATGAAAAGTATTACAGTTGTACAGTACAGCATGTGCTTCAGAGACTGAACTAAATCACAGAGGTCAGTGGTTTGATGAACGTGTCCCCTGCAGGTGTATTTCCGCACGGTGGAACTGGTCCAGGAGCCAGTTGTCGGGTCTCCAGGATTGAGCTTTTATTTCCGAATCAACGGGAAGCCAATTTTCCTCAAAGGCTCCAACTGGATCCCGGCCCACTCCTTCCAGGACCAGGTCTCCCCTGCTGTGTGAGTTCAGCTTGAAAAGCTGCGTCGCCTGATGAGGAGAATACTGATCAGTAATTAAGATCATGTTCAAAGAGAGTCTGTATCTTTGTATAGATTTTTGTATTCACAGGACAGACGTAGAGTTAGAGCCGGACCACTGAGTTTGTTTGTTATGAATATATCGTGACTCAAGCTTCTCTGCTTCTCCTGCAGCCTGAGGAACTTGTTGCAGTCGGCTGTGGATGCTAACATGAACGCCCTCCGGGTCTGGGGAGGAGGGGTGTACGAACAGGATCTCTTCTACAGCATCTGTGATGAGATGGGAATCATGGTAACTACTACTTCTTCAAGTGACATCGATATTGATACAACTACAGAAGAAAAAAATCTATATAGCAACATCATAATGTCGCTAAATCGCTCAAAGGCAACTTGTTTATATGTTGTACTGGTAGTTAAAGGTGCTAGAATCAGTCAGCCACTCTCACATACCATCACTCTAGAATTGTGCGGCTATTTAGGGATGCATGACTATATTCTGTAAGATGTAGGTTGTGTAACATCACCGTGACTCATGGCCATATTGCGGGACAGATGGAAGCTCAGAAATATTTGTCTTTAGGTTTGGCAGGACTTCATGTTTGCCTGTGCCATGTATCCCACCGAGGACGACTTCATACAGACCGTAAGAGAGGAGGTCAGCCAACAGGTGAGTCGAGCATTTATTTTAATTTAATTTAATTACACTTTTATTCAGTTTGCTCATTGTAAGAAGAGTTTTAAAATGCCAACAAAAATAATCAGAGGTGCAGCATTTCATGCTAATATTCGGTTCCTGAATGTTGCATCCTGTCCTGACGGTAAAGGTCGTCTGTTTCGTTTTGTGTTCATTTGTTAAGGTTCAGCGCCTCAAGTCTCATCCTTCCGTAATCATCTGGAGCGGGAACAATGAAAACGAAGCTGCCCTCGCGACGGACTGGTTCAGCATCCCCGTTTCCCAGAGGCCTCTGTACCGGAAAGACTATGTGACGCTGTATGTGAACAACGTGCGGGCGATAGTTCGAGAGGTGAGAGTCAGATCGTGTTTTTAAAAGTGTTCAGATAGTGTGCAGCAGGATGAAAGGGAGAGTCTCATCTGTCCTTCAGGAGGACGAGAGTCGGCCGTTCCTCGTCTCCAGTCCGACAAACGGAGCTGAATCGGAGCAGGAAGGATGGGTGGCAGCGAACCCCTACGACCCTCTCTATGGGGATACACATTTCTACAGCTACTTCCTGGACTGCTGGGACTGGAGGACTTTCCCACGAACACGTTTCGCCTCTGAATACGGCTTCCAGTCCTGGCCTTCCTTCTCCACTCTGCAGCCGGTGACCGCACAAACCCTCCATTCTCCAGTCCTTTGAAACATGAATTATATCTCAAGAGGAAGATGCCGATTGTGTCCATCACATCTACGGATCTCAATTTAACCCCTTTGGTTTATTTTTTATTTTAGGTGGTGTAAAGTTTCCGCCTGTTTTGTGACGTTTCAGGTGTCCATCAAGGCAGACTGGAGCTACAACAGCAGTTTCTCTTCCCATCGGCAGCACCACGAGAACGGGAACCAGCAGATGTTACTGCAGGCTGCTTTACACTTCAACCTGCCGAACGCCACAGATCCCCTGAAGAGATTCACAGACACTCTCTACATCACTCAGGTAAAACACACACACACACACACACACACACACACACCACCCTCAGCTCACGTCTGATTCTTCCAAAGCCGCGCGGGGCAAGTTAGTGCAGGTACGGCGGCTTCAGATGGAAGTTAAGAATTTGGACTTCAGCACAGATGAGTTATGTAACACGAAGCTGTACATTTATGTCTGCTGATCTGTGAAAACGCTGAGCTCAGACTGAATCGTTTGACGATATTCAAAGTGATACGATATTCATTTGATCTTGTAATCCTTCGAACTCATCGTTTAAAGCACTAATCGTGTCTCGTATCCAGGTCACGCAGGCTCAGTGTGTGAAGACTCAGACTGAGTTTTACCGGCGGAGTCAGAGTGAGATCATCGAGGGCAAAGGTCGCACCATGGGCGCTCTCTACTGGCAGCTCAATGATATTTGGCAGGCGCCGTCCTGGTCGTCGATCGGTGAGCAAACGCCGAGTCAGCGGATCATTTTCACTGATATCTTTATTTATTATTTTCACAACTTAATTTTGTAAATAAAGGTTACTGTCACCCTGACATACAATTCTGGACTCTGACTCCTGCACTCATCACTTTGTGGGGATTAAGCAATGAGAAAATGGAAATTTTTTGACGATCACGATAAATAATTTGTTGTGTAATAAACATCTTATCCGTGCTTGAGATTAGATATCGCTGTTGCAGAATAATCACACATAATTTCCGTGCGCGTAGAGTTTGGTGGGAAGTGGAAAATGCTGCATTATTTTGCGCAGAGCTTCTTCGCCGCCGTCCTTCCTGTCGCCTTTGAGGACGACGACGCGCTGTTGATCTACGCCATCTCAGACCTGAGCCACGACCTGAAGCTCAGAGCCGCGGTATGTTTACAGCAGTAAACTGTATCGTCACATTAAATTTGTCCATACTTACAATACATGCATTCAATATTACAAAGGAACAACAGCTGGACATTCAGATGAGAATAGAAGTTTTCAGAGAACTGGTAAAGTATTTACAGTTTCTCTGTAATTCAGACAGTAAAAACAGAATGAAAATATATCTTATTAAAGTAAAAACAAGATCAGAAAGCATGCATTCTGTCTATCTATTATTTGGCTGTATTTGTCAAGGTCCAATTTGTGTGGAAGTTGATTTTTAGCATTTTACAGCATCTCAAGGGTCACAAGTAGAGGAAAAGAGTGATTGAGTGATAAAGTAGTTTGTAGATAATTGAATTGATGCCTTTTTTCTCATTCCTCCACCTCCACCATTTTTGTAAATGTAATAGGTAACAGGTTTATTCTTTTGCCCATCAGGTGTCCGCGTACTCGTGGGCCGATCTGGATCCTGTGTGCACGCTGAAGTCAGACCTGCTCCTGGTCCCCGGAGGCAGCGCCGCGGCCATTTTTAAACAGCCGGTCGCCGCCCTGTTGGCAGGATGTGGACGCTGCACTCGCCTCACCTGCCTGCTCACCTTTCACCTGGAGGACAGCAGCGGCCAGCAGGGTCCCACCAACCACCACTTCCTGAGCTCACCTAAAGACGCTCAGGGACTCCAAAAACCAAACATCACAGTAAGACGACAAGAGTTCCACTGGTTTTATTTATTCATAGACAGATTTTAAGATCGCAGCAATAAATGAGGATCTGTGTGCGTTTCTCTGCAGGCTAAGGTGCAGCAGGATGCGACGGGATACACCGTCACCCTCCACTCTGCCTCTGTGGCTCCGTTCGTCTGGCTCGATGTGGGAAACGTTCCCGGACGCTTCAGCTCCAACGGCTTCCTGATGGTTTCTCGAAACATGACAGTGGGTTTTGAAGCGTGGCGTCCCACCAGCGTCGCTGAACTCTCCAGATCCCTCACCGTCACATCTTTGGCGGATGTTTACTGACCTGAGACCAGCCAGCAACGATTATACCAAAGTGCAGAGGCAACAGAGGGCATACTGGGACTGTCCTGTATCTGAGCGGACTTTGTGTCTTTTAAAGAGATAATACTCTGTGGAAAAGAGAGGTATATTTTTTTACTGGACCTGCCAATTTTCTAAATGTTTGCTCATCTTTTCTTGCCAAACATTCAGAGCAGAAAAGCATCTGAAACCTGTGGTGAGAACATCATGGAGCACTGAAATTCTCCGACGGACGTTTCAAACAAAAGGAAATTCTTTGTGTGTGTTGCAGCTCTTGACAAAAGGACGACCTGCTGTATATTCAGTCACAATGGACCTTTACATGAAGCATTCATTCACACAAAACCCATCAGACAAAGAAATGGAATGTGTAAAGATCAATACATGTTTGATAACGTTTAACGAGATCAGCTGGATGAAGAATTATTCCAGATTTTTCCTTTTGCCGTTGACATAATTGGATGATTAATTTAGCTCAGTGGCATTGATCTGATCAGTTTTGTTCACTGGAAAATGTTTTACCTTTTGTGTGTTTTGCTTGTTTGCACATCTCTCAGATAATTGACTGAACAAAGATTCAAACGTGACATCATGGATGAGTTGTGTTATGTACAGAACTGTTCAAAATGTGCTGTTTTTTATTCTGCTGATCAGTCTTAAAATATCCTGATTGTATCAACTGTGATTGATTGTTTAATAAATAAATATGAAGAAAATATGAAAAAAGTTGTATATTCTGAGTAAATGATTACACATGAAGTCTACATATTACGAGTTTATATAGCAGCTAATGGTTATTTGCATTATGGATCGATCTGCTGATTATTTCCTACATTCATCAGTGTTTTCTTGTTTGTAAAAAATCTGAAAATGGTGAGAAACGCCGTCAGAATGACCCAAAGTGAAGCCTTCACAATGTTTGTCTTGTCCAACAGTCCAAACCCCGAAATCATTACGAGTAAATTACTTTTATTGCAATTATTAGAAGGAGAAAAAGCAAATGGCTGAAATCTTGACATGTTTTAAGAACAATCAACATGGTCAATTTCTCCTGATTAACTAATTGATCAGTCATTGCAGCCGCATGTTGGATAGTTGAAGTTAAAACACACATATTTTCTAATGTCTTCATATGTTTCTGCCTGTAACGAAAGCTGCAAAACAACTGTAGCACTAAACATGGAGATGCAGAGGTGAAGAAGTAGAAAGTGTATGAAATGTGTAAGTCCTCCAACAAAAAAGATCAGTAAACAAAGTCGTCTCTGGATCATTTTCAAGCTTAAAAAGGCCAATAAATGGAGTGAAAGGGGTAAAAGATCTGCCAGATATGTAGGATTCAATTTATTATTTACTTTGCATTTGATCAATATAATACAATATAATAGTTACCTGTTTTTTGATCATGTCCCACCTGCAACCTCCTCTTGCCTCTCCCTCCTGCAGTGCACACCTTCTGCCACAAGGTGGCGACAGAAACATTAAAAACAACCCTCACATGTGTCATGTTTACTTTTTTTTTCTTCACTTCCAGCTGTTTCATAGTTGATCTGACTGAGACTCGGCAGCTGTAAAGTGACTCACGTCGTCCCACATCCGCCACTTTTGCACTTTTACCCTCCACATACACACAAACACACACACACACACACACACACACACACACGACCGTCGTGTGTGTGTGCGCGTGTGTGTGTGAGCACGTTGCATACCAAGTGAGAAAGTCAGCCACAAAAGAAGGCATTGAAAGACGAGAGTGGCACGCGGTCGGTCCCCTCCATGTTTTTCCTCCTCCGTGCTTCTTCTGCAGAACTGATCTTTGAACCTGATCTACCTCCGATTAAGTCCCGATTGATCACCAGAGAAGAAACACACACACACTCACACACACTCTCACACACACACACCCGGGACTTTAATCAAGCTGCTGCAACTTTTTTTTTTTTTTTTTTTTTTTTAAAGGACTGCCATGGATGAGACTGAGCTTGCACAGATATCCTGAGTGAAATGCTCTGAGAGGAGCTGAAGAAGAAAACAGATTAATTCACTGAAGGACTTCACACTTTTTTAAAAGAAAATGTCTAATTTAACGTGTTTGATCAGCTGCCTGCTGGTCTTTATCTCACAGTCGCACAGTTTACATGTGTTTGAGAGGGATGGACAGAGATTCCTTGAGGATATTTTGCGCTATTACGGTCAGAATAACTCCATCTCCACAGAGGATCTGGATCACTTTCTGCTTTTAATCTCAGCCAGGAGATCCGAGGAGGTCACTGAGGAGAACCCGCTGGAAAACCAAGAGGTATTTTACATTTATCAACACATTTTTTTTAATGTTTATACCCATTAATAAGCATTTAAAGCACCAAACACCACCGAATGTGCTTATTTATTACAGTGTGTGATACACAGTTCATAAATAATGTTATAAAGACTAAAACATTCTAAGTAATGTTATATCTTACTGGCTCGTTCACTGTAGGCACTCGTGGTTAAATAATGTGACTTATTTTTGACAAAATATGCATTTTGATTAATATTTGATGTCAGTTTTTGCAGCCAGTTTATACATTAAAAATAATCTAAATTTAGTCGTAAATGAACTTAATTCTATTGTTGTACATTTTGTTGACACTGTATAGTAGTATTTAAGTAATTTGGCTTATTTCTTTGCCAAATACTCGCCTTAATGCATATTTATGTGATTTTCACGCACATTTTAAGAGATATAACCAGTTTAGAAGATTTATTCGTAAAAACAAACACAATTCAGTTGTAAATTTACCTTATCTTGTTGTTGTACACTTTATTGATACTCCATAGTAATAAATAAGTGTAATAAATGCCTGAAACATTCTTACTAATCATAAATCTTACTGACTTGTTGTCAAAAATGTGATATTTTGCGTATTTATGTCACTTTTTCTCCTTGCTTTGTGGTCAGAGACAGTTTATAAGGATTATTTGTTAAAATGTATTTTTTATCTTTATTTATACTTGTTGTTTACAGTGTTTCGTCATGTATACTTTAGTTATAAATGCCTGAAACCTTCTTTCTGATGTTATATCTCACAAACTTCTTCATTGTAGACATTTGTAGTTATATGATTTGGCCTATTTTTGACTAAGAACGTGCAAAAATGTATAATTTATGTAATTTCCTGCCACGTTTTCAGGGTAATGGCAAGTTTAAAAGTTTTATCCTTTTGAAAATAACAAAATAACAGATACTGAATTAAACCCCTGAAACATTCTGACTAATATTATATTATACTGACTTGTTTTTGACCAAATAAGCACATTAATGTATATTTTATGTCAGTTTATTCATAAAGAAAAAAGAAAAATTAGTGGGAAATAAACTTTATTCTGTTGTTGTTTACATTGTTGACATTGTATGGTAATGAATAGAGTAGATTATTTATGATCAAATACCTGCATTAATGCCTTTTTAATGGCGTTTTCAAAGCATTTCTTTGTTTTTTGCTGTTGTTAATACATTTGAAGATGCTGAATTACAGGAATAAAAGGTTAATTTATAGTTAATTGTCTTTAGTTCACTGTTAACAGATGATACAATGCTTCATAACAATGTATCAAACATCTGTTTATTGTAAAGTTGCATTTTATGTTTATAACCCTTTACAGCAATCAATCAGTGGTTGCTGAAGCATTTCATTATTTGTTGTGATTGATCACGCACACTGCTTTACCTTTCCTCTTTTCTACCATACATTATAATTAGGTTAAGTTGCTCCATCGTAAAATAATCTACTTTCATCCCATGACAATAATAATAAGAAGAACATTATTTGTATAGCACATTAAATTCAAAAATAATAATGAAAGAAGACAGATGCAAGAAAGAAGATCATTAAAAACGCAGCAGGAAGGACTTTCGAGACTATAAAGATATTTAAAAGTGGTCTGATCAGGTCTTTTTGTCCCTCAGTGTCCCTCCACAGGGCAGATCTTGTCCCACTATGGGCTCAGTAATGTCAGTCAGCTGACTGTGGAACATCTGGAGAGGATCTGCCCCGCCGTGTTGACCCAGGTGCTGCTGCCCTCCTGCCCCTACGTCGTCCCCACGCCTGTGGCCCCTCTCGACTACACTGGTGAGTTGCTTCATCACCACATCGGTTTATTTGCTGAGACCCCCGCAAGTCAAATAATTCACAGTTCACCGCGGTTTGTTGCCTTGAATTAGGTCCAAAGTGACACAAATGCTCGGGATGAATCAGTGATCGGAGACGGAGCTGCCTCACTGAAGTCTGCGGTCGGCAATTTGCCCTAAAAACCGCAGGATGTGGGGCGGTAGAAGTTTCCTTTGACTCAGCTGTGAAGTCGAGGGTTCAAATCCGAACCGTCTCTTATCTTTCCCGTCTATAACAAAAGTGTTAAAACCTGTGACGCCCAACAGCTTTTTATCTTTTAGATTCTTTCAAATGAGTCATCACTGCAAGAAGGAAATGACAGGAAACAGAGAATTCACATGTATTTATGGTTAAGTTTGAAAGTTGTTGTCTGATCATTTGAGTTTCAGTCTGAGAGCCACTGACGTTATTTACTTTTCAGGTCTTCAAAAAACGAAATTGGAAAAATCTTCGTTCACATTTGGTGTCAGATTCCCTGCGTTCTCATTTTGTTACCCCACTTATCCTGATACTTCTCACTATTAAGGATAAATTCAGGAAAATAAGAATTGGAATAAGAGCTAAATCGTAGCTTGTAGCTCTCATAGCTGTTCTGAGTTTATTTCTATTTCTTTTACACATTTTAAGGACAAGATTTTAGATTATTTGTCAACTACTTTTTAATGATAATTACCCTGAGCATCTACAGTTCCACGCTGACTGCTGTTACCACGGTCATGAACTTTAAATCAGAGACTACTTTCACCTCTGCCTTCATCTCCATTGAGCAAATAAATGCTTAAACTTGTAGGTATAAAAGATATTCTCACATTTGTCCCGTGTATATACGTTTGTGTGGACAATTTAAAGAACTTTACAGCACATTAAGAGAAACGATATCATGCAAAGAAGACAGGAAATCACTTTAAACTCTCTAACAAACGCTGTCTCCTTATGTCCTTGCAGGAGTTGGTCGAATTTGAAAATAAAATGGACATTCCCAAATCAGGGTTAACGTACTTTTAATCTGCTTCATGGTGAACTCATCAATCAGAGCGGGGAACAGCCGCTCTGATTGATGGGTTCGGTGTCCTGAAGCCACCACCGGGCTTGACGCTGGCCCCTTATCTCAGGTCGTCACTTGTTATCTCCCATTCTCACTTATCTGTTTCCATTAATGAATAAAATCTAATCATCCAAAGTCATCTCCTGCCGAGGAGCCATAACTCTCCATAAAGTCCTGGACTGAGTCACAGAGCTACTGACCCCTCGGATTCACCCTCAGACTCTCCTCCTCCTCCTCTTCTTCCTCCTCTTCTTCCTCCTCCTCCTCCTCTTCCTCCCCTTCCTCCTCCTCCTCCTCTTCCTCCTCCTCCTCCTCCTCCTCCTCTGTGCTGTTGACACAGTTACAACCAACTGTGACTGTTGTTCAGTGTGTTGTTCACGATGCACGCTGGTTCCTCACCGGCCTTGTGAACAGAACTTTCCCTCTGCAAATAAATAATAATCGTGTATTTTGTTGCATTAAACATCTGTTCGGCGACTTCGTTACTTGATGATGAAATAAAACAAAATGTAGGTTTTCAAGTTAGACATCTTCCAGAGTAAATATCCGGTACCGTGGTGAAGGTGCTTTTGAAGGACTGGTTCTGCACATGTCACAGATCACACCACAGCAATAAACCTAAAGCATTAAAGATGTCAGCAAAACACTTTACATGCACACAGTGGTGTGCACAGACTTTTTGAAGGGCAGGGGCGAAAATAAGGGCACTTTAGCGCACGTTTTGACTCCCAAGAGTGCACTTTAGCATGTGTTTTTGCCACCAAAGAGGGCACTTTAGCGTGCGTTTTTGCCACCAAAGAAGGCACTTTAGCGTGCATTTTGGCTCCCAAGAGGGCACTTTAGCATGTGTTTTTGCAACCAAAGAGGGCACTTTAGCGTGCGTTTTTGCCACCAAAGAAGGCACTTTAGCGTGCGTTTTGGCTCCCAAGAGGGCACTTTAGCATGTGTTTTTGCAACCCAAGAGGGCACTTTAGCATGTGTTTTTGCAACCCAAGAGTGCAGTGTATCATGTTTCAATCAGCCAAGGGGACGGTTCAGTGTGTTTTGCCAACCAAGAGGGCACTTTAGCGTGCATTTTGGCTCCAAGAGAGCATTTTAGCGTGCGTTTTTGTTTCCAGGAGGGCACTTTATCGTGCGTTTTTCGACAATTGGGCCACGAGGGGGGGGGGGCGCCCGTTGCATGCACATTACAATGCTTCTGTCTCACTGTTTATTCTCGATGTCCTGACAGTGTGGGGTTATGGGTTTCTGGCGGTCACTGTGATCAACCTGGCGTCGCTGCTCGGCCTCTTCCTGATCCCCTTCACCAAGAAGTCGTATTTCCCCAAAGTGCTGACCTACTTCATCGGCCTGGCCATCGGGACTCTCTTCTCCAATGCCGTGCTTCAGCTCATACCAGAGGTTTGTAGCAGGTGGAGTGATTTGAATGGAGCCAATATTTACGTGCCACTAACATTAACGTTCTCCCGCTCATTTCGCAGGCCCTGGGTTTTGATCCCAAAACGGATAACTATGTGGCGAAGGCGGTTGGAATATTTGGAGGGTTTTACCTGCTGTTCTTCATGGAGAAGATCCTGAAAATGGCTCTCGGGATGGAGCATGAGGTGAGGTAACAGTGCGGTATGTGAGTTTAAACGGTGCAAAGCACTTTCCTTTTATTGCAGAGTGATATCAATTGTTCTAGTTGCATATCTACCACTGATTACCTGGATTTATTAGCTAATTTGGCTGCTAATTAGTGACTACCATGAGGACATAGTTACAGTTTATGGGAGTCATGTGCATTATTTATATTTTAATAGTTTTACACAAGGATGGGGGGGCACAGTACTCATTAAATATATCTTTTATATAGTATCAAGGCATCCTAATGTCTTAAATAGGTATTAAAATCTGTCAGCAGCAGTAATGAGAATTATAAAGGTAGAAAAACATTTCAATCAGGCGAGACTTCATGTTTTTTTTTATCCGTGTCTCTCTCTCGTCCTCAGCACGGCCACAGCCACTTCACTCCTGCAGAGAATCAAGAAAACTCCCTCCACAACGGCGACATACTGGACAAAAAGGACTCCATCATCATGACCGGCATCAACACCATCGCCACGGACAAGAGCAACCCCAACCCAGAACCCTCTCAGGTACGAGCGCCCGCTCACGTCATCTGTGACAGAAGTCTGAATCGCACCGTGCGCCTCACGTGTTACGTTGACCTACAAAGCAATCAACCTTGTGCTCGACTGTCTTTTATCCAATGAGTAGCTCAGTGTTCAGATAAGCTTGTAACAACAGTGAGTCTCTCCTTAAGTCTTATCATTTGTTGTGCTTGATAGAGATTTGCTGTCCATGATCACAAACACGCCTCACAGGAGCTCAACGCGGATTATGAATTAATGACTGTATTTAAAACTTCCAATCAGTCGCTGTGAGTCACGGGACGTGTCACCATGCAAAGAGTTTGCGATTTCAAACGGTTCGGACCCACTTTTGTTTTTCTGCAAGCACTGTTATTCAGCTCGGGACTCATTTAGTGCGCTGTTATCAGCGACACAGGGCGTTTGGAGCTGCTGTTAATATTTAACGGTGAAATCTCTCGTGTCCGGTGGAGTAGTCTGGCTTTGAAGGGATCAGAAATGCTAAACAAACAGACATGGCGCTGTCACAGAGGGATGAAGCGGTGAAATCAGGCTGAAAGCCTCGGATCCGTCCCCTCCTGATAAATGCAGGAATTGTCTGCCTCGAGCACAAAGACTCCTTGTTCGGCCGTGGCTAATAAAAGGGGCCCAAATGCTCTGTTTCTGTCCGCCTGCTCTCAGGTTTCCCATTAAAGACACTCGTGCCTTTATATCTGTAATTGAAGAGTTCTGTTTGTAATGCTGCGCATTCATTTAGGGGAAATACTTCCTGTATTTGTTCATCAGTGTCTCTTACATTTTGAGGATCCAAATGAAAACACTCAGCCGATCGGAGCCTTTGGTCAGGAAGATTCCCTCAAAGTCTTTATTTTCAGCTAATTCTTAGAGCTGTGACATGTTGTAGACATTTAAGGTGTCTTATTTTGGCGAGACTCTGACCTACCTCTAACACCACAATGAGGTTTTATGTCAGCAGATGTCACGTCCCCCTCAGGATGAAATGTAATCACTTTGATGATCCCTTAATTGTCCAATAATTGGACATTTATGACTAAATACCTGCAAAACTAAAGACATTCCTATTGTCCTCTGTGCCTCTGGACCATTTAGAAACAGTGTCACAAATACATAGTTTCATTTTCAAATGGTTTAATCAAACAGCAGCATGAGTCGTGTGACCTGAACCCGTCCGCCCTCTCTTCCAGGAAGCCCCGGGCTCAGATCTGATGTGCCACTGGTTGCGTGGGCGACGCGTCTCCAGCATCAAGACGGTGGCGTGGATGATAACGCTGAGCGACGCGCTGCACAACTTCATCGACGGTCTCGCCATCGGTGCCTCGTTCACCGTGTCCTTACTGACGGGGTTCAGCACGTCCACCGCCATCATATGCGAGGAGTTTCCCCATGAGCTGGGTGAGCGAGCCTTTTATCCGGTTTGACCCCGTGCGGGCCTCATTCGTCACAAACCGTATGTGCTGTGCAGTTAAACATTGCTCAAACCCACTGAACTTTGCTGGGAGCACTTGTGGAGATCCCAAAGTCACCAACGGTAACAGATATTTCAGGCTTTTCAGGCTCATTAGTTTGATGAATAACAGATCGTCAGGTTTGAATGTTTCATCGGTAAAAACATCATGTAGCTTCAACGGAGAGCGGGACTGAGTTTAGACAGGATGTGTGATTCTGATTTGATTTAAAATATAATATTTTTTAAAGCAATATAAGAGGAAATGAAATGAAAAAACTGGATTTGTAGGTCAAAAGCAGGTAACATATTTTAATTTAAACTCAAGGGATCTTTTCATATCTGTGATCTTCAGCGATCTCTACTGACAAACTGCAGAACTGCACCAAAGCATTTATCATCATCATTTATTTTCAGTTTATGCAATTAAAACACTTAATGTCACCTTTCAAAAGAAAAGTAAATAACAAATACTCGACTCGGACATCATACAATCACACCAAACTCGGACGACAGAAGACAAAATAGCAACAGAAACAACAATGAAACTCATCTTTGACCTCCTGTTGTATCCACCCTGGGTTTCCTTCCCTCTGCAGGTGACTTTGTTATCCTGCTGAACGCCGGCATGACCATACCTCAAGCTATTTTCTTCAACCTGCTGTCGGCTGTGTCGTGTTACTTCGGTCTCGTGTTCGGCATCATTCTCGGGAGCAATTTTGCCCCCAATCCAATCTTCGCCATCGCGGGAGGAATGTTCCTGTACATCGCACTGGCAGACATGGTGAGTGACGTTACACAACCCACGAGGATCCTCGCGCACCGCCGTTAGTTTTGCATCTTTTACGTCCGCTTACTTCCCTATCCTGTCCTGTGGTAGTCAGACAAAGTAGTGTGTGTTTAAAATAATAATGGATGAATGCCAGGATTGATCAAACATGCACCATTTTGTTATAAACAAAATGCGTCTGTGATTTATTACCTCAGTTTACAGTTTGAGTTGATGTTTTAACCAAATGCGTGATGTCACGGTGGACTTGCACTTGTAAGGATCAAGTGATAGTCGGTTTTGGCCTCTACATGGAATTTGTTGACGATAAAACAATTCCCTTTCTGATAAGCTAAAACTCTTTTGTTCTTTTTTCCAATTACAACTTGTCACTTTTAAGGAACCAAAAAATTGCTAGTATTTTCAAACATCGAGAAGCAGTCAGCGCTCCAGACAATGACAACGCTGACTTGCGGTCTGTTTTCCAGTCTGATTGCTCCGGGACAATGTAATAATTGTGGCCACACAAACTAACACTTCTTGTTTCTGTACTATCACTTCCTCATATGTGGGCTGTTGAACAGTAAGGCCAGTGTATTTGGTGCACCACACAGCCGTCTGATTGTCTTTTCTCTGTCTCAGTTTCCAGAGATGGACAATATAGCACGGGAACAGAAAAGAACCTCCACAAAGATCGTTTTCTTCCTGATCCAGAACGCAGGGCTGCTCAGCGGCTTCACCATCATACTACTGATCACCATGTTCGCAGGGCAGATCAATCTGGGCTAGCAGGGCACGAACACAAGCTGGAGAGAAAACTCAATAAACGAGCTGCTTCTGTTTCTGCTCCAGCTCGTCGGGCTGGGCAGGAAAGTGAATGTAAAGTGAATGTTTTGTACAAACAAAACCAAATGTTTAAAGGAGAAATGATGCTTTTATATGTCCTGACTATCAATTTAGTTTACTCCGTATGAAAAAGGGAAAATCTTTGCAATCATTTGATGTATGAACTGTAGTCAAATCTGTTTTCAGGAGACAATAAATTATTTTTTTAGTCTTCACATTGTGTGTAATATTTTACATTTATTGTATCTCACTGATGCTGTAGTGTAAACTAACGTTAGTTGTGTTGGTGTGACAACACTTATTGTTTTGCCTTTAATGGCGGCGGTGTTTGACCTCAGGGTTTTGTGACCTCTGTGACCTTCACTGGTGCTTTTGTGAGTTCTCCTTTTATATTTATTTGTCTTTTTTAATATATGTATGTTGCTTGTGTAAGGGAGAGTATAACAAAAATCATCACCACGACTTCATATGATACAACTCTTCACCACATGCACTGTTTACATTTTTTCCATCAGGGTTCTGACAGATTCTGTCAGTGGCTGTATGATTAATACATTAACCAACATGGACTGCCACAAATACCAAAAACAAATTAAAGAAACTTTTAAACAATGCAAATGAATCAGTTATATACAATCTGTGCATTTTTCCAGTAAGATTCTTGAACGTTTCACCTTTGTTTCTCTTTATATGCAAACCAATTTGTTTTAAAGTTCATTTTGAAAATCCTTAACAAAAACAGCCGATAAAGCAGTTCATATGATTGAAAAAAAAAATGTATGCACATTTGCACTGGCTCTGATATTTTGTCTAGACGATACTGATATTGAGCACAGCTTCCTAATACAGGCTGAAATAAAAAGGAACAAAAACTAATAGTCAAGGAAAACAAGGGGTAAGAGGAAAATAGTCATTCAAAAATAAGGGGAAGTTTAGGCAATACTAAGTTAAAAGGTTATGAAAGAGGGCTAGGGGAAGTGAAATGGACATTTGTTTTTCAAAAGATTGTTGGGTAAAAAATTTGTGAAACTGCGTACAACTAATGGGAAAACAAAGAGGAAAAAGAAAAAAAGAGATTACGTGGAATTTATTTTTTTGTATTGTAACTTTGCCATACAACAAATCACAGTTCACCTTGGAAAGTGACAGAAAATTGGTGTGGAGACACAAATGGCCATACAAATAATGTTGAGAGGTCTTCAGTAACTAGATGTTAACCATCCTCAAGCCGTTCTTGTCACTTGCTGGGATTAAAAATGTTTTAGAGTTAGGTGGTGAGGATACCTTATAAACAATAAATGCCAGACATCAGTGTAGGCAAGTGACAAGAGGTCCAACAACCAAAAACGAAAAACTGTTTGATGCAAAAAATAAAAATAAACAAGACATCTATTCATTTAGAATGTCATTTACTGTCATGATTCTTCTTGTGAGTACATTTTAAAATATATATAATGAGTTGCTAAAAGTGTTATATATACACACAGGTAAAGTTTACACCATACAGAGGGGATGTTTTGTTTTATATAAACAAATGACGTGGACAATTCGTCAGCAAGTGGCAACCAATACGCGTTAAACAGGAAGTGGTATGGGTTGCGTTCAATTACACGGCACAGCTCGTAATTACCTAAATCCATTGTAAGACCATGTTAAAGAAATACTTCACGCCAGCAGCCTGATTGTCATTCCACGCTGAATATATCGCGGATGTTTGACAGAAGATTCGACAATCCCACGGGAGAATCGATGGAGTTTAATCTGAGGGAAATCCCGTACTGGCGAGACGTGACTTGCCTTTTTCCTACACCCACGACATTCAGTGAATGCACCATACTAGACGTTGGGGAATTGGACATTGAAATTAGACGGTTTTGACTTCTGGCGAACTTTTTCTGCGCTCAGTATATACACAGCCTGCTGCCGAGCTTCACAATTAAACACGTAAGTCATGTTTTTTCTTGCGGAGACTTTAAGAGCAAATTAAATCAAAGCAAAGCAATTACATCCTCGGCTTTGTGAGGCTAGCATTGCTGTTAGCTGCTATAAGCTAATCAGACGAATTAACACTTAGCTAACGTCTTATCTTTGGACATTTTCTGAAAGAATATGTGTAGTTAAAGCTTTCTATTCATTTTTTAAATGTCGCTTGATTGTGTGTTTAAGTCTGTCAGTGGCTAGCAGAGCTAACATTGCTAACATACCCTGGCTTTTTGGTTAAACTGACCCTCATGTGACGTTTGAGGGTCACAGATTCGGCTCTGTTTTCGCCAAACCTGAGCCTGCAGCAATAATTACTCATGGTGTGTTTATTGTTTCCACTACTTGTGCAAGACGGGGTTGTTTGTAATGATTACAATTCGCTTTGGTTCACTAGGTAATATATACATCACACATCGATTAAAAGTAGAAGCTCCACATTCATTCACTTGGAAACAGTAGTAAGTAAAAGGTCTTATTCTGATGATTGTGGTCCACTTTGTGGCACTAACATAAAAACCAGACTGACACTGGATTTTTAAGTCTGAAAGAATATAGATATAGAGTTATAATATACAATAAAGCTGGGCAATATCTATGGTATATATTGTTGTCTTAATATGAGGCTTATATCGTTAATATCATTCAAGTGTTGTCTTTTTCTGTCTAATCATTTGTATTGTTTTGATGACTCTCACATTTCCACTTCCTGTCATTTTAAAACCCAGGGCTGAGCCATGGCCAGCATTCAGATCCGGAAGTATCGGGATGACGACGCTGAGGCAGTGAAGGAGATGTTCACCCTGGGGATGAGTGAGCACGTCCCTTCGTCCTTCATGCACCTCCTGAAACAGCCGCTGACCCAAATGGTGCTCATGTGTTTGTTCTGCGCTCTCACGACCAGCTCCAAGTCCTTCCTGCTGCCCATCCTCGCCATCACTCTCTTCTTGGCCGGGGCCAGGCAGTTAGTCGTCTACATGTTCAACAGATACATCGATCACTCCCTCAGCGAGGACCTCAACAACATCAGTGAGAGCTACCTGGAGCAGAAGAACTCGTGTTTTTGGGTGGCTGAAAGTGACGGTCGGGTGGTTGGCTCGGTGGCTTGTCTGCCTGCTAAGCAAGTGGCCGGGTGTTTGGAGCTGAAACGCATGTCAGTACGGCGCAGTCACCGCGGGATGGGCATCGCTAAGTCTCTGTGTCGGACAGTGGCTGATTTTACTCGAGAAAGGGGATTTCCAGCAGTCGTCCTGTACACCTCCGTGGTGCAGACGGATGCTCAGAAGCTGTATGAGCACATGGGCTATGAGAAGATAAGAGAGTTTGTCATTCCTGAGCTCATTGCCAAAATCACAAACTTTACACTCATTGAGTACAGACTGGATTTACAGAAAGATGGGAAAAGGGACTGAGTGTTCTTAAACGGAAACACAAGGCTGTGTAACATATCAGGGGGACAGTACTGTCCATTCTCCCAGTTTCTATGCTTATGTCTACCCAGCATGCATTGCAGTTAAGGCAACTAAACTCTCAGGACAGGTCAGGTAACATGAACTGTTTACTCAACACACTCGAGGTAAAAGGTCAGGCATGTTTTCCTCTTCTTCCACAGGAAGGATTAATCCATTATAGTTGTGTTTTGAAGAAACACCTTTTTTCAAAATAGTTGATAAAAATGTCCATGTTCATGCTGTTAAAGGTCTGTGTTGATGAGCTTCTTGAAAGTTATTTGATTATTTAATTTTGTAAATGACATTTTACATGACACCAAGAATAAATTGATAGATCTGAACATGCTCCTACAATTTTTTCTTTTTTCCCCTCAATGCTCCGGATTAGTATCGGTGTTGCAACTAATGTTAATATTAATAATAATCCATTTTAGTTGTATAGCGCTTTTCATGGGACTCAGAAACACTTAACATGTGAACATAAAAGCGAAAACTAATGATGATTTCATTGTCAATTCATCTGTCGATTACTTTCTTGATTAATCGATCAGTTGTTTGGTCTATGAATGTCAGAAAATGGTGAAAAAAATCCCAAGATGACGTCTCCTCAAATGTCTTTTTTTGTCCGCAACTGAAATATATTCAGTTCAAGGAAAGAAACTGGAAAATATTCACATTTAAGAAGCTGGAATCAGAGAAAGTTGAGCTTTTTTTCTTCAAAGAAGAACTCAAACCTATAAATCCGTTATCGAAAATAGTAGGCTATTCATTTAATGATTGACAACTAAATGATCGTTGTATCTGAACCTATTGATTGATCAGTGTGAGGCCATAACTTCACTAAACATTAAATATTTTTTATGAGGGCATTAGGGCCGTCACAATATCAGATTTTTTACTGGCAGATTATTCTAGACTGAATGAATTCATAATATTAAGGGCGACAACGATATTTCATAGTATTGCCTTCTGACACGGTATTTGACATGCATGTTTAAAATGTACCTCACATTTTCAGTTCTTTTTTTCTTCTTCTGCTGGTTAGCCTTGTTAGGTTCTCTGCAGCAATCAGGATAACCTATTGTCTGATTTGTTCAAATCTAATCTATTTGTCAGTCTTTCTTCACTCAGAGTGATTTGTGCAAACCGTTTTCTGAAACTGAGCCCTGCAGCTTCACCAATTCCCCTTTTTCTTGACCACAATTGTGCAGCCTGAGGCATCAAAGGAGGGTCTGGCAACTGTTCAGTCAAACGGGGAGAACAAGTCTTGTTTTTTATTAGAGCACGAGGAAGGTTGTGGCCACAGGGCGAGGATCCTGCCGGGAATGAATCAGATATTAATGGGTCAGGGGAATACTGAGGTTCTGCTCCAGGGTTTTGTTTCGCCCACAGGATGCATCGCTATTACCGTTGTTGTTCCATACTGATACTCATAAGCATTGAGGATGTCAGGTTTTAATTTTTTTTATTACAGATCTTATGAATATCTCTGTTTCATCCAAACTGTTAATTTAAATTGGGACACTACTTCAAGTTTCTACTATTGATATTCAACTTTAATTTGAATTTAAAAGTTTGTCTTTCTGCCAGATGATAAACTGAAACACAGAATGTACTCATATAAAATATGAAACAAAATATTACATGAATATGTAAAACAGTTGCTGAAACCAGACACACAAACTCACATTAAACAAATGTGGATACATGTGCGTGCATTCAAATTCAAAAACTTTATCGTCCATTAATGCAGGCAATAAAGAACATTTTGTCTTTGCTGCTGCATTGCTCATGAAGAGATACAATAAAGTACTGTAAGAACATCAAATGCACATAAAAATACAACACATTACAACTCTGATAGTTCATTTTATTTTATGCTTTGTTTTATTTTTCCTTTTGTGAAAAATACATGACATTTACCAGAGGAGTTCCCCCAAATGTACTAAATTCTCACATAAAAATATATATAATTTATACAACCTTGTCTGTAAGCTGTCATAAACCTACCAGGGAGTGCAGTAATGTATTTACCATTTTTATAGTGTGATACAGTGTTTAGAAAATCACCGGTCTTCTCTGTGTCTGTGAGGCGGGCTGGGTCAGGCAGCAGCTCGGACACCTCAAACGGATGTGTCCGGTCAGACCTCCATGGATGGATGTAGCCTGTCAGGGACGAAGCTGAGCGGTTAGCCGGATTTTAGGACATAAACAGGTGAGATTAAGCGTATGTTTGTAATCTGAACGGTGTGAGAAACATTTGAAATACATAACCACACTTGTCTAGAAACATATATGTGTGTGTTTTGATCAATTTAAAGCGTCAAGAGGCTTTTTATTGAGAAAGACAACCAATGCTAACGGCTATGCTAGCAGGCAGTCAGGGAGTGTCCAACTGACAGCTGACAGCACCAAACCTCAGCGGTAAAATTGACGATTTTAATGTGAGTCACAGCTGTTAAAATGCAACATTTGCACATTAAAACGACTAATTACGGAGTCGAGACCTTTACATATATTTAATTAGCATCGGCTTGGTGATTATGGACGCCTTTTGGATCCAGATATCCAGCCCTAATGGGATCAGAGGGCTCTCTTCTGGTTTAAATTAATTAATCCCAAATCCAGATTGAATTCGTTAATTTCTCATCCAATTTGGTTAATCTAAGGGGAAACACTGTCATGTCAGCCTGCAGCCACACCCATGCTGTGATTGATCATGACTCCCACCAGGTATAACAGGCAAAATATAGGCATTATTTGCCTTTTTGTGGAATAATAAATGCTCATTTTGTTACATAAATGACTTGAATAACATTATTCAGGTCAATAAGGCAGTAGGATGTCTTTGGATCAGAGGTCTCTGGGCTTTAAACTCACTAGATGGCACCAAATGACAGATTTGAGAATTCCCATCTCACATTATAGAGGATTTATTTATATTTTGCAGGGATTATTTGTATTGATCATGCAGTTTAATTAGGCACGTTGAAGCTAATTTGATACACATTGAGTGAAGTACTGGACTGAACTGGCTCTGCCCCTGTTTTCTATGTATGACCTATTTCTGTCCTGTGTGCTTACTATAGTACTGACTGAGACCAAGCTGAATATCATTAGCATGCATGTAGTGGAGAGGAAGCCAAACCTATTAGTAGCTAATGTGTTATCCACTATTAATCTACCGATTATTGTTGCAATTGAATATTCATAGTCACAAAGTCAATGTTAAAACTTTGCGAAAACAAAATGTCCCTTACAGCTTCAAGAATATCCTCAAATTCTGTTGTAAAATAATGTAAAACTAAATCTTCTTAATCATTTTCAGTTGATTAACAACCCAGTTTTCTTGATAAATCTCTATATGTAAGGCTTACAATTCAATATCTATAATTGCAACTAGTCAACAGAAAATAAATCAGTGACATTTTAGGCAATTGATTAATATTTTTAGCAATTTTTTTTAAAAGCAAAGATGCTATAAATTCTGAATCCAGACATTAAAATGTCATATATGTGTCATCTTTTAAATTTGCATAATAATCATGAGATTATTTCATTATCATTTTAATCACATTATCTTTGAATATTGGACTGTTGGTCAGATAATATTAAACTGGATTATTGTTAATAAATCATATACAGTTTATCAGATATCATATATGTCCATACCGATATATCTGTGAGAGTTCAATATCGGTTGATAATATCTGTTGTACTTAAATTGAGCTTTGGGAACTTGTTATGGCCATTTTTCACTATATTTGCTGGCATTTTATAGACCAAATAGTTCATCAGTTAATCCGGAAAATAATAAGAATAATCAATAGTTGTTGTCCTATGGCCAAATGTTAAAGTTGCACTGATTATAAAAGGCTAAATTGATTAGTTCTGGTGTTTTGATATGAATTAACAGAAGTTTAGTCACACTGGCGTCATAATTTATATAATGAATGAGACCACTGATGCTGAATTCAACTTAAAATTGATTGATTCCAATTTGAATCAATAGTTTAAACCATTTATCTGGTAAAAGAACAGATATCTGCTGGAGAAAAGGTTGCTCAGTCAGTTTCTGAGTCATCTTTCTTCAATGAGTCATTTGATTTTCTGAAAGCAAGTAGTATGAAGTCACCAATCTGAAAGCTCTCATCAGTCATGTATCATTATTTTTAAGGTAAAATGAGCAAATTACTGATCATTGACTTAATTAAACAGATTCATTCGTGACGTACTTAAGAATTCTTTACCTTGGTGACATAATGATGACACCTTGATGCGTCCTGACACAGCAGTTTCGCATTTTAGCCCGCGATTCAACTTCTCAATGAAGACGCAATCATTTTTTACCCGTGACAAACTTGAATCATATTTTTAGGCCTCGTTTTAATCAATGCCAGCTTCAAGGACATAGACATACTCAACCTTACCTTGTGTGATGACGTCGATTTGTTCCTCCTGGACCTGCAGACCGGCTGAGGTGCGCCGTGGTCGCAACGTTCCTCCTAAAATCCTTGTGTGTCACCTCTGTTCCTGCAACCTTCCTGTGTGCGCCGGTCTGAAGAGGCTCGCAGCAGCGTTTGGCTGAGCCGGTGACGCCTCTTTCTGTCCTATTGTCCTCATTTTCTGCAAGAAGGCAGCCGTTCTTTGATTTTGGCTCTCTGCTGGTTGACTCTCTTAATTTTTCTTTGGAGGGAGAAAAGGGCTCCCCCTCTTCCCCCACACCCTCCCTACATTTTTGGTTCTGCCTTTGTCATTTGCATAAACGGGTGCAAAGAGACTGCAGAGGTTGATTTTTGTCTCTAAACAACCTAAACTGTGAATAACTCTCCCATGTCTGAGATCCAAGTCTGTTTTTCAGACTTTAAATGCAATTTTGGGTGTTTTATCAAGGCTCTATAGGTGAAAAGACATATACCTCTTCAATCTGTAGTCTCTGCTGGATATGTAGGGATATTTCAGAGCCTCTGGACAGTCCATGTTGTTGTCCTGATCCACTCTTGGTTGTTGAAGCATTACGACCAATGCATTTCTCGACAGAAAGAGGAATATCTCCCTTGTCCCGAATGGTCTGTTTCTTTTGTTCTGATCCTTAAATGCATACTCTTACCACATCTCTCATCAGCCTCTAAGCTGGAAGCTTTCACAGAGAAACCCTGCAGCGTTTGCTTCCATTGCAAAAAGATGACAACACAGAAAATAGAGAGAGTTGGAAAAAAAAAAAAAAAGAAAAAGCCCAGCCACGCAGTTAGCTGATAAAAGCTGATAAAGGAGAGCTAATCCTCGCTCTGTGATGGGCCACAGCATCAGGCGGGGCCCTAATGCAATGCTGCTGGCTTTTGCTTACAGTGTGCTGCATTATTACAGAGCATCACCTGGGCCTTTTGTGTTCAGCCACAATGAAACGGCTTCAGATTGAGTTGAACTGGTTTCAAAATGCTTACTGCCGGCATTTCCGTCCGCCCAGTTGTCACGATTTTACTGTGGCTTAAGAAAGAAACTGAATTGGACAGACATCTGACATCGACTGCAGTGCCTCTAAAACAATTCCAAATTAGGGACTGACTGATATATTTTTTATTCAGGACCTGTAACTTAAAAGTAAAAATAAAAATGTTAAAAAATTTAAAATAACTAGTGAATGTAACCCACAACAATTTGTTTAAGTAGTGTACTGAAGTACAGTTTTGAGGTACTTTCCATTTACTGCTACTCTATACTTCCACTCCATTACATTTATTTAATAACTTCAGTTGCAAGTGACTTTACAGATCACATTATTCAATGTTGAAAGGCTACTGAGAGGCGAATCCTGCCCTTTTCAGTGTGTCCCATGCGACCTTGTTTTGCAAAAACATTGTACAGTAGTCAGACAAGACAAGACAAATACATTTTTGATCCCATTTGAATTGTGCCATGAATCACACAAATTATTTCAGTCAGTATAAAAGATAATTTTGCAAGTCAAGAAGTCAAAGATTGTTGTAAAGATATTAAAAAAACGTTGAGTATATCGACAGCTGCCGTCATGTAAAAGGAGAGTTTGTCAGTTATGTGAGCGATAAACAAGACAAACGCGGCTGTGTAGTCTTCCTTACTTGTATTTCATTAGTTTTTACTTGAGTTGAAAACTGACCTTTAAAACGACAAACATCATATGTGGGATCAACGATATTTGTCTCTTGCCTCTCGCTACCAAACATATTTATTCTGAAATAACATCCCGTGCTGGTCCAATGGAAGGGGCGTGACTCCGCCTCTCTGTTTAGGCTTTTACTTGTGACGTGTAACCAATCAGATAGTGTTGTGGGTGGGACATTGAGTGAGACTGGAGCCAATGCCAATATAAAGGAGGTAAAGATTGCCAATATTGATCAGCCGATTATGCTCTATACACAGAATGTATGCATAACGATGATCCTTCAAATGTGGTTTATCAAACAGACAGATAGACTCGTACTGATTTAACTTAGGCAGGATATTTAACCATCTAACAATAAACTTCACTGGGAATTTGATTTTCATAAATAACAACCCCTCATCTTCTTCTGCACGATGTCCTGTAAAAAAAAAGTTTCCATATTTGCCCATATCAAACAACAGACACGCTGATACCAATATATCTGTGATGGGCTAATATCAGCCAATAGTTACGTTGCTCTGCTCCAAACCTCTCCATCGTGCCTAATTAGCAAGACTTGCATGAGAATAATGACTGTTAAGTTTACTGGGAGAAGCTTTTGAGTAGCATATTTGCAGGCTTTAGGACCCAGCGCCTCAGTCTGGGCCTAAACCTCCCTCCCTCCTGCAGAAGCCAGCACAGACACTAGCGCAGCGCAGTGCTGCCGCTCAGCTGATGCACTCACAGCAGACTGAGCCTGGCCGTTTTTTTCCTCCTGTCCTCGCTCTGCTGTTTTCCTCCGCTCCATTCATCGGAGGGGTGGATCGGCAGCGTCTGCCCCTCTGAAACTTTCTGACAGAGCCCAAAAGCTCCTGCAGCTTTTTCCTCTGGCAGCAGCAGAGAGGAGGAGACAAGGAGTTTTGGGAGCTCAGGCTGCGCTGAGGATCAGGAGAGGGATGGTGTGATCCTGTAAAGAGACAGAGAGAGGAAGAGGGAGACGCTCCGGCAGCATCACCGAACCCCCCCCCACCCCCCCCCCAACCCTCTCCCAGACCCCCTTCTGTCTGGCTGACGCTCACCCCAATAACACGCTCCTTCAGACGAGACAATTTGGGGAAACATGTCACAGACAAGGAGGAGCACGTACACCCGGGTGAGTGTGTACGAGGTGTTGAGAGGTGAATGAATGGGCCAGACTGTGGTGTTTAACTTAGTCCTGAACGGTGCGCCATTGTTCCTGTTACGTCTGTTCAATTTGTCTCACTCTGTCATCAGCTTCATGTCGATTTCTACTTTCAATAGAGGGGTTTCTAATCCATTCCAGCGCTGCATTCCTCTGTCTGAATTGTCGCCTCTTTGTTCGGCTCGGATGCCCCTCCGGGTTCAACGTCGCCGGTCTGATGTTGAGGTTCAGACCTCTGTTATGACTGTTACATGAGACATGACAGGCAGGTAATGGCTTCACAAGGGGTTTTGTTATCAGCAGGCTGCTGGACACACAATCCATGAGCCCCAGAAGACTTCCTGTTTGTCATCCGTCTCTGAGTCAAGCAGCTTCCCTGTCACCGGGAGGGATGACATCAGTGCTCGCTCATACAGCACCTTTCATCTACTCTTTCCTCTTTCTTCAGATCAGAAAAACCCTTTGTAGATCAAGAGTAGTCTTTACATTGTTTACTAGCCTGTGTAACATGGTGTTTATATGTGAAAACAACGTGTATGAAAGCATTTGAAGAGCTTATTTTGTTGAGATAACAAAGCAGTACCACCTTCAGTTTGATCAGTGCCTTCGTCAGAGCACGGCGAGTGTTACAGTGCAGAAAAAGAGGCTGTATCACTGTTTTTATCCCCCTTTCGTTTTACATCATAGTCAGTGCGAGCTCGCGTGTGTTTAAGAGTAGAGTGGCACTCAATAATTCATCTCGTCCTCCTCGGGTCCTCTGCTTCCAGCACATGACGAACAGTTTCGGAGCAATGACTGAACTACGCTGAGTGCTTCATTACAGACTGGTAGCTGAAGCCAGAACTCTTTTGTTTACATTATTTAATGACTTTACAGACGACAGGAGTTATGACCCCCAATGGATGACTGATTGCAGATTGTTGACAGGTGCATTTGAACTTTGAAGCGCTGTAAACGAATGATTCCTGCTTCTTTTATGGCTCTGAAGTAATTTTTATGTCTTTAAATAGAAGTTGAAGCTTGACTAAAAGATCTGAGGCGTTGATGTGATGATGAAGCGGCTTAACAAAGACTCAAGGATGCATCTACTCCACATGACGAGTTAAAATGTCTCTTTCCTTGCTGGTCATGAATTATAAGATAGGTTAATTAGACTTTAAGCAATCACGGGAATTCAGGGTTGGTTGGCAGCATCTCAGCGGTGATGTTAATAAAAGATCATCATCTGCAGCTGTTAAATGATGTCTGGAAGCAGAGAGAGAGTGAAGATGAAAGACTACGAGGTGGAGGAGATGATGATATTTCATGTTTTTTGCCAACAAAATGTTTGGATATATTGATATTTTATGAGAGAAAGAAAGTGATTGTAGCTCTGAGTTATGCCTTCAGCTGAGAAAAAAATTAGTTTCCATAAATGCTAAGCTGAGAATAGACCTACACCTCCCTCCATTGTGACTGAGACCATTTTTCTTCATATACAGTCCGAATCATGACCAGTAAATCCATGTTTCACTGGTTGAGAAATATAAACCATTCAAAAAAGGCTCTTAAGAAGTGACACCAGCTTTCAGCTTATGTTCAACAAAAGATTTGTTATGTTACCACATTCCAACCTATACTTTACTCTTTAGCTTAGATTTAATGGCCTCCACCTTGTGCAATATCAGTAGCTGACTGTTAAGTCCTATAGATTTAACCAGTATACAGTTCAGTAACCCTAACCCCTAAATACAAATATACAGTTTGTGCTAGCTTCCTGAAAATGTCCCGTCTTTGTCGAAGAACACAAATGAGGAGCAAATATCGCTGTCAAGAGTGCTAGCCTGTTGACTTCGGAAGGTAGACGACAGGAGCAGAATCAAGAAGGATGAAGATACGATACGATAAATTAATTTAGCAAGACCTGTGTATTACCGATAATCAACACTTGGTGGAATGCAATAGTGATGATATGGCTCATTGTAGATCTATGAGTGTGTTGCTGCCAGAGGTAAAGAGAAGTCGCAGCAGAGATATATAGAAGATGTTTGAGGTGGGTTAGAAACATTGAGCCATAACATAGTTTGTCCACCAGAGAGCACTGACAAATTTTACAGCTGTAATATGTTCGTTAAAACTTTTTAGGGCTGCTTAAAGAAGTGGTTGTTATAGGACTATCCATGACTTTTTATTAAAAGTACAGTATCTAAGTCAAAACAATAACAAAAGTGGAAGTTTGTGATGTCATATAGTAGTGTAGGATCATGGGAAACGTTGTCCTCATTTTCATACATAGCATGCAGCAAATGGCCATGAAAAAAAAAATCATGAATTGATGGAAACATTTAATAAAATTAGTACACAACTCAAAAAATAGATGTCTTTAAAAGCGGGTTTTAATGGGGAAATGTTACATATTATGCTTTTTATGCGAACAAAATTAGTAACTGTAGTTTGTGTTTGATATTTCCTGAGAGTTTTGTCTGAGTTAATAAAAGGAATATTTGTAAGTTGTCAACAGATTTAGCGACAGAAACGTGTCAAAAGTGTTGTCAGAAATTAAATTAGCTTGGATCGGAAAACAAAAACAGTCTAATGATTGCAGAAAGCTGCAGTGGAGGAGACAGACCGGGATTTGAAAAAGCCGTCACGTTGCAGCTGTTTGTCTGTTTTGGCTCCCGGTCCTGCGGAGGCTTCTTTGTTTAGTTAAACAGCAGCATATAGACGGTGTATGTTTACAGTAAGCTGAAGGAGAGTCAGAGTATGTTCTCTCAGCGTAATAATATCTGCTGCTCCTCTTTGAGCTGTTCTGCTGAGTCACCATCAGTTCTAGGACATCACACTGTAAATTGGGTTATGCGGGATGATTTGATTACAAAATATTGCAGCACGAATAAGTGTGCCCTATTGAAACCATTTTACTGTGTGATTGCGTTTGTTTCCGTGGATTTATCACAGAAATTTGGCCTCTTCTGCTAGAAAGAGAAAGAAGCTTATGTTGACATTTAGAGAGTGCAGGTCAGGACAATTCCTGCTTTCACTTTCTGTGTGGTCCTGAACAGCCCGGTGGATCAGAATGACACTTGAACTGCTCTTTTGCAGTCTTATCCCGGCTGCACTACGCCTCTGTGTGCAGACACGACCCTGTTAATGGTTCTTTTTTAGACGATATCCACTGAACAGCTTTAGTATGCACCTGTAAAAGGATCTTAAGTCCCATTTTTCACCCTGAATCGTTGCAACAAACATTCAGTATTCAGGGGAACTTGTGGCACGCAGATTGAAAACAGTGCAGTATTTGGTGCTGGTCTATATCAAGCGTCAAAACACTTGATGGTGTCTTCTTTAAGATCTTCCCCGTCTGGTAAACACCCACACCTTTCATACTCTACTCCTCCAGTTTGTAACTCAGGCTTTCTTTAAAGTCACCTTTAAAGGCCAAGGTGAGACAACTCTGATGACATCATCATCAGACTTTTGGACAGGACTCCTCCAGAAGACATTATACAACAGGCTGAGATGTACTCATACACCGACACCTACACTGATATGTATATTTAGTGGAGTGCCCCTTTAAACATTTTGATATGAACATGAGTTCTTGTTTTAAGAGTCCAACTCCCTCTCTGTGTTCCTTCGTCCCACTCAGACCACCAGCAGCGGCAGCAGCAGGATGAGCTCCGACGGGGGCGGGCGGCCCGTCAAAGTGGGCTCCCTGGTGGAGGTGATCGGGAAGGGGCAGCGCGGCACGGTCGCTTACATCGGCAACACGCTCTTCGCCTCAGGAAAGTGGGTGGGAGTCATCCTCGACGAGGCCAAAGGCAAGAACGACGGCACCGTGCAGGGCAAGCGCTACTTCACCTGCGAGGAGAATCGTGGGATATTTGTGAGACAATCACAGGTAAACTACAGAACTACTTGCCCTGTGCTAGAAACCTAAAGCGTATAATGATACAGTTTTTATTCAACATTTATCTATTGTTCCTTATTTTGTGAGATGTTTGACATTTTGTTTTTCTTGTTATTTGACGCAGTCTGTCTGTGTGGGGGTTGATGTTTTCCTCTGCTGTCTCAGTGGTGCCAGCATTTTTCTTCTTCTGCTTCAGGCTGCATGCTCAGTTGTTTTGGATCAAAACAACTTTATTATTTTCTCCCAGAAAATACTGCATAGCGTCCCTCTGTGTTACTCTGACCATTGATTACATGCGGCAGCCTGGAGAGGAAAGTCGAATATATATCCCAGAGGAAGGAAAGCAAAATAATCTTTTTGGGGCGGTTTTGGGTTAAATCTCATGGCATTTAATGAACATCATTGTGGTGTTTTTTTAATTGTTTGAAATGGCAGATTTGAGTAAAGCTCTCCATTTTTTCAAACACAAACAAAGGCTCAGAGTTCATGGTTTCTTGTGGAGTTTTCTTTTACAGCAAACAAACAAAAGTTATGTTTAAATTCACTGTTACTCACCATAATGCATTTTGTGTAGCCAAGATGTCAAAGGATATAAAATCTTGCATTGTTTACATCTGTGTTTGTGATATGGTAGAAGTTTGCCTTTGGGACAATCTGCCAGAAATCTCTTTGAAAGTCATGCAGGAGACCAGCGTTGTGTCCTTTGTGTTAAGTTAAGGCAACAACTATATACTTGGTTAGGTTTTGGAGAAGATCAGTAAACGGTGACTTCAGGTTTTTACATGGAGCAACAACAGCTTGAAGAAAGTTTCCCCTGGAGGCAGTTGTCTCCCACTTGCCATGTTTACTAGTTAGCAGTTTTCTTCCTCCTTGTCGTTCTTGGCACATTACAGCGTTTCTTGTCACATTATCACAACCTTTCCATCAGTGGAATAGTGTGAAAACCATTGGCAGTAATGTCTGTCACATCACCAGTGTGCATGTGTGTGCATGAACATTGGAGCAAAAGATCCCCACAGAGCACCGTTTAATGCTATTTGGACCTCCTGCAAGAACATTTCTTACCTCGCGTACAGTAACTGAAACCTTGTCCATCTGGTCCTGTATGTTATCTAGCTGACAGAACTGACTAACTTTCCTTATTTAAAAAGCTTTTTTCAATGCTGAGGTGGCACATAATGTGTGAAAAGATGTAGTTCACTGATAATCGTATTATCTTTATGACAAGATGCAACATTCTTGATATTCAAAATCATCTTTGAATTTGACAAACATCATATGTGCAATTCATGGCATAGTTCAAACAAGATCCAAAAATTTGTCTCTCACCATACTACAGTTATTTTCTGAAATGGGGTCCTTGAGAAAGGGATTATAGTCCCTTAAAGGAAACCGGAAGGGGCTCTGTTGACACCCCCAAATCACCGTATGACTCTACGTGCTCTGCTCCATTTATGTGCCAAGTGTAGCCAGTGTTATTAATGATATAAGGGGGGCCAGAAACAATGTGTTAAATACTGGTACTGTAAATGCTTTGTCATTGTAGTGCAGTGACAAAACCAAGGTAAGAATACTCCATTCAATACAAAAATATCCTCCTAAAGGAAAGCAGTTCATGACACAAATGAGAGCAAATGTGACCCTCATGAGAAGGACAAGAGAATATATTTCATTACAGGCAGCAGATGATGTTACCCTGTGCAGGGACCTGCTGATATATGCAGAACAAAATATGTATTGCATACCACTTTGTATTATTCTTATCATATATAAACACCTAATTACTTCAGATTTATACGTATGGTGGTTAAATGGTTAAACGCTATGAAAATGGCGTGGACCACTCTTGAATTTTAATGCACTTGACACCTAATAATGCCTCTTATTGACGGTTCGATGAGTGAGACCTGAGAGTAACTTCTTCATGGTGTTAATGCTACCTGTGACCCAGCTGTGCAGGCTCAGACACATACAGGTCAGCGTCAGTATCGATTAGGTGTCGTATTACTAATCCTCCTCATTATGTCCCCCGCTTGGCTTGAAAGACTGTCTGATGCTGACTGAGCCTGCACTCCACTTGTAAAGGTTGTTATGGAGATGGAAAGATCAGGACTCATTTGGAGAGTGCTACATTTAAATGAACATCAGTAAACAAGTCAATTTGATTTTTGTAGCTGCCCTTTAACATCTGTCGCCTGCTCCCTGCCAGCTCTGCTGATGAATATGACAGTTGGCAGCCAGATCCTGTGATGTTTTGGAAGAAATGACTAAATGTGTCTGGCTGTCTTTCTTCCTCTTTCCGTGTCTCTGTCTCAGATCCAGCTGGTTGACGATGGGGCCGACACGACGTCACCGGAGACACCTGAGCCCGGCACTGGCAGGGTTCCCAAACGAGGCAAGAGCACATGCATTCAGTTTTTTTTTAGTATTCTGGAGTTGTTTGACCGGTGAAATAAAAGGGAAATTTGCTCAGAAAAAGTGCATGTCATGTCGATTTTGACCTTCTTGAAATGGAAGTTGTCTAGGGGACATGCATGCTCAGAGTGCTAAACGTGCAGCAGTATTGAAAAAGGAACGAAATGAAAAGTTCTGCAGTTTGAGAACACACGGGTACGAACTTCCATGCGTCCTTCACGTTAATGGATGTTAAGCAATACAACCACTAGAGGACCTCTCTTGTCCTGTGGTCGTGTCTACACTGCTGCACTGCCCCCCATGACTAGCGAAGGTACTGCTCTGTTTGTCCTTATCCATAAGCTTTCAGAAAACCTGCAGAAATACAGACTAAGTGAACGTAGAGTGCCGACAGTACAGACGTTGAGCATACATGACATTTACTAACCACATCTGCTGTGTCTGCATCTCTGTGTCAGTGTATAAGTGCATAAGTAAGACAGTGTAAACCCGCCTGCTCACCCACTGTTAGTCACTGTGGTTTCGAGTTTCTTCCTAAATGTCTCATTACAAGGACACCCTATGGTTTTATTTTGGTCATGATGAGTCACTGATCAAGCAGAGTGTGGCACCATCACTGCCAGAGTTGTGGGTTTGAAAACCCTCTGTTGCTCCAGTAAAGTGTCTACCGGGTGATGATCTGTTAATGTCAAACTTAACAACAACACGTCACCTCACCCAAAGTGTTTAAGATGATTCGGGTAGAACTGCCAGCAACAACATCTTAATTCACTTTCAACACAGGGCTGCAGGACACAGTCACAGTAATCATGAGAGATTCATTTGAGGCCAGTTGGCAAAACAGCCTCATTACCGGGGCCGTTAGTAGCTGGAGCTTTTCATCATAACATCGTCATCATCATCATCGTCGTCTTATCTGCTGAGGAAGCTCCAGAAAAGCTTCTAACTTGATCCTTAATTTTAAGAGACGTTAAAAGACATTTTGAATTATTGTCCTCTCTCTACTTTCAACAAAATGAATAAAAAATAAATTGCCTATTTTATTTTCCCACATCTGGTCACTAATATGTTTTATCCTCTGGAAAATGGAGCTGCACTCTGTTTCCATGGTTACGCCTCACTTCTGCCACATCAAATAGGGGGGTGGTGGCGGCGGCTGGTGCATTGTGATCGGTTTAGTGTCGTCCACTTCCTGGTGCAGAATGTTGAAAGTGCTCACACACTTAGCACTTACTTGTGGTAATGGTTGATGTTTCAGTAGCAGGAAACAACAAGGAGACTGTCGATGATTCAGATGTTTTATTTGACAATGAGATGTTTCTTGCGTATTGAACGTTGAACACAGAGGAGGGTTCTCATGACGCAGGGGTGGCTGTAAATGCTGCCCTGCACCAAAATAAAGATAGAAAAATGATTGAAAAAATGTCGCACCAAGTATAATTGTCTAATTTTCTGGTGAAAATATCTTGATGTACTTTATATGAGACACAAACACTTAGAAAGTAACATTTATGTGAGCTATAGGGGCTTGTTTTTATACAGTATACAGTGGCAGTTTTTTCTCCTTGCTTCAAGCATGAAACGCCCTCTATTCATTGTTTTTTTAGTAATTATTGAAGTGGTATTTTTTCCAGTTGATGCCCGTCTCCAGAGGCATATTGACGCCCTTCTCAGACATGGAGTATGTAACCCTGTGCTTAATTTTTCAGTTAAAGTGATGGCTTTCAGACAAAGGTAACTTTATAAATCAGTTTAGAAATGACAGGACATATTAGAGAAAGAGCCACGATCTCCACCAAACACTGGAAAGATAAAATATTATAATAATAATTATGAGGAACACACTTTTTTTTAGTTGTGACTGTGATTCTTTTTGCTTGACATTCATTCATCTGTAGTTGTCATAATAAAGGGAGTGCAAGGAGACAGAGATAATACATTTATTGTAGTAATGTTCCCTCTCTGAATGTTTAACCTTGTGGAGTCTTAACATCAGTCTGAAGGCGGTCGATTCAGACGTGTGCCTTGTTGAAAGTAATATGAAAAGATTGTTGCCGTGCGTAGGCGTGAAGTTGACCAGGGCGTTCATTCACACGTAAAACCGACATGTTAAATCGCCATCAGATAAAAGAAAAGGGGTGTAAATACTGAAATCACCAACACACAAATAACAGCTACTGAAGGGAGAAAATGGACACAGAGAAACTAATTATAGAGATGTGATTGTGGTGTTGCAGCAGCACAGTTCCTGCAGCTCACTGTGCATCTGTGCCAGTGTTTGCACCAGGATCTTTGTGGGACTTTATACCTTGTAAAAGACGGTAAACACTGATTTGATATGACAGCTCACCCCTTACTTTCTTTATTTGTCCTTTTTATCACTTCAGAGATCCTGGAGACGCCCAAGTCCACTAAACTGGTGAGTCAGATCACAGATAACACTGCAGCGCGACAGAGAAAAAGTTCCCCCTGCAGGAAGTCAGGAGCAGATCCGGCAGCGCACACCTGGACTCACAAATGGATCCGCTCAAACTCACATACCTGCACACACACACACACACACACACACACACACACAACCTCGGTGTTATCTAAAGTAAACCCAGTGTGTTACTGTTGGAAGAAATAATGCCACACCTGCTCCGATTGTTCAGCCTCATCCAACAGTGAGAGTTGATTCATTTCTGACTGATTTTTTTCAAAGCAAATCTTCCTTTTTACAGGTTTTGTTGTAGTTACTGTGTGGGAAGATGCTTTATAGCCCTCACATGAGTATATGGACATTTGTTTTTAGTATGTTTAAGTCACATTTGCTTTGCTCAATAGTGTGTAATGATTCAGTCTAAAAGAGATTTAACTAAAATCTTTCTATGTATGAAATGAACAGTACTTTTAGCACGTGGCACACTGACAATATGCAGCTTAGAGGTAGTAAAGAAGAAATAGAAAAATATAGCGAAATATTATAAACATATTTCCTTCATACTTTAACATTTCCTTCCTCCATAATTGACAACAGATTTCAGATTTATGTAGTATAAAAACATTAAATTGTCCTTTTAAATCATCCCTGAAAATTAGTTTACCAAGTTGGACAAGTTGTGTTGAACCAACTCAGATCTTGAATCTTGAGCCAAAGTGTCTTTTCACCTTTCTGACCACCAGAGGGCGACATTCACTCGTGAATGAAGTAGCTGTGCTGCTACCCAGACAGATTATTTATTTAAGTGACGCAAGTGAGGGAGCTCCCCTGAGATCATTTTAACATTATAATATAAAAAACATATAGGAATATTCCCCTTTCAGTGCGTTTTAATAGCTCTATTATAGCTTTATGAATCTGGCTGTATAACCACAAATTGAAGATATAATTCAGAACATTTAGATTTAGCATTTGTGCAGTTGTGCCCATAGATGCAATGACTCTGAATTCCCAAAAGTCTATAAGAGTCATTAAGACACAAAACTGAGCTCTGAATTAAAACAAATATATGCAACACGGATGCATAAGAATGTGTGTTATGTTACTATATGTTAATGTAATCACTGTGGAGAGAGACACTATTTTGGTGACACATCAGTCATGTTTGACTCATTTAACAGGATTTCTTGTGTGCAGTGTGTGAGAGAATGAGCTGAACGAAGGGATGTTTGTGTGAAAGTGAAGATGTGTTTGTGAAAATATGTGTACTGTGTATTCGACTGAGGTCTTTGAAGAGCACCGACTCACTACAAGCCCCCGTCACCTCCAGCATGACAACTCTTGACCTCTAACCTCCACCTTCCCTACTATCCTTCCTCACTTCCTTCCCTTCTTTCCTTCCGACCACGCAGCGAGGAGTGAAGCCTAAAAAGGTGCTGCATGTTTCTCTAACCTCGGTACAGTGGTAATGTTATGACCTGATGATCGTAGTGTCCGTGGCTCTGAATGGCCTCGCTGCTGCATGGCAACAGGGCCTCATCCCTCATTTACCCATGATTCCTCTCAGCCCACCGCACCGCCATCCTCTGTGTTTACATGAGAAGAGCGAGAGGTGACACATGTGTCTGTCCGTCATCGTGCCACGTCCACTTCCTGTCATCTGACCTCACCGTGCTCTGTGCTCCGGTCTGTTTGTGTCGATGCGGCTCTGTGGCTCATGGTGTGTGTTTCTGTGTTTGTCTGCTGTCTGTGCATTTAAAGCATGTTGAAGTCAAATGGTTCTGGCAGCCGTTTCTTACTGACGCACGTTTGATTATCAGTGCCGAATTATCCTTATCTCAAAATCCAAAGAGCCTCAGGGAAAACTGTTGTTTTAGTGATTATTTATTGTACAAGCACAATAGATTCCATCCAATCTGGTTTTTTGAGAATCAGTTCCTCTTGATAACAGAGACGAAGCGTTTTTGAAGGGTTAGAGGATGTTCAGAAGTTTTAGGAGATTGTATTGAAAGACCAGAAGCTGCAGCTGAAGATACTCGTCAGTTGGCTTCATTTTCTTGGCGGTGTTTGTCGCTATTTAACTCTTGTTTCCGTGGGTTAGATGGGTGGTGTTAGACGCGTGAAAGCAATAGGGCTGGTTTGAGGTCATACATTTTGAGAAATGGTTGACTGTTTTGGTAATTTTCTATTTCCTGCCTCCCAATTTGTGAGATTTTGCTGATTTCTGTGCCAGCGATAGCTGCAGGCGTCATGTTTTCAGCTTGTCCGTCCATCTTAGAAAGACAGTGAGGGAATTTCTTAAAATTTAGCACAATGTTCGCTTGGAGGTTGAAGCGTTTGAATTCGCTGGTCAAAAGTCACCGTGACCATACAGATGATTGTATTTTTGTTCATAAAAGTTTCTGGCTCTACCCAGGCACAGCAGTTTGACGTTACTTGTTCATCTTTCCTTCTTCTTCTTCTTCTTAGATTTAATTGGTGGATTACAAACCAAATTTTAAAAAAGCATACTGTTTTTGTGTAGATGCTACGCTTGTTAAATCAATAAAAGCAATTTGGTTTCGTGTTATCAACTCGACTAATCGCTATAATTTGTTAAAGGCCACTAAAATACATTTTCCATTTTTGGTCATCTTAGAGATTAATTGATGATAAAGTCAAGTCGGCAGCCTTTGTGCTTGCATATTCTTTTACTGTCAACTATCAGTAAGGCTTAGCATTTTCATTTTGTATTAAAATGCACATGTCCATCTGCAATATCTTATTCTAGCTGAACATGCATCGAACAAGAAGGTGTAAAAGATAGAATGACAAAATATGATTTAATATATAGTGACTTTAACATTTTATGCTGTGCCACTCGGGGGATTCATCGCGAAGTCCAGTGCTCTTTAATAATCACTCTCCGCTGAGTCATACATGCAGGCGTTCCTCTGCTGCGCTGCTTTGAAAATGTCAGACTGTGACGGAGGTGAAATCGGCCGCCCTCCCGCCTGCGGAGAACGGACCTGCAGAGTATGGATTTCCTGTCGGCTCGGTTCTACTTTACCGTCTCCTCTTCTGCAGCTACTCCTCAGCAGACTGACTTTTAACACCGAGAGCTCAGTTTAGTCTCGAGCAGGAAGCTTGAGTATTCTTTGTTTCCCTTCGGAGATTTAACTGGGGAATAGAGGATGCAGACGAGACAGAAATGTACTTGTAGAGATTAACTGAAGGACTGAATGACATGAAATACTAAATTTGATAGTTCAGCCCCAAAAAGGAAACTGAGTCTACAACTAATAGTCCTCCAACTGAAGGTCAGAAGACCTGAAAAACAGCAGTTTAGTGCCCAGATTTAAATTTCAGCCTTCCCCTAAGCGTCCAAAGAAAAAGAATAGATTAAATATTTCTTCTTTTTTTTTTTTATCCTGAAGTCCATGCAGAGGAGGCGTCAGTGCTTGTCTTTAGCCCTGAGTGCCTTGAGCCTTTCTGTCAGACTTGCACACCCCCAGAAAACCTCGACACATGAGATAACCTTAACGGAAACATGTCCTGAGAGACTTGGGGATGCAGATGAGCATGCAGCATGTTTAGAGAGAATTAAAGCGAGTGAATCACTGACTGAAACGTCAAAAAAATGGGACGAGCGGACAGAGAGGATGACGGGATTTCTAAAAAAGTTACGTCATCTGGTCAAAGCCTCAGGGAACAGAGTATAATGGATGTGTATATTGCTCAGTTGGGACCCTGGAGCATTAAGCTATAAGTATGATGATGTACCTCATCCTCAGTGGGGATTACGCACATGCAGAAAACCAAATACACTTAGATTTTTATTCTTGTGCTGCTGTCCTATGAGATCACATCTTTCTTCTGGCAGAGCGCGCTGGGTTCTGCTGCGCTGATGCTTCCTGGGCAGTAATTTTATCCTCTTTCCGTCCTGCTGGAGGCTGCAGGGCAGTGACCTCAGATTCAGCGATCCTCCCCGTGTGTGCTGGGAAAGCAGGAACTTGATCCATCTCCACCCATCCCATCATCCTCTCTGTCTGTCCGCCTCACTACCATCACTTCAGCGGTCCTCTCAGAGCAGCACTTAGCGTGAGAAAGTCAGGGGATTACACAGAAAGATGTTTAATATTTCAGCAGGACAGATTTCCCTTTCGCTGCTCTGTAATGGATACGCGTAAACAGTTTTGCTCTGTAGTTCAGGAGCCGGGAATCTTAAATTCCGCCTTTTTTCTCTCTCATAATAATCTATTTTCAGTTCCTTTTAATACTCCCTATCAAACACTACAGAGTCTGTGCTCACTGTGACGTAAGCCTCATTTAGTTTCATCACATCAATCTCAAAACACTTCAGCCAGTTCTCATGGCCACAATGTAGAAGTGTTTTCAGGTTTAAAGCTCACAGCTAATCGGAGTATCCCCCACTGAATTAATCCTCTTACATCCCTCTTCGCTTCCTGCTGAGCTTCTGGTGAAGAGGACGAGATTAGCGTAGCTGAGGAAGATATGATGATAGCTACTCAAACTCCGGCTCTCGGCTGTTAAGGAAGGAATTGACCCATTAAATCACTTTTACACTAAAAACTAATTTCGCTATAATCAGTGTTACGACTAAAGCTTGAGGCTTATGTTTTATTGCGTAGAAGAAAAAAGACATGCAATGGTGTGTACAAAAAGTCATCAAGCTAGAGCAGATAATAAACAAACAACACCCAAAAGGCTTTGAGGCAAAACTTGCTAAAGAATCCCACAGGGAGGACCAACTACGACCATTAAATCTGGGGAAAAAAACTCATTACCAGATGCTCTCCACATTGATTTTAGGGGTTGCTCAAGAAGCCTGGGAACTGCGTGTAAGCCGTATAATGGTTGGGAAATCCCTGTAACCCATTTTGCAAGGATTTGTTCTCCGTGATAAGAAGAAGTAACCTGTGTAGAACAAATAAGACCGTTGGGAAATAGGCATTATGAGGTCTGTGCTGGTGCACGCTTAAGAGATTTTGCTGTAGTTCCAGACCTGCAGATTGTTTCAGTGATCCCAGAAGTATAATCCATGAATAATGGAATGAAATGGCACTCCACCATCATTTACAGGCTTAAACAGTGGTTGTGATCGCTTAAATATCTCCGGGTGCGTTAAGCCATTGTGGGTAATGTTGCGAATCCACCAGCTCCAAGGCCATATTGGATTTAAAGGGGCACTCCACTGATTCCCGGAGAGACACTGCTGTAAAAGCAGCTGCGTTACAGTCCAGATGAAGTGAAATTTTTAGCATTTTTAAGCATGTTGGATCATAACCCCCTGTCGTATTGTGCACCAGTTTAACAATACATGCAAAAGAAATCACAAAAATCTATTTCTTTGTATTCTTATAACAAAATCTTATTGTGTTTTCTTCCTGTTAAACAAAATATGACTCTTTTAAACCAAGACATCCTGAAATCACCCACCATCAGTCATTCTTTTTGCGGTACAGGCACTCGCTAAGATTAATTAATTAGCTAGCTGGCAACAGTGTGGTAGGTTACTGCGTCCTCGCCACCTCAAACCTTGTTTCGTTTACCTGAAATACTGCGTTTTCGGGCCCGCTGGCTAGAATGTATTGGATTTTCTGTGATAGCTCCAGATTATGCACAAGTCATTTTCCAGGGGAATGCTTTAACAACCATGTGGAAGAATGTGTTCTTCATGACTCGGCTGGTTGATTAAAGGTCAAATAGAATCGAATAACATGGTGACAACAACGAATACAAACAGTGTCAACAGGCTAAGACAACAAAAAGAGAACCTTTGGGAAAGATGCATCAACAGATATGTGTTTCTTCTGCACATTGTTCGAGGGAAAAGGGTCACGGTTTACCTTCATACAGTTTGTAATAGCAGATCAGGTGTTCCCTCGTCCTGGTCTTCATTGTTTTTGTCTCATTTCAATGAACCCAGAGGAGGAGGGCTTTGCGAGTGTTGCTAGGAGACAAGAGAGGCTTGCATCACTTTCCCCCCCTCTCACCTCCGATAACAGCACCGCCCTCCTCTGTCTCACATCCTCCCCTCTGTCTGTCCCCCGACACCGCTCAGTCTCACCCATCCCTCCCTGTCTGTCTGTGGTTGAGGTGGTCATGAGTGGGTGAGCAGCAGCAGCGAGCAAGGGGAGGAGAGAGAGAGAGGGAGGGAGGGAGGGAGAGAGGGAGGAGGGTGCACAGTGATGTAATGCAGGAGCAGGGCATTGGCCGGGCTGACAAATCACAATGAGCAGAGTGAGAAAAGGGTGGGGGGGGTGAGTGAGGCAGAGGGGAGGAGGGAGGAGGGAGGAGGAGAGGGAAGGTTAGGGGAGGCGAGGCGTCTCCTGTGAGCAGTAGCAGGTCGGAGGCTCCACGGCAGCGAGATGTCAGAGTCGTAATCGGAGCGGAAAGGAAAGGGAGGCACCGACCGAGGGCTCCGGCGAATGGATTATGAGAGAAGGAGGACATAAAGGAGGACGATAGCTGGAGGAAGGGACGGACGGAGGCAGGGAGGGAGGGGGAGCCTGGGAAAAAATCGTTGCGGCCATTTGCACCACTGCAGCTTCCCGGCCTGAGTGGCTGCCTGTCTTGTTCGGCTTCAGCTGTCTGTCCTAAAGCCGGTGTCTGTGGATCGAGCATCTTTCCCTGTTTTATCACCTTCCTCTCTGTGTGTGTGTGTGTGTGTGTTTCTCGGTGACTGTGTTGTCTTCTTCTCTTGCAAATATGATGAGACAGACTCCTGCACCCCGGAAGGTACAGAACTCCAAATGATCGTCCTTAAATGTTGGGATGTTGCTGTTATTGTTGTCATCATCCATTTGTTCTGTTGGCAGAGCTGCTGTAAAGGTCATGCCCGGAAGTTTCAGTTATTCCTCATTCTGCTTTGATGGGAATCGCCCTTTTTTTTTTTTTTTTTTTTTCCTCCTCTTGATATTCCCAGAGTGGAAGTAGAAGTGTACCTGCAGCTGGGTTGTGCTCTCTTTTGATTTTCCTATTGATTTTTTTTTTTTTTTGCGAACTCACGTGTCTTCTTTGCAGAGTTATTTCATGTGTGTGCAGCAGCTTCAGTTGTATTTTTCTGTCTATCCTTAATTTGGGCTCAACTTGCACGAGTCATGCCTTCCACAGCTTTTTTTTACGAGGTCAGTGATTTTAGTCCGTCGGGGGAGAATCAAGGGATTTCACTCTTGGGTGCAGATGTAATAAACAGACTGATGCGATGTCAGTACAGCGTGTTCTGTTATCCACAGCACGACACTATGGCTTAAGTAGGCTGTCGGCTCTTATTTGGTACAGCTGTTAGCTCGGGCTAATTTCTGCTGAATGGTCCAGCTCTAATCCAATAAAGAACGATAACTGACCAAAGCGATGGCCGTGCCCAAGTAGAAACAGAGAGAGAGTCAGTAGGGTAGAAGAGAAAGTGCTGGACAGCGTCTGCACAGACCTGGGTTAGAAATTCAGTTTTAATCAAGGGTCACCATATAGGGAAGGCCTCTGTGGAGACAGCGTACTGTCACTGTCCATTTTGTAGCTGTTCTGGCTATCTGCAGATTGAGTTTGCTCAAAAACTTAAATATATATATTTAGGTCCTCACAATTTTTCTGATAATGTCCTAGAAAGTTTCCAGCACAGAACAACGTAATGTGGCAACGATCATGAGGAAAAAAACAAGACAAAGTTCAAGTGGTTCACTTCTGATGAATAATTCAAAAACCACTAAACTAACATAATCGATATTCTATTACTGAACAGGAAAATTATTGATTAATAAATGTTTACTTGGGTTTAAAAGAGGCTTACCTCAGTTGTTCCTTCCAGGAAATGTTCTCGGAAAAGTTAGTATATAAAGAATGAATAAAGTAAAGTTTTACAGATACTTATTTATAATCAAACAAAACGTTGATAGTAAAACATGTACTGTACAAAACCCCACCACCAGAGTAAATGTTGGCAATTCAGGTTTCTGCAAACAAGGATATGTCACAATTTTGTATTTCTTTATGTTCAATTTTCAATTTTAAAACCCAGTTGGTTAGGATTAGCAAAAGATCATGGTTCAGCTTAAAATACACGGTTCCATTGCCACGATCTTGGCTAAATTGTCCAGATGTCTCCTCAAAAATATCCAGTATCTTCACACTTACAAATGTTGAAACCTGTATTGAACAGTGGTCACTGGCTTGGCAGCTGTCTCGCCCTACTGCCACACCACCACTATTCAAGTAAACGTTAATATACGTAATTTCAACGTGACATCATGTATTGAAGAAGTGAACTCTGTGTAAAGCTGTGACAGTTAGTGAATTGATGCCCAAATTGCCCAAATTGTGCCGGTTACAGCTTCTCAAATGTGAGGATTATCTGCTTTTGCCAGTTTTATATCTACTAGATTAAATGTGTTCATGTTTTGGACTGTTGGCCGGACTAAACAAGACATTTGAAGAAGTTAACTTGGACGCTGGCAAACTTCTTTTACTCAAATAACAGACTAAAGATTGCAAAAATATCTTAGCTTGCAGAGAAACCAGATCTTGAGATGAGTTCTCTCGTGGAAATCAACTAAAAATAGAGATGCAGATTTTTCCTCGAGAGCACATTACACCGTAAGTGTTTGCTTTGATCGTCTTAGAATAAATTGTGGGATTATCTCCTCTTCCTTAGGATGCTCTCTGTTGTCCTCTGCAGCCGATCTCTCCTTCTCTAAGCAGTTTAACTCAAACATTCATAAGAACACGGTTAAAAAAGATGCAACCCAGATCTGGTGGACGGACTCCTTTTTAGAAATCAGATAAGAACAAAGAGTGGATATCTCTCCGCACACTTCACTGATGATCCACTCAGCCAGCCGTCTGTGCAGCGCGTCTGAAACAGGCGGTGTAGCAGGATAACAAGCTATTATCCCAGTATGAGCAGCAGCACAACAGCTCTGGTTTCAGATGAACCTGCTGCGTCCCCCGAGACACAATGCAGTCATTTAGGTCACAGCAGCCGTACCAGCCACTGTGTCCATGTTGTTACTGGGGATTTGTTTTGGTTTTTTTTGGTCACGTGGGTGGAAGAGATGAGGCCCCGGAGAGCGGCGAGGACACGAAGGAAAACAAAAGGAGAAGAGATCTGTAGGGATGTGACATGATAATGGATTCGTTGTCGCTGTGTCAGTCTGAGAAGTTTCATCTTCCACTCATTTTGTCCTTCTGTCTGTGATTTCCAGTTTAATATGAACTTTGCCTTGAATCACTAACCCTGGCTGTTTGTTTCCTTCCCTTCCCTGATCCTCCTCCTCCTCTTCCTCTCCTCCTCTTCTTCCTCTCCTCCCTCTGCTCCTCAGACCACGGCCAGAAGGCCCAAGGTGAGCCCAGTCCTCAAAGTCTTCAGGGCTTCCCATTTCAGTCATATCAGACTCAATTTTTAGTATTTATTTTTTTACGTGTGATTGCTTTTTCACTTCATGCAGCAGTTTGTGTGTGAGTGTTTGAGTGAGTGTTGCTGAGACAGTAGTGACAGTACATCACCACAGACGACATCCATTTTGTCTTCATTAGAGGATTCACAGCTTTGGTGCCAACATTTTTCTACTTACGTCGCCGTTTTCCTTTATTTCATCCTTCTTATTTTGGACGTCTTCACATTTATATTCACAGCACAGATTCACGTGTTCAACAGTTTTGTTTTCAATGTCTTTCTTTCTGCTCTAGTGACTGTTTTTATTTCTCAGTTTTGTCCCTCTTTTTGTTTGTTCCATGGTTTCAGCATATTAATGGCTTTGTTTGCTTTCTAATATTGTTTTTTTTTCCTATTATTTATTTATGGTCATTATTTGTAAATCAGATGTGGCCATGATGGAGGTCCAATGAAAGAGTCAGATAGTGAACATTTTCACAATTTCATACTGTTTTGCTTTGTTTATATTTGGCGGACCCTGCCACCATTCCAGCTTCAAACAGTGTTCTGGGGACCTGATTTTCCTCTCCCTTGGAAAAATGTATAAAGTATTCCAGAGTTTGTATTATCACCATTTAAAAATGTTGGTTGGGCAGCGCAAAACAAGTATTTTCATAATTACATGGACATTAGTTTTCTTGTTATGATCAGTCAGAGTATCCTGGTTATGTGTTGAGGCGTGTACTAAACATCATTTCATGCTAGATTTGCAAGTGCTTCATCAATTTGAGTGACATAGTCCTCAGCAAGTGAAGCGTGAACAATGTAACGATGCTAAGCACACAAAATTAAAAGGATAGTGTGACTTGCAGAGCTTAAATCGAAACTAAAAAGTTCTTAAACCCTCAGCTATTGAAGATTTCAGCCCGTTATAGTTTGTACAAAATGCATTCATTCAGCGACCTCCATTATGGCCACTATTACATCATCAGACAGCCATTTATACCGAGCGGGATCTTTTCACTGTCTTTCTATCCAGATTTCTAATGGTTTCCTTTTATTTGTTTCTATAGCAGCCCACCCGACCTGCTGGTGGGAAGGGGGCTGCGTCCGGCTCGGCCTCGGCCTCAGCTGGGGAGATGAGCAGCAGCGAGCCCAGCACGCCGGCTCAGACCCCTCTGGCTGCTCCGGTCATCCCCACCCTCCACTCCCCTGGAAACCCTCCGGCGCCCGTCCCCAGCAAGGTCTGCGTCAGCTCGAAAAAATATCTCGTTTGTAGTTCGCAGTGTAGCAGATCTGATGTTCTACAGTCAGTGTGAAGTGAGAAAGGCTGCCTGCCAATGAATTAGGAAACATGTTGCATCCAGCAGATACAGGGATAATTCTATATCTGTTCTCCATGTAGTGACCAGGTGACTCAGCCAGCTATGAGAATTACTTTTTCTTTCTTTTTAAACCAATGACTACCTGCTATAATCAGGAATCGGGTTGATAGCTAAGTCTTTCGATCTTGTTGGCACGGTGAGTAATGCGTTACAAAACCACGGAGCACGGCGTGCCAACACCATCAGAAATGTCTCAACACTCGGTGCATGAGCAGCAGTAGTAGTCGAGGTGTGGGAGTTAAATTAGAGGTGACATCTCTTCGCTATAGCTTCTATAAATACACGTTTTTTGACACAGCTGTCAATTTAAATTGGTGTCATCCAAGAGTCATCGGGCATCATCGGAGGCCATAACTGGTATCTAACAATACATTAGGCAACATGCTGAAAACATAACAGACATTTCAGTCAAATAAATCTAAAACATGAGGTTATTATTTATGATGTAGTGCCAGTCTTTTAGTTATATAATCCATTCACCCACTCATTGACAAACGCAACATCCTGTTGATGGTTACAGATGTTCGTTTTCGTTTTTTTCCTTTTGCCGAATCAAAAATCTGTTCTCTGCTCCCGAAACGCTTCGTCAGTAGTCCCGCCTTTAATTCTGTAACTTTGTGACATCACCATGTCACACGTTTGTGCAATTTGATTCCTATATTTTACGGTAGAAGTGAAGCCACCTGGAAGCTGCAGGAGACGCAGGGGGCGTGTTTTTTGAGCGTTAAACCATTTAAGACTATTCAGGTAGTGACCCAAAATAAAAATTCTGAACCTGAAAATGAGCATCTGTCTCATTTGAATAAGTCATTAACTGGAGATAACGAGAAAATGTCTTTTAGTGCCGCTTCTCAGAAATGAGACAATCAGTAATTGCTGAAGTGATTAGCTCTGGAGCACACAGTCAATTAAGCACGATTAAGAACCGGTGCGTGACCAAATGTTAGTCAGTTCGAAACCAGTAAAGTGGCTTAATGTTCTGTTAATTCGTTAATCAGAGAACTGGGGACAGATTCAATCTGTTGCAGCCAATAGAGCGAAGCAACATGTATGAAAATGTCACCTATTATCACGTTAACATTTAGTAAAAGTCAGCTGCTATTCGCTCTTTGATTTTTTACGGCGGACGTGATCGGTCTGATTCATATTTTATCCCCTCAGGAGGACGTCGCTATGGAAACACAGGTGCAGTGATGTGGCGTGATGTGATGTTTTCTGCACTTGATACTGGCGTGTTGTTTTTCCTCTCACTAACATTCTTAACGAGATGTCAAAAGTGTGACTTCTAGGCTTTAATTGGTGTGTGAGGTGGCTGTTTCTGTTACAGGCTGCAAAAAAAAAAAATTCTCTTCTATTGCCAGATTGATATTGTCAGTGTGCACTTCCTGATAAGGCATGTGTGTGTCTTTTCCACTGACTTTCTCGTGTCTACAGGTGGAGTCACTGCATGGCAAGTGAAACTGAAGCGTTCTCTCTAACACATAAAAAGACGAAAGTGCTGTCAGAGTGTCAGTGAAAGCTTTGTACTTGAAATATTGCTTTCATTATTCGCCGAGAAGAAATCTGAAAGTAAATCGATTAAAGAAACATTAAAGAATGAAAAACTGGAGCAATAGAGGGAGGTTGAAACCTCCTTTTGTGTCTTGGAGCGCTTTTACTTTGTTAAAATGTGTGATTATCTCAACATCCTGCTCCACTAACGCGTTGAAACTAATTAAATTGCTACTGTTCCTCCCATCTGTCCTTTTAACTGATCCTCGCCGCCGTCCTGTATCCAGGAGGAGGAGGCGCTGCGTGGTCAGGTGAAGGACCTGGAGGAGAAGCTGGAGACGCTGAAGATGAAGCGGACGGAGGACAAGGCCAAGCTGAAGGAGCTGGAGAAGCACAAGATCCAGCTGGAGCAGCTGCAGGAGTGGAAGAACAAGATGCAGGAGCAGCAGGCCGAGCTGCAGAAACAGCTGAAGGAGGCCAAGAGGGTAAGAAGCAACAGATGGATGAGCGTATGACTAGATGGACAGGTAGATGTAGCTGATTACTAGACCATTTTTATGACCAGTGACAGGTAATCATGTTTTCATCCAAGAACAATACACTTGTCAGGATGGAGGAGACAGTATTTCAACTAAAATCAGACAAATGCACACAAATAAAACATTTCTGCAGCCACACCCAGCAGCAAAAATAAAAAATGTATCCTGAGAAAAGATTTTATTCAACTGTCCATAACTGCATTTTTTCTCTGTAGGAGGCAAAAGAGGCCCTGGAGGCGAAGGAGCACTACGTGGAGGAGATGTCGGACACGGCGGACGCCATCGAGATGGCCACGCTGGATAAGGAGATGGCCGAGGAGAGGGCGGAGTCTCTGCAGCTGGAGGTCGACTCGCTCAAGGAGAAAGTGGACGAGCTCACCATGGACCTGGAGATCCTCAAGCACGAGATCGAGGAGAAAGGTGCTGACAGAGAAGAAGAGATGATGTTTTTATCTCTTTATTTTAATTGTTACATCCAACAAATTACAGACAATGTTAGACGGTCAAAGTCGTCCACATTAAACTTTACTTTAATGTAAAAGTTCACAACGGTTCAGTACAACGACAACAGTCTTTCTGCTTTAACGCATATAGATAAATATATTTTTATCTTTTAAGGCTGTTAAAAAATAAACCTGTACTGTAAGCTATCTAAAGTAGAGTGAAATACTTAAAGTGGTCTGTACAGAAGGGCTAAAAATAAAATAATTAAGTTTCTGTCTGTGAAATTTGATCTCTCACTCTCCTGTCCAGTTGCTATCAAGTAGCACAAGAGGATAAATCTCTCGGGCTTTAATGTGATCAGACTGCAGAAGGAGTGCAGAGAGAGTCAGTCTTCGGTGACCTCTGAGTGCAGCTTGATGCCGGCTGATTTATCGATTTCTTTACAGCTGCGGCAAACAGTGATCAGAGCCGACTCAAGAGAAAAGCCCCATTCCTTTAATTAAAATATTCCATGTTCTTTTTTGGCAATAACATGCAGCCACATCAATTCTCTTCAAGTGTCATTTGGTCACATAAATTAAAAGTTGTTCTTGGTCTTTTAAAAACTTTGCATGAACAAAGAAAGTGTGTGTTTCAGCTGTGTTTTTTTTTTTTTCTCTAACAGGTTCAGATGGTGCCGCTTCCAGTTATCACGTGAAACAGCTGGAGGAGCAGAACGGCAGACTGAAGGAAGCACTGGTTAGGTAGGTGTGCTGGCAATTCCTTAAATTGACTCTAGGGCTGCAAGTAATGATTATTTTTATTGTCGATTGATCTGCAGATTATTTCCTTGGTGAAAAATTTCAATCAGTGTTTCCCAGAACTCGAGATGACGTCTTGTTTTGTCCACAACCCAGAGATATTCAGTCATGGAGAAGGAAAGAAACCAGAACACATTCACATGTAAAAAGCTGGAATCTAATAAATGTAGACTTTTCTTTCCAAGAAAAGCTCTAATGGACATCTCATCCTGCAGCAAAGCCGGGCAGAGTGACAACGGACAATAAATAGAGATGAGAGAGAAAAGGAAAGAGAAGTTCTTCATCCAGATGTTGATGGTTTTCCTGTTTTTGTCAGGATGCGCGACCTGTCTTCATCGGAAAAGCAGGAACATGTGAAGTTGCAGAAGCAGATGGAGAAGAAGAACGTGGAGCTGGACACTCTGAGGAGCCAGAAGGAAAAACTGCAGGAGGAGATGTCAGCGGCAGAGAAGACCATCGACGAGCTGAAGGAACAGGTCGGTGCTTTACAGTGACGACGATCTGCCTATTAATATGTTCAGAGGAGATCTGAGGAGATGCCAAGGAGACAAATAATAAACTCCATTTCTGACGCTTCGTTTCAGGTGGATGCAGCTTTGGGGGCGGAGGAGATGGTGGAGATGCTGACAGAGAGGAACCTGGACCTGGAGGAGAAAGTCCGGGAGCTGAGAGAGACCGTCACTGACCTGGTGAGTGGAAGTCATCGGTCTCATTGACGGCAGACGTGTTCAATGACATTAAATTAACAGAAAACACAGAGTTGATCCAGTTTTTAATTAAAAAACTAACGACTGAAGACTCGTTCATTTCCTGCTCTGACCCTCTGAGTATTTATAGGACTGAGGTCAGAGAAAATTAAAGTGCCACAGTTTGCTGACTCATTTCATTATCGATATGGGATCATTGCCATTAATATGCATGTGCTGCCCTCTGGTGTTTGTAGTCGCTGCAGTCATTGTTGAGTTTCTATTTTAATTGGATTGAACTTGTGTTTTGACCCCGATCGGAACAAATGTTGCTTTAGAGGAAACCCGACAGGTTTGTAATTGTTTTAGGCAAAAGTCATCAACTACAGTATGTGCAGGATTTTAATAATGATTGCATCTTTAAAAACATTATGGTGGTGTGAGAGTTTTCCCAATACACACATCATAGTAACAAACAAAACAAACTATGTTCAGGAGTCAAAATAATTTTAGATATTGCCAATTTGTTTGCATTAACAAAGTGTTATGAGTCAGGTAGTTAGTGTGAGAAGCATCAACAGCAGCGCCACCTACAGAAACACAAACTTTACTACAGATCAAGTTAATCCACGTGTTCTTCATCAGGCTCTTCTTTCTCTACAGCAGATTTGTTTCTGTTATGAGGAACGGTTTTAGAAATAGAAATGGCAATTTTTCCCCTTTTAATATCACTGAAAAGGAGATTTAATTATGGCAACAATGTGTTTTTTGCCGGGGTTTGAGCTAAACAAGCATGTTCCCTGCTCGGATCGAAAAAATTGCAGCTCCTGTGATTCCAAAATCTGACAGACAAGCAATAATTACAATTTTCAATAGTGGTCATAGAAGTTTTCCAGTAAAGGACCCTGTTTGATTTTCGTTGTCTCGCCCTTCAGGAATCTATTAATGAGATGAACGACGAGCTGCAGGAGAACGCCAGAGAGACGGAGCTGGAGCTGAGGGAGATGTTGGATCTGGGCGCTGCGAGAGTCCGAGAGGCCGAGAAACGAGTCGAAGCCGCTCAGGAGACGGTCGCTGATTACCAGCAGACCATCAAGAAGTACCGAGAGCTCACAGCTCACCTGCAGGTACACAGTTAGTGTTCAATGTAGCGTATCGAGCCAGTTGTTTGATTACACGTTTCTGTCTAATGCTGCGTCCTGATTCTACCTTTGTGTTCTCCGCAGGAGGTGAACAGAGACCTGACGAGCCAGCAGGAAGCCTCCGCAGAGCTGCAGCAGCAGCCGCCTGCAGAGATGTTCGATTTCAAGATTAAATTTGCAGAGACGAAGGCGTACGCCAAGGTCAGAGACAGAAAGAGCTCTGTGGTCTGAATAATGAGGAAGTCTGATAACGTTAAATGTGATTCTGTATCAGTCTGAATGTCCTTTTTTTCACCTCTCTTTTGATTAAGAGTTTCAAAGTCAAAACTTTGAAAGTTTAAGTTTGAACCAGATTATAAGTCAGAGTCCGTATATTACATTCTCTGTGTTGTGTTTAATCTTGTGTGTGTATGTGTCTGTATGTGTGTCCAGGCCATCGAGATGGAGCTGAGGAAGATGGAGGTGGGCCAGGCCAACAGACACGTCTCTCTTCTGACCTCCTTCATGCCCGAGTCCTTCCTCCGTCACGGCGGCGACCACGACTGCATCCTGGTGCTGCTGCTCATCCCCAGGCTCATCTGCAAGGTAAACACTTTACTTTTATAACTACATTTCCTCCAATAGACGAAGAAGGACGACAGAAATAAAACCTGTTTGTGTGTCTGCAGGCCGAGCTGATCAGCAAACAGGCCCAGGAGAAGTTCGACCTGAATGAGAACTGTGTGGAGCGAGCGGGACTCAAGGGAGCCGCCGGGGAGCAGCTGAGCTTCGCTGGCGGTTTGGTCTACTCGCTCAGCCTGCTGCAGGCCACGCTGCATAAATACGAGCAGTATGTTTCATTAGGGTCCATAAATTCAAGAATACACAGCAGGAGGGAGTCTGAGCACTAAAGTAGCACTAAAAAAATGTAGTTCAGTTGAATATAATGTTGCCTTCTGTGTTTGTGTTTAAGGGCTCTGGATCAGTGCTCTGTTGATGTCTATAAGAAGATCGGCTCTCTGTACCCGGAGATGAGCGTCCACGAGCGTTCTCTGGACTTCCTCATCGACCTGCTGCACAAAGACCAGCTGGACGAGACGGTCAACGTGGAGCCGCTCACCAAGGCCATTAAATACTATCAGGTACACACAAACACAGATGGTTATTTCAGCTAAACGTAATGAGGCAATGATTTGAAATGAAGAGGATATAGTGTATTCAGGTCCACTTATCGATGTGTATACATCTTTCTCAGCACCTGTACAGTATCCACCTGGCAGATCAGAACGAGGAGTGCACCATGCAGCTGGCTGATCACATCAGAGTGAGTACCAACATCAACATCAGGACAAAGGTCCCACCTCATACTTAAAATAACTTTTACTAATAAACCTCTCTCAGAACTTTAAGAGAGAGTGTCTTTTTACGTCACATTCTGACTTTAGTCCATCAGCTCACGCGTTAATCGTGACAGTGTGTGAGCACCTTAAACAGCTGTGGATCTTGCCGCTGTCACTGTACAGTTTACCCAGAGTGCCTTGGACTGCATGGCGGTGGAGGTCGGTCGCCTGCGGGCGTTCCTGCACACCGGTCAGGAGAAGGCCGACCTCGCCGTGCTGCTGAAGGACCTGGAGACGTCCTGCAGCGACATCCGACAGTTCTGCAAGAAGATCCGCCGCAGGATGCCCGGAACCGACGCGCCGGGAATACCAGCGGCACTCAACTTCGGACAGCAGGTAACCACGGCAGCAGAACCCCACAACTTTTACTGTTTCTCTTATTTTATCACTTCGGTAGAATAAATATTGATTTTCACACGGTTGTGATAACTTTAGCTCTGCTGACGTTTGTCCCGCAGGTGTCAGACACCCTCTCAGACTGCAGGAAACACCTCACCTGGGTGGTGGCGGTGCTGCAGGAGGTTGCCGCAGCCGGAGCTCAGATGATGTCGCCTCTCGGTGAGCAAGAGGGGCTGTCAGCCGTCAAACTGGAGGACGTGGCGTTCAAGGCAGGAGAGCAGGTATACAAAGTGATACTTCAGTTTATCTGTGATGGAAACGGCACAAACGCTGTTCTGTGAACTGCTCCGGTTCTAAAATATCTCACTATCATTTTCAGATCTATGGATCCCAGGGCGCCAACCCCTACGAGTGTCTGCGGCAGTCATGCAGCATCGTCATAGCAACCATGAACAAGATGGCCACCGCCATGCAGGAGGGAGAGTATGACTCAGAGAAGCCTCAAAACAAGGTGATTCACTCTGATGTGATTTCTCTCAGCTGTAGTTTTTGGCTCTGACAGAAGGATTAGAAGTTTCTTGAGTTTTGACGTCATTCTGTCGTCCCCCCTCAGAACCCTCCACCCGTGGATGTGCGTTCAGCGGCTCTCCGAGCTGAAATCACTGACGCTGAAGGCCTCGGCATGAAGCTGGAGGACAGAGAGACGGTCATCAAAGAGCTGAAGAAGTCTCTCAAGATCAAGGTGGGTGAACACACACACCTTTCTCGCTGCAAATTCACCGAGGAATAAAAACGCAGAACTGCAGAGTCACTGTGTTCGTGTTTTCAGGGAGAGGAGCTGAGCGAGGCGAACGTCCGCCTCAGCCTGCTGGAGAAGAAGCTCGACAGTTCCTCCAAAGACGCAGACGAACGCGTTGAAAAGATCCAGACTCGACTGGACGAGGCTCAGACTCTGCTGAAGAAGAAAGAGAAGTGAGAACCGACCGTAGATTCAGACGGTAGAGTCGTGTTCTGTAACAGAAGTCTGCAGCTGTGTCATGTTCTCCTCCTTCCTCCTCCTTGTCTCTGCAGGGAGTTTGAGGAGACGATGGACGCTCTGCAGGCCGACATCGACCAGCTGGAGTCGGAGAAGGCCGAGCTGAAGCAGAGAATCAACAGCCAGTCGAAGATGGACGGGAGAGGAACCGGCCCGTCAGGAATCGCCTCCATCGTCACGGGAATGGCAGGAGGTAAAGATTTACTACACATGCTTAACTTATCTCACAGCTGTTTGTAGAAGTGTCAAGTATTTTCACTTTTGAACCATTTTCTGGTTATTTATCATCACTTTAACTCCAACGCCTGTTTTTAATTCCACCTTTTGACCCTAACAACCTAAACACCTCCTCTTTGTCTTCACTCTTTTCTCTTTGTATGACTTCTTTTTAATCTTTTACTTCTGCAGAGGAACAAAAAGGTATCTACTCCTGTTGTTGATTCTGCATGCTTAAATTAATGATGAATTAATCGTGCATGGTTTGACTGCAGTTAAATACTTGCACGTTTTTTTTTACACATTGTTTCAAGTCTTCAAAATAAATAAATCCAGGACTTATCTTCCATACTAGTTATCTGTCTTACTTTAATACAGCACAGGATGATGGAAACAGATATTAAGTGGAATTTAATGTGGTACTATGAAAAGTCTTAAATCTAACGAATTGAATCTGCAGAAGAAACTGTTATTGAACCATTAAGACTGAGAAGGTTTTATGTTAATATTCATTACATCTATTAATGTGATATTCATCACATAAATCTGTTTTTCATGGCATGTACATCATCTTCGTGCATGATCTTAATTGATATTTTGCTAATTCTGCGAGTCAAACATGAAAATCGACATTATTTTTAAAACATGTTGAAGCAGAAAAACTGAACGATGATAGTTTGACCTCCTCTGAACAGTTGAATCAGTATGAATCAGCACGACGGTCTAAAAATACTCCTGCAGTCAAAAGTCCTTGCTTTGGTTACAGTATTGTAGAATTATCGGCTGCAGCAGAATGGCTCCTGTCAGGGTGGAGCTGGCAGAACATTGTTTGTTTGTACATGAAGATTTGGACAATAAAGAAAGTTTATCAGGAGCGTTTAATGAATGCAAACTCTCACACGAGTGGAAATAAAAGTTTGGTTCCTGTTCTCTCTCTCTCTCTCTCTCTTCTGCAGCGAACATGATGTCCGGTGTCGGCTCAGGTTCGGGTGTCCAGGTGATCGACTCTCCTCTGCTGACTCAGCAGATCGAAGCTCAGAGGCTCTGCATCAAACACCTGAAGAACGAGAACAACAGACTGAAGGTACAAGTCACCTCTAAACCACCTCAACTCTTAGAATTTGCTATTTTCTTCATGATGAATCTTCAAAGACGTGAGGAAATAGTTACACATGTTAAAAAGAGGAGAGAAGTCAATTTAAAAGCAGCTAATATAAGTTAATAGATTGATCTTTGTTGCTGCTTTCATGTCCGTATTAACGAGTGTCCACGTCTTTTCCCCTCTCAGGCTGAGAAGATGCGCGCTCAGCTCGCCTCCCTGCCTCCTCTTCACGTGACCAAACTTCCCTCCAGAGACGGAGGACGTCCCGAAGTGCTCTCCAGCGCCCTCTATCGCAAAACCGACCAGCTCCTGGAGACTCTGCTGCAGATGAGTGCCAACGTCAAGGTGGTGGACATCACCGGGAAATCTCCAGGTGAGTGAGTGCGCGATCAAGCAAGTGGGTTTGTGTCCTGTTTTTGTCCCCCTGGGTTTACAGTCTTAGTTTGATTTAGCATGTTGGCTCGTTTCTGTCCTGGTTTTTGACTCTCAGGGAACGCAGAGGCTGTTTTTAGACTTCTGGTTTGTGGAGCTTTCGGAGCTGTCACTTATCTCCCTCCTCCAAATCATCAAATCTGTGGTTTGGTTTACAGAGAGACGAAGACTTTGTGGTTACAAATGTAAACACTAATGTTACACATTACTCTTTTAGGGATAACTGTTTTGTTTGTCCTGCAGTGACACCTAGTGCTCAGCTCCTGGAACAGACGGCTAGATTACAGTCCCTGAGCGACACTCTGAGCAGACTGAAGGTAAACACATCTTCACACCTGCACTGAACAAATAAATACTCAGCTAAAATTCAGTTAAATTAAAATGTCCTCCTCCCCATCTCTTCTCTGTCAGGATGAAGTAGCCGAGCACGTCGTCAACCACCAGCCCGGAGCTCGAGTCTCGTCTGATTTTGCGACGTTCCCTTCGACCACGTTTGTCAAGGTGAGTGCAGCTACAGACAACTGTCACTGCTCATCATTTATTTATTTTCTTGAGAGTTCATAGAGGAAGGGAGGGGACTCGGGGGACTCACCACACTCTACCCTCGCCCAGCTGATCTAACACTGAACTCTTTCCTGTCTTCAGGCGAAGGAGGAGAAGCAGACCGACTCGGTGCTGGTGGGTCGGGTCATGGTGCCGTGTCCCCGCGGTCAGGAGCAGATCCACCGCCTCGTCCTGTCACAGTGTCAGCTGCAGAGAGTTCACAGTCTGCTGCGGACCTGAGCTACACCTGCCCTGTAATCCTGCCTGCTGCACCAACAAAACACCACCACCACCACCACCTCTCATCATCAGCTTGGCAGCCTGGTCTCCACTCCAGGGCCAAACAAGTCAGACCAGGAAGTAAAAATCATGATCATGACTCCATCTTCGTTTCTTTTCATCAGAAACAGAAGAAGAGATATCACGACTGCACTGCTGCATGCTGCCCAAGATTCACTGTATTTTATATTAGTTTATCAGACTCGTGTTTGGCCCTGCTGTGGAACCTGCAGTGTGCTTTGAATTAGGCCAGAACGTTGGATGTCGCTCCATGTTTCTATGTTACACTATCGGCGCTACACAGGAGAAGAGAGCTCATGACTGTGTTGTGAATTTTAATCTGGTGTCACTGTTGTGTGCTCCGTTTTTATAACTCGACTGTCTAAAGGGAAAGAAGGATAAGTACGGAAGCCCTGAAGGTAAATAAGGAAACAAAACAAACTCTAGTGATCTATATTTTAAAGTCTGAACACGAAGAAAATAATTTATTTTTGCCAGTATAATATTTTCGATTCTTTATTTGTGTTCTTATTAATCAGTGAAACAGGCGGGGATAAAAGTTTTTATTTCAATTTAGTCTTTGGTCGTGATCTTTTTTGCTTTCATCTATAAAAACAGGCAGGGAGACGTTTTGCAAGGTTTATTGTTTTGTATATTTTTTTTCAACTATTTTATAAGTGAAACAGTTGGAAAAAAAAAGTTTGGGCCAGTTGAAAACAATTTAAATCAAATGTTAAAAATGGATCACTAAAGGGTATTTTTTTCCCCTCAGGGCTTCCGTAATTATTTGATTTAGATTTGTCCATTTAAAGTCGTGGGCGTTTTACTGTGGTTTGATCATAAAGACTTTTTGCACATATTTAACAAGTCATGAGTGACAAAAGAACAAAGTCCTGCACATTTGCTTTGTTGCTTCAAAGACGTTTTGCTGGTGGTTTTATGAGAAAATCATTTTGGAAACTAAGATGCAAGAAAACTACGGAACATGTTGAGGATTTTTTTGTGTTTTTGATGAAAATCTTGTTGGACTGCACGGAACAAATGAAGCTGATTAACCTCAAGGGATCTACTGTGGAAAAAAAAACTTGTTTATTTAAAAAAAAAAACAGATGAAGCATTAATATGATTTAAATTATTTAGTATTTATTACACTGGTGGTGTAAATTCCTGTACGCTGTTATCATCTTCTTTTACATGCTTGGTGTAAATGAAATGCTGGTTGTGTTGGTGAAGTTACTGAATTATCCACAAACAGACTGTATTACCTTTTGCTGTTTCAGACTTTGTCCGAGCCTTAAACCTGCAGAGAGCCTCGAGCTGAAGAGCGGTCGCCTGCCTTATTTTTTTGATTCGTTTAGACCAAACCTCGTTTGAAGCAAAACTACATCTTTGCCAAAGAATCTTTGTTTCTCTCTCACCACATTTGCCACGGCTGATTTTTAAGGCTTTTAGATTTAATTCCATGCTAATTATCGTATTTATGATCTGTTAGAATATTTATGTTTACACTGTCATAGCTTGAAGTTTAATTTAATTAAATTATTGGGCATAGTGCATCTACTTAACTGTAGTTAAACGAGGAAAAATGCAGCTTATTTATTCATTCTGTTATTTATCTGTTGTCTCGGTGAGCAGCTGATGTACTCGACCTGCAGCTTGTCTAACTCGTCTTACAGTTTCCTCGTGTGGCTTCCTGCTCTTGCACAACCAATAACTGATCAATAAAAGACATTAATGCCAGTGTATCTTTCTGGGTCTTCACTTCAATCAAAACATGAAATTTAGCAAAAATGTCATTAAAAATCTGCAGAAATCTGGTTTATTTTTTTACATTAAAACATTCTATTGGTCTGTAAGTAAAAAAAAAAAGTACAAAACAGTAGAATTCAACTTTTCTACATAATATATAAAATATCAACTAAAAGATTTGGTCGCAAATAAATAAAAACTCTTGTTCTAGTTAGGTAGTTTTGTTCTTAAAAATTGTAAAAATGTTTTCATACTGTTGATTTAATCTACAGTAAAAAGTGTAACTGCTGTGTTTGATCAGTGCCACGCTGTTCTCCTGCCCAGGACTCGACCGGTGATTCTCTGAAAAACACAAAACATTCATTTGATTAATGCAAATATTTATCTTTTGGCACAGGTTGGAAAAACAGCTCCAGTCAAATATTTACTTTCAGAGCTGGAGTTTTATATCAAACATCGTCTGATGAATGTGTGTTTGTGTCGTACCTTGTTGTAGAGCTGAGCGTTCAGCCGGTAAGTTCGATACTCTGCTTTTCTTCTTTCCTCCTCTTTCCTCCGCTGGACCTCCGGCAGATTCTCATAAATCCTGGAGAAGAGACAAAGTTCAGATGGCTGTATAGTTGAGACTTTTTTCTGCAACATCCATGTTAAATAAAGATACTGCAGCACTATTTTTACTTTCTCGGAATTTATGTCACAATTCTCAGTCATAATACCTGAACATTTAACACATCTGCTGTAGCTGGATGGTCAGGATTGGTCACATTTATAGTGTAGCCATCTCTTAGTAAATGAAACAAGACCTGACATGATACTTTACTCGCATTTAACCATTAATAATGCAATAACAAAGTAAAATCCAGCCTAGATTTTAAAACCTGGAAATGTAGGTGGTCAGACATTTCCAGCAGCCTTTAGCGTTCCTTTTCCTACAATCCTTCAGGAAGGTTTGTCCCAAGAGTTGGTGTATTCTAATGTCAATTTCTCTGAATTATGTTCTTTAATTACCGCAACAACCTCGTGCAAAATAAACACATTTGGTTTTTCATTTGGCAGATGGCTGTAAAACAAGATAAACTGGAAAAATGGGCTCAAAATGTTTTTAGCCAAGTTGTCAACATAATGAGTTAAAAGTTATATTCAGAACAGAACAAATGTCAGCTTACTGTTTGGACCTCTGAATCATCTCTTTCCTTGGAACAGCCCTCCTGAGCTGAGCAGTGCCTTAACAGAGAAAAGAAATAAAAAGTTGTCAGTAAGACCTTTAAATACAACAACACCGTCATTCTTCTTCACAATACATGTGCAGTAAAAAGGTCTACATTCATAAAACATGTAGCTGCGAGACAGGACATTAAAAACACCTCAGTTAAGGATCATCGGACGCTAGAAATGCGAAACACTATTTCCTGATGAGTACCTGCGGGCTTCGGCAGCCTCCCTGGTCCTCCGGGCCGGCTGAACAGCTCTTCTCTCTCTCTGCTGAAGACTTCCTGCAACTTCCTCTCCTCCGCCTGCCGAGCCAGGCGCTTCACCCGCTGCCTGGACTGAGAGATGAACTCCGGACGACGCATCTCCAGAGCCTCCTGCAGGTTTGAAGAGGAGCATCGATGTTTTTAAAAGAGCACCATTTACTGTTCTTTTCAAAATGTCTTGTGTGATGTTTGCCCAAGAAACTAACCTGGAGAGAGATCCGTGTCAGACTGGAGGATGTAGTTTTGGTTCTTGGATCTAAATCAGTTTCATGGTGAAGTATAAACCTGGGCTGTGTGTTTCTGTCTTCAAGGACTTGTCTCTGTCTGAGCGGCTCTCTCCACGGTTTCGTTCTGCTGTACGGTTCAAACCAGGCGGTGTTCGGCCTCCACGTCGACTCCTCTTCCTCCGGCCGGTTCTCCTTCCTCGCCTCTGGCCTCAGCTCGTCAGCTGATATGAACCAGGAAACGCCTGGAGAGGACGAGGGAGATTCAAACCAAACACTTCAATATAAGGATTACTGTAAAACAAATATACAGTGTACACAAATGCAACAATACAAAACAAAGGGCCCAGACAGATCATCTGTTGTCTGACGTACCCTCAGGGTAGGTCTTTGGTGGGCTTCTCTTGCTCTTTCTCTGCCCTCCTCTTCCTCTATCTGAGCTGGATGAGGAAGATGAGACCCGCCTGTAAGTTCTGGCTTCACCAGGTGACGGGAACGTCGTTCCAACGTCGCGGGTGTGACGACGAGTCCCGTTACTGACGAGCTCCAGATCACCTGAGGAAGATGAAAACAACAGACAACTTTATAATCCAAGTTTTTTTTTACCATTTCTCAGGTTTTGGTTACAGAATTCATCTCATTAAAAGGTTCACCTCAAGATGTTTAAAATAAATAAATAAATAAATAAATAAAAATGAAGAACACAACACATCTTCACAACAGCGGAGAGAAACCGTCTATTTGGGTTTTTGTAGGTTTAAATATTGTAGCTTATTTTGAGTGATTCGGCCCTTTAAGTGTTAATTTCATCTCACATTTGGGTTGCTGCCGACTTTTTCTGACTGAGGAAACACAACAGGCCCTCAGTGATTCATCACGTCGACAGTTCAGGAAATAATGTGCCCCATGTGTCACCGGTCTTTCTTGGTAAATGTTTTTCAAACTCAAAAGAAAACAATAAACGTTCAGCACACACTGACCTGCCTGGATGCCTTTGCTGACCAGTTTAACAGCCTTCTTGGCTGTCAGAGTCCTGGAGGGGCCGTGTTGTGATGGGAGGCTGTAGGTGCTGGTGGATGATGCAGAATCAGCAGCAACCTGAAGACCGACGACAACAAAACATTGGAGCTTTAAAAACCTGTTTTTTTGGGTTTCATCTTTGCTCCTACACAGATCTTTGTCACAGACCACATTTCAACACAACAGAAAAAGAATGTCTGTAAATAATAACTTAATGATGGTTGAAATGGTTCAGTTTCAGGGTGCTGGCTCATTTTCGTGGTTAACTGTAAACTTACTGATTCATCAGTGCCGGTGGTCTCTGACAGACAGATGATCTGAGGCGGCTCTTTGTCTCTCCCTCTCCTCTGTTCCCTCCCGTCTTTCTGCCTGTTGATGGTGTTGTACAGTTTTCTGAGGCCGGAGCTCGTCTTCACGTGCTGGACTCTGTGGGCGCCGAAGGCTCGGATCAGCCTCGCCGTGTCCACGGTGGACATGGAGCCGGCGGTGGACAGGGTCTCGGACTCTTCTCTGTCAGCAGGATAGATGAGCTGACTCTGGGAGGAGGCGTGAGAGAAGCTGGAGGTGGACGAGTCCTCGTCTGCAGGTGGAGACGCCTCCTCTGTTTGGAGCCTCTGCGTCCTCTGTGGGATCTGAGCTTCACCTTCAGCCTTTCTACCTCCTCCGACTCTCCTCTCCAGGTCTTCACCACCTACATTACTCTTCTTTCTTTCATCTCCTCCACTCCTCCCTCGCGTCTCGTGTGGATCACCATACACCTCTGACAGGTTTTCATCCCGAGTGTTATGAATAAGACGAGACAGACGCTCGAGGCGCTCCAGCAGCGACGCCTCTCTGTCACTGACGGGTCGGGACTCCTCCAGACTCCACCGAGCACAGAACCTCTGCCACAGCTGGTCCAGATTGCTGCTGCTCTGCTGGGTAGAGTCCCTCCTTTCCTGATCTCGCTCCAATCCATCCTGAGGGACGGAGCTTCGGTGTAGGCGGTGGCCGACTTCCACATGAACCGGCTGAAATCTCTCACTTCTGGGCTCCGGTTGATCGTAGCTGAGGAACTGCACCGGGCTGGTCCCCTGGTCTCTCTTGGAAGTCTCCTGGTTGCTTGATAAAGGCACTCGGGCGAAGGCAACTGACACCTGAGAAGACGGCTTTGGAGTTTGAGTCGCACTTATTTCAGAGGCTTCCTCTGTTGATACAGACACACCTGTGAAAAGAGACAACAGGTGTTTAAACACAAACATTTTTAAATAAAATACTGGAACATCAAGAACATGTTGCTTCATGATAGAGCTGCAACATTAAGTCAATTAGGTGATCAACACAAAGTCTATTTCGTTAACCAATTTATTTTTTAATCAAAAGTGTCAAACATTTGATGCTTACAGCTTCTTACATACAAGGATTTGCTGTTTTTCTTTTGTCATTCATTACAATAAATAGCAACATAATATAGTAAGACTCTTTTCTGAGACATTTTTAGAGCGTTTGCACTTGTAGAAATGAGTTTCTGTGTGACCGGCCCCTAAATACAGAGAGCTTTCTGAAATAATGTTCTCTACGATGTCTCTAACCTTTTCCCAAAAGCAGTTACATTTTCTGCATTACCAAACTGTGTGAAATCCTTTTCACCTCAGTACATTTAGTGTGTACATTTCAGATGTTTACATAATAATGAATTCATTTAACCAGAGTGACATATGTTTGAATTAACCAATGACAGATAATATATCAATTAATGGCCGAATGATTCTTGCTCCCAAACCTCTGATGTCATTTCAGGAGAAATTCAAAAGACTGAGTCTGTATGCTGTGTGTGTGTTGCGCTCACCTCTGTGTTCTCCAGCCTCGCTCATTTTGAAGCTGGCTGTCTTCCGCCTCTTGCTGTAGATCCCCTCTGTGTGTCTGATGGAGACTCCGCGGTCCAACCCCGGGTCTCTGTGTCCGAGGACCTCACTGCTGAAGCGTGGAGGCACAGCGTCGTCTGAACCTGGTCAGAATCCCAAAGCGTCTCGTTATCTCATGAAGAGTGTGACTCAGATAGTTAAACCATGATTGTCCTTATTTTTAAGATAAGAGATGAATAAAACTGCTGGAAAAGTGACCAAAATCCTTCATTTTCAAGATGCTCAGAGACATGGAGACTACGGTCTCCTCTCCCTCGTCTCTGCTGGGGCCCCAGCCTGCCTTTGTCTCTCTCTGCCCCTGAACATGAATAATTAATGCTCTACCGGGTGTGTGTTACAATAGAGCAGCTGCTGCCCAAAAGGCTCAGGGGAAATGAGAGCAGAGCCTCCTCATTCATCTCAGATTCAACTGACAATTCAATATTCTGGATTTGATCAATTTCTTAATTTTCAATATGATTAACTTTTTCACTCAGGGCCCGTCGGGGACAGTTGCCAGACTGTTTGGCCATATTTGGAAATTGGCAACCAATTACTGGCCTTTGACTAATCGAATCTCATAATTTGTTCCAGATTCGAACAAAATCTTTCAAGCGTTTCTGGAATATCATGTTCAAAAGGATGGGACGCCATGAGAACGCAAAGACAGGTGTGCAAACATAATGCATCCAGCCCTGGCTATTTCCGGCATGGAGACATAAAATTATATAATTATTAACTCCACTGCCCAGTTATTGTGAGACGAGCCAACACCGGGGCGGAGCAGCAAACTGCCAGATTCTCTCTGACCGGCCTCGTCCTGTTTACAGCGTGTAATTTACAGCCTGCCGCGCAGTTGCTCCTGCACTTGTCTCAGTGCATTGACACAGCTTTAAAAAAGTGCACTGACTGTACTGACAAAATGCAAGTTGACCAAGATATATAAATATGTGTAGATTATACCTGTGTGGGTGCTCTCAACGGTGGTGTCGGTAGAGGAGGAATCAGCTTCGGTTTGAGGGACGTAGAAGAGCTCCTCACTGCCGCGGGGTTTGTAAGGCAACAACACGGGCACAGCTGTATGAGGAGAAGTAAAAAGAACAGATAATTAGGAATAAAGTTATGTTGACATTCATTTCCTGATTATCTAATTTTGCTAAGAGTGCACCATCAGCTCCACACCCTTCACTTGGGCTCTGTGTTTTAGCCAAAGTCCAAGTCCTTTAGTTCTCTGCCTTCGTTTATTGTGCGATAAAAAACATAGCGAAGGGTTTAGTTTTCTTATTCTGTTAAAATCTATTGTAAAACTATAAAAAAGTTCTTCTGAGGTCACTACCTGGTGATTCAGTGGTTAAGGGTCTTTGTAACACTGCAGCTCTGTGACTTGGTGTAAAGAACCGTGAGGATGTGGACGTCATCCTGTCTGGAGGCACAGCGGTTTTAAACAGTGTGGACGTGTCGGCTCTTTCTGTCCCTCGTTGTCTCGTTGGCTCTCTGTTGTCGTACCACTCTGGCGGACTGGACAACCCGACACCTTCGTCTGGACTGCTGGCAGGAGAAGACGTTTTTCTGAGGGGGACAAATTCTTTACGAGGCAGTCCTGTAACAGCAGAGGCCGAGCTGTGATCGTTGGCTTTGGGGGACAGAGTGAGATGGACATGTGAGACGTGACCCGTCTTGTGTGGAGATTCAGATGTAGATGAACTTGTGGTTTGTACAGATTCATGACCAGAAACAGAGCTGTCCTGGACGGATAACTCGTCATCTCGCCTGGAAGACGGTGTGCTGTCATTTTTAACAGTCACGTCTTCTCTACCTACACCCAGAGAGGATGGAGGAGGCTCTTCACTTTGGCCTCCTACAGCATCTTCCCTCCTCTGCTCCCCTGACACTGACTGAGAAGTCTTTTCTTCTTCATCCGCGATGGGAGGAAGCTGCTTGTTAGGTTTAGGGTGGTCGACTGCTCCTGTAGAAAGCTCTGTCAGGTGAAGTGGCTCTGGTGCGGGACTGAGAGGAGTTGCGGGTGACGTGGAGGGCGAAGGGGAGCTGGAGCGCCTGCGGGTGGCGATGGTGATAGATGTAATGGCCCTAGGGTTCGTCTTAGGGAGAGTTACTCCTTCTCTGGCAGCAATCTCACGTACATGAGCCTCTAGATCTGGATGAGGAGGGTTTTGAAGCTGCACGCTGGAGTCAGAGGGATCAGTGCAGACGCCCTGCAGTGCCTCGGGTGGCTGATAGTTAGGGTCACTGATGGTGGTGAACGTCTGCACTTGCTGAGCCGCTTCCTGTCGCCTTGGGGCTCTAAAGCTGGACGCTGCACTGCTCTCAGTATCTGTGCTAGCCTGACTCTGAAAGAAAGGAAGAAAAAAAACAGTGTATGAAACTGTGTGACCAGGAAAATTATACTGTGAATTAATCCACCACAAAAATTCAAAGAAAACATTTTCACTGAAACAGTGTAAACGTGCACGCCATTGACTTATCGATTAATCATTGCAGCTCTTATTTGTTGACACACCAAACCTGCAACACACGAGTTACCTCGAGCATGAAATCTGAACTGTCCAGAGATTGGAGGCAGACGTCAACGGAAACAAAAAAATATAATTTTTTCAGCATTTTCATGACTACAAATTACAAAATGTGCAATTATGACTTATTGCAGCGTTAAGATCTCTTCATCAGTTGTTTACCTTCATGGGGTTTTTTAACAGCAGCTCCCTCTTGATCTCTTCAATCCGCTCTCTGTCTTCTTTGTCCAACTCGAGAGGCTCACACTGCTGTCCTGATATCTTCAGCTTGATCCACTCTGCAACACAAAAACATTAATACCTGTGCAAAACCAGTTTATCTCAAAGGGATAGTTTAGATTAGATTAGATTAGGGAGTAAATTTGTATAGCATGTGAATCCTCTTACCTCGGGCTTTGCTCTCCTCCTGGTCGGTGACACTGGGTGTACTGGACACCATGGTGGCAGGAGATTCACTCTGCAGTAATCTGGCCACTCTGACTGCCAGCAAGCTCTCACTGCTTCCGTCACTCATCACACCCTGGTCAGCGTCCTCGAGGATGGGTGAAGAGGAGCTACTCTGTACTGGCCCTTCCAAAGCAGTCTGTTCTTCCTCCTCTGCCATGTCTGCAGGAGTGGAGGTGAGCTGTTGTGTGGTCAAGGCTGGTGAAGGAATGATGATTGTTGGCGGGGGTGGGAGTGTGTTGTCAGGGGGAGCGGCACTGCAGCCTTCAGGCTCTGCCCGCCGGGCTGACTGAGAGTGGACAAAAGACGTCCCTGCACCTCTACTAACACTGCTATCCTGTGGCTTTCTGTATGCACCTGTAGCCGGTGCTGTTACAAGAGGCTGTGTGGATGGATAATTAGATGGCCCTGATGAAGTCGCGCTCTCTCGACCAATAGAGCTTTCTCTCAGTTTCTCTGAGGTCAGCATGGAGTCGGACGAGGACCTGGCCCACAGCAGGGAGGATCGACTTCTGGGATCTCCAGTCGCAGAGGAGGAGGAAAATGATGATTCCTGGAGTTGGCTGGTTGTCTTCCTGACCGAGAGGAAAATGTCCTCATCAGAGAGTGGGAGACGGGGCGCTGCAGGGGAAGCCACCGAAGACCCAGCAGAGACCACGTTTTCTGCCTGAAAGAGCAGCTTACGGATCTCCAACAAGGCCTTGGAACTGACAAAAGAAGCTTCTCTGCTCTGCTCCATACTACGGCTCGTTTGCAAAGGTGACTCCAAGTCACTACGTAACGAGGGGTCAGAGCTAAACCTGTCTCCCGGCAGGAGGGTGTTCTGGCTGCTGGTTAAGCTGCTGTCCCTCTGTTGTTGTAAGGCCGTCTGCAGCGTGGAGGGATAAGAGTCTTCATCAGGCTCAGAGGAGGGGGCCAGTCTGCGTTCACTCTGGTTCGAATCGGTATCTGATGAGAGAGAAATCCGTCTGGTCCGCTCTGAAAGAGATGCGGCTAGACCGAGACTGTCCTGGCTCAACGGGATGGATATACTAGAGTCCACTGACAGAATGCTGGACCTGGAAAACTCTCCTTTATGGTTACTGCCAACTGAAAATACAAAATGGAAGTATTCTTTAAATCTTTATGGGTAATTAAGGTACCAAATAAAAGTTGATAAAAGTAGATCCGTTCATCTTTTATAGACTTCTTTACAGACCAAACAATAAATCAATTCGTCAAGAAAATAATCAACAGATAAATCGACAATGAAAATAATTGTTCGATGCTGCTCTCATAAGAACATCAGCTGTTAATCACCTTCAGAGAGTTGGGTGCTCTTGGTGGGGGTTCCAATAGATCCTTTAATCGTACAGAGATCGGTGGGAGAGAATTCAGGCTCTCTGATTGGGCCTCTGGGTACAAACGGAGTTAGGATTGTTGCGGGAGACTGGTCAATCCCCAGGTTATGGAGATACAACTGCAGGAAAAACAAATACAGAACATATCAGAACCAATACTAATCTACACATATACACGTTTGATTTGCATGCTGAAAAAATTTTGCTGCTAATTTTTGGGGTTTATTATCTTCTGAAAGTGAACCTGTAATAACAAAATTACATAATATGTTTTCCAAGTCATAAACATATTTTTTTATATCTTGTATGTGTGAGATTTTCAGTTTTTCAAATACCGGAATTCGTTCTTCAATGTTGAGCTCTCGCGGCCTGGGCTGAGGTGGTGGTGTTGACAGCTTTGAGGTCCAGTATGGGGCGTAGTTATCTACCTCGAGGCTCACAACAGAAGAAGCTCCGACTGAAGTTCCTAATTTAACTCCACTGTTGTAACTATCTTGGGAACTTGAGAGTGCCAAATCTCGATCAAGTGACACATCACTGAACTGACCGAGGCTCATGCGGGGCAATGGCTGAGTTATGGCACTTGGCTGATGACTGACATCATCCTGAGTGTGACTCGTCTCTTCTTCTACACGTCTTTCTGTCTGCTGATCTTTCTTAACTGACATGACCACTGTGCTAACAGAGGAGTGGGACTGTGACGTGCCAAAGGTCGAGATAGAGGGTCTTGTTGTAGACCCAGTGTTGTCTTTGTCACTGGGAGCCCTGCCAACCGCCTCCCCTCTTCTTGAAAAAGAGGGAGTAGTGGAGGAGCTCTGTGTAACACCCTCATTGGCAGCAGCTGAAACAGGAGGCTGTTGTAAATTCCTCGTCTGCTGACTCAGGAGGCGATTCAGGGTGTCAGATACTGCATCGTAAGCCTTCTTTTTAGGAGAGATGCCAGAAAAACCTTGCAGTGCCAAGCTATCAAATAGTGACGTCTTGCCTGAAGTTTGGTTTGCCCTCCAAGCATCTACTTTCTGCATATAGCTGAGACTTGGGAGAGACTGGACTTGTGCAGTGGTAGCTTTCTCTTGGCACTGATTTGATGAGTCTGGGTGGTGGACATCAGCCACAGGAACATGTGGCTGTGGAGAAATCTCTGTGCTTGACTGATAGGAGTTCTCTTTATTGGATTCAATAAGAGAAAGTTTAGCCTTGACACTGGATTTGGGTGGGGCCTTAAAAACACCTGGAGTGGACTGAGACTGTGGAAGGAAACCTAGGTACGATCCATCAATCCCTGTTTGGTTCCCAGATGACCAGAGGTCTTGCTCTCTGGGACACCGCTCAACACCAGCTGAAAATGGGCCTGTCCATGGCATGCCACCCAGATTTGTTCTGGTGACACTTGGCTTGCCTCCAGACATCTTTGTAGGATGTGGTGTGAAAGACTGACCAGGTTGTGTTAGGCTTTGCTGTGGTTGGTTTTTAGATTCGGCTTCACGGCTGCTGCTCCTCTCTACCTCAGACAACAGCTCTCTGTGTAGCTCTTCACTACTCTCATCAGGGCGAGTGCTGCGGACCCCCATGGTGATGTTACAGACCTCAGATGACAATGTCCGAGACTGATTTCGATCACGTTGTTGTGTGTGCTGCTGGGGACCAGAAGCTTCACCTGGAGGACCTTCTCTTCTAACAGTACTTTGGTCGATCTCTGGTTTGCAAACTTGAGTGCTTTTAGACTCTTTGGAAAAGGATGCAGAAATCTTCACAGAGGTCTCAGAGGCAGAAGACACAGCACTGCTGCTGCTGCTGCTTAGCATGCCGATATCTTTCTGAAGGAGCTCGAGAAGATGCTGGGCAGGAATATCCTTATTCAGAAAGAATGTCTCATCTTCAACAGCCTGTCCTGCTGGCTTGTCTGGAGGGTCAGTTACAGTGTCTGAGTCCTTCTCCCTGTTGCCTGTATCATCTCTGGATGGAACTTCCTGTTTGTCTTTGTCCCCTGGTGACAAACTGTGCTGGGACAGAGAGCCGCAGCTGCTCACTCCTTCCTCAGACAGGACGGTTGCCTGGGCCAAAGGGTGCTGGGACAATGAGCCGCACTCAGAGGCCTGAGTGGTGCGATCCTGGGGCAGAAAGTGAAACCTCTCTGATGCCATAGAAATGTCGGGGTATGACCTTTGAAAAAATTAAATACAATTATAGACTTGAGAACATTTAAGTGATACACTGCACAAAGCCATGATCACAGAACCAATATTCTATTTCTTATTTATTTTATTTTACCTTAAAGGGGCAAATTCATTGTCACTTTGTTGGAATAAAGAATATTCTCTGAACATGTGCTCCACACCAGAGTGGACAGGAAACAGGGGAAGGGCTGGAGACAGGTTACTGTCCTGAAATTCTGATAATACAGAAAATGCTGATTGTTATCCACACCATAGTCAACATACTTACAACTAACAACATGAGTGTTATTCATTCATGTACTGTACATACCTGTCTGAGAAGAGGGCTCCCACCACTGTTGAGGCTCCCAGCCATCTGTTCCCTGCCTGTGTTGCCCCTGGTCCTGACTGGCAGTGCCATGAGTCTGAGCTCCAGGTTGGTTTATGGATGTTTGTCCAGCAGACTGACTCACATCTTCATGTGCTGGAAAATGAGGAGATGCCGCCTCCCTCTGTCAACAGAATCATCAAACAACTCACTCTCACTGTTTTCTTGTGAAGTTTTTTAGGAGGCTTAAAACAACTGTAATTCATCCTCAAAAAGATTGAGCAACTGCTCCACCACCTGCTGGTCAGACAGCAGAGCAGAGAAATATATTCTTATCCTTTATATATATTTGGTCATTCCTGCTCGCTGTCATCCATCACATTTTATAAAGAGCCTCCTCTGTGTTGGGACAGTTTTCAATGCACAGTTGATTCAAATAATATCCAAACATAATCTTGCACCTCGCTGCATAAATCTATCTAACAGACCTGCACTACTAATGTACATCATATTACTGGGGACCATCTTTGGATAGAGTATAATCAAGATTATGGGCTCACATTTAGTCTATTTTGATTTGTTTCACTCTAATTTTCATTCATTGGGCATTCCTGTGATCCCAATTGCTTTGCTACGATGACAGGCATAATGTTAAATAACGTAAACACTTAACGAAAAGTTCTTTAAACTCGAAATGACCGAATCAAAAATAAAAACACTCATGTACTGCAGACTCATTTTAGAGTGAAAAGCTAATCGTATAACAGTTGAGTTTAACCACATTATGTTATGTACCACATATGGATGAGTTGACAGGCACAGAAAAAGTAAGCAGGCTAATAGCAACAGGTTGCTGTTAGCTAGCTGAAAGACACATGCCTTCGTAGCCTATTATACGTTAACTTGCAGGTGATTAGCTGCCAGTCATAAATGCAACCAATATTACAAACGATAGCAAACCAAGATGTTGTCTGACGATGGGATTGTGTTTTGAACGAGTACGTTAACGATGTGTTTTAGTCGGCTAACTACTTAGCAAAGCAATTAGCTAGCTTAGTAAACTAGCTATAGGCAAAAGCCAACGATTGGTAGACTTATGCCAAGTTTCTCCGGGTGAGAATTACGTGTAAGCGCACATATTGACGATCACAATGTGGTGAAGTGACTAATTTTCACCCAGGAATCATAATTACCTCTGGAGGCTCCATGTTGATGTTGTTGTTATCGGGCCGCCACAGTGCGCGCGCTTCCCCAAGCGCGTATCCATGGAGCGTTGCTAGGAAATGTGGGGGAAACCGGAAACTCGTGCGGTAAATTGGCGGCCGTTGATAATTTATGTATTTTATCTTTTGTATTGTCTATTGTAGTGTATATGTATTTTTTTATACACTTCTGTCTATTTTAACGATTTTGAACGTTTTACCTATTGTTTGCTGTCAATCATCATGACAGCACAAACACAAACGTCGCGCCAAATCCCGCCTACTTTGCCGTGATTGGCAGCACCACATCCAATCACAGCCCCGGATCACCATAACAAGCGAGTTATACAATTTGATTGGTGGAGCTTCTTGGAGGCGGGGAAGTGCATGATAGGTTAAAGCCAGAGTGACGAACATCCACCGCTAAGACGCGGAAATCAGAAGTCAGTCATCGCATCACTGTAAAATTTGCCTTCAGCAAGATAAATACAGCCTCGGGACACCTGTACAAACACACAAGTTCACATCATGCCGAGGAGGAAGGAGATTGTTAAAGGTAAGAATACGGCTTCGAGTTGTATTTGATAATTTGATATCTCAGTTGCTCAGTTTCATTTACTGAGAACTTCACCTATTTCGTCAACATGTTAAGCTAGTTAGCTTAGTAGCTGGCTAGCTAACGTTTTGGCGTTTGGCGAGCAGGTCCGTGCGACTGTAATCGTGTCACCTTTATCCACGGACTTTGACCCTCGCCAAGTTATGTGATGAATAAAACCATGTCTGTTATGGATTTGAAAACCCCCTTTTTCTGACTTTCAGGAGGCGCTCCTATTGCTAGAATCCGAGAAAACTCGAGACTAATGCACACCCATGTGAGTATGATGACTGGAAATCTTGTACTGTCATTATCAAGGTGGCATAACCGGTCTGTCCAGTTTACAGTGTGTTGCTGGTATCATGCCAACAGTAGGTAGGAAGCCATGGCAGCTTATTGTTTTACTTTGTTAACCAAATTCAAACTGTCCTCTTTAATGTACCCTCATAAAAGGGAAACACTGTACTACACTTCAGTACTCCTTACATATAAATAATCTTTGTGCACATTTGCTGTCACTGCTGCAGATGACAGCCAACTCACAATCAGCTGGTCTTTTCTCCCTCTTAGGAATCTATGGTGGATTTCATACATGGACGTCACTCTGGGGGCTCTTTTATGGATGTCGTCAGCTCTGTCTTCGGTAAGGCATTTTCTGGCTGTTGCAGGTTATTTCAAAGTCAATGTGGAGAAGTGAGCTGGAGGGAATTAATGCATTTTAAACAAGTCTTATTCATTAGAGTTTATCTTATTTATTAGAGATGGCAGATGTTAGACAAGCTGATGGTGCCTAACACAAATTCAGTCTTCTTGGTTAGTTCCTGAATCACCCTGTGAATGCCCATGTCTGTCAATATCTATTTAGTCACTAGATCTAAAAGGCCACATCAGTTTATGTAAAATAGACGCCAATAGACAGACATGGTGGTTATTATTTTGACTTTTTTGGGGGGAAATCATTGCCTCAGAGCTGCAAAGGTAAATGCTAGAAACTTTGCACAGTTGATATCTAGTTATTGTCAGGAGTAGACAGCACGGCACCCATACAGATACCAATTACAAAGGGTGGGGAAGGCAATCAACTCCTCCTTGTGACGGTAAACTGCAGATTGCATCCTGTTCACTGTTGCCATACTGTTGTTTACTGTTAATAATGTTCTGATGACCTGTCTGTTAAGGTTTATGGTTGGCCTTTGTCGCCAACAGCGTTGCATTCCATTTTAAGAGCGAGCGAGGAGTGAGGAGGAGACGAGCAAACAGTCATTTTATTGAGAGGTTTTGGGTGTGACATCTTCATTTGGAAAGTATAGGTCAGGAGGGGGCAGCCAAGGGATGAAATGGTAGGTGTGATGCCATTGGAAAGCAAAACTGTATATAACTGTTCTGAACAAACAAACATTCAGACCAGGTCAGGTGTAATGGCGAAAATGCCAGTCTTCGCATTCAGCCTGAGTGGGTGCAGTGCACACTTCAATTGTTGTTGGGAGGGGAAACAAAAAAACTGTGGTCCTGCAGCAGACAAGTTAAAACACAATCAATGCAACCAGGCAGCATGTTGCGGTAGCCTATCACAGAAGCTGGCATTCAGACACTAAGAATATAGTCTACTTCTATAATACTTACGATGGAACGTTTTCATGTTTTGTTATAAGCAGTTGGTGATGTAACACATTCGGTGTCAGTTTCTATTCTGTCGCTTGGTGCTTCAAACAACATCGTACTGCCAGGAGACTGAACCAACAAGGGAGGGGAAATACTCTGCAAAGTTGTTGTGGCTGGAGGGAGCCTCTGTGGAAGAGTTGCTGCTACCAAGCTCGGAGCCTGAAACCTGGCACTGTACTCACACACAGAGTTCAGGGACCAATGAGGAGACTTTTTTTCCTCCTGCGCTAATCGCAACAACATCTGATTTGGTCTAAATGCAGCCTCGGGTAGACTGAAAAGCATGCCAGCATAGAAACTGGGTGATGCAATGCCATTTTAAATATGAGGGAATCACTGCACATGGAAAAGCGCTTTTAATGTTGGAGTTGTTCACATGGAAAGTTGCAGACATAGTTGGGCAACAAATAAAAAAACAGCTGGAGAGAGAAGGTCAAAGGAGTTGTGAATGTCAGATTGTTGATCTCCCAATTTAGACATTGGAAAGGTGAATACCCCATCTGAAGAACAGTTCTGATGTGTACAGTACAAACGTGTACAGGCACAGTTATTCATCAAGCTCATTAAGACTAAGAAAGGTTAATGTGCAAGTTCTGCTACTGCACATGCAACTAGTGATATTGTTCACTGCACTAAACTGTCCTAACACTCACTAATGTTTATGCACCACCAAGATCTGAAGGACGGTAATGAATCAGATTATCTACCCTCTTCTTTGATAATTCTGATTAAAATGTGTTTGGTGATCCATCTGAAATGAGGGCACCTCAGTGAATATCTGGATCCTTTTCGTTTGTCTCCCAGGTTTAGATTTTATAAGGAACAACCTGGAGGAAGACCTCATTTATTCAGATGATGACGACGATGATGATGATGACGACGATGATGATCGCTTCTATCCACGCAATCATGTCCACAGGCCTTTAGAACCACATCCAAGAATTAGACAGCTCACTGACGAGGTATTGCACTTGTGTTTTGTTTTTTGGAAAGTGAAACACAAAGGTTCATTGTGTTGTTTATATGGGATGTAACTATCTGGAGAATATAACTGGAGATGAGATTGAATTCATCCTCAAAACATGACACAATTAGCTTGTTTTAGTCTTAGACGGTGTGTTTTTAGTGTGTTTTAGTTAAACACTTGACTCATAATTTTTTTTCCCAGGAGGCCGATAGACATGCAAAAGAATTGATAGAAGAAGAGGAAAAACGTAAGGAGAGAACGGAGAGGAACAAGCGAAAGAAATTGGTCAGTTTTGGCACAATTATTAGGTTTAACATCATTTTGAATGTTGGTTTTGCTTTTTACTCTGACAGTGACTTGTAACACATCGTTTTTCTTTCTGTTACAGCGTAAAAAAGAAAAGAAACGATTAGAAAAGGAGAATGCTGTTAAAGACATTATACCTGTAAGTATTCTTTGGTTCATGATTGCTGTGAATGAAATATTAGCATCTAGAAATACAATACAGACAGAACAGCAAAGCAAAGATGATTGTTTGTAATATTTTTTTTTGTCATCGCAGGAGGGAGAACAAGCAAAGTCAGACTCCTCAGAAAATCAGGAAGAAAACCCTGTAATTGAAAATAATGCTGAAACGAAAGAATCTCCTGAATCTGCTAAAACACAACATGCAACAGAGGCAGTTGGATGTGTTGCGAGCAGCGGTGAAAATAAAATTAAAGAAGAAAATATTGTGGAGGAGAATAAGAAAAAAGATGAGGAGCAAAAGGTTTGTGGTGCATTTTACATTTGTTTGTCACATTACTGTGTTTGATTTCTCCAAATTCACTTGTAAACTCTGTTTAAAGATTAGAATCTTTGCCAGTATTTGACAAACAATAGTGGATGGTTATCTTAAAACGACCACCCTGTGTTTGATTGTCGTCAGCAGGACTTGGATTTAAATAATTCATATTCTTCGACGACTGAATCGGCGCCTGAGGAGACGAGTAACAAGAAGCCTGCAAAAGAAAGAAAAAAGGAAAAAACAAAATTACAGGAAGTTCAGCAGCCCAAGGAGAAAAAAACAAAAGAAGTGGAGAAAGCTGAAGTTCCAAAGAAGAAGGAAGAGAAACCTGAACCCGATAAAGAGGTGGGAACACTGAAAACATAATATTAATGTGTCCGTGAGGCATTAATAAAAAGTTGTTTGCGACACGAAATTATTGTCAACCTGGAAACGAAAACCTTTCCCTTTTTAATAAAAAAAAATAAAAAATTATAGCTTGATTTTATGTGGTCAAACAATAACCGGTTGGCCTTTTTAAAATAATCTCATTTTTCACAGGAAGCCTCGCTCAGATTTGTTGTTTCCTGCGTTCCCCAACACGCCGTCGGGTTACTAATGTGCTGCTTCTAATTCTAACAGAAACCTGCGGATGATAAGGCTGAAGAGTTGGCAAAAAGAAGCAGGGAGCTTGCTGGTAAGTTCCTGTTTTCCATTAACATTTTTCTCATTGAGAATTTGACAAAACGATCGCGTGAAAGGTACCGAAGCATGCACAACTGTCTCTGCTCCTCCCCACAGGTATTGGAAATCGTTTGGCTGCCTCTGGTCAGTACGACATGGCAGTGAAATACTTTACTGACGCCATTAAATTCAACCCAAAGGAATTTAAGTAAGAAGACTTAAATTGACTTCAGCCTTTTCCGTTAAAGCATCCAGAAGCATTTACCGATAATGACCTTGAATTCTGTGTACTACTCTCTCAGGTTGTTTGGAAATCGGTCACTCTGTTTTGAAAGAATGCAGCAGTATGAAAACGCGCTCAGGGATGCTGACCTGGCACTCTTCATGGAGCCAAACTGGATAAAAGGTTTATTTAGGAAAGGGAAAGCTCTCTGTGGGCTCAAGGTAAATCACTGCGCCTGAATCCACTTAACCTTGCTTTGGTGTTTGTCCTTTCATATACAGCAGCTTTTCATGTTGCAGCCGGCGAAAGCTGTTTGCAAATGAAGAACTTGATCGTATTGGCAAATAATTTCTTTCAAGATCAATGCTTAACCAAAAGTTAATGTGCTCCATTACCTAAATCTTTAAACCCTTACTTATTGCCCTTTATTCCTCCCTCACTTCTGCAGAGATACTACGAGGCCTCACTCATCTATAAGGAAGTGTTGCAGCTGGAAAGTTCAAGCAAGGACGCCGCGCAAGAGCTGAAACGAGCACAGACGTTGCACCTCATGGTGAGTGAAGCTTACAAGGCTAAAAAAAAAAAAATCCCCTGATTTAATAAATGACTGTCATTTGCTCACCACAGTGACTGAAGTAGAGAACTGAGAGTGTGTAAAGCTCATGTGAAAGTTGGTTGTGGTAAGTTGTGTATAGGCCTATAAACGATTGACTCAATAAAAGAATGTTGCTGAATGTTTTGTTGGAGAGTCCAACTTTTTTATAAATGGAACGCTCTCTCACTTCCAGAGCAGTTTCTTCGCTCCACCTGGTTTGTTTTTTCACTCTGTAGATTAAATTCATGTTTGTGTTCGTCAAATAAGTTTTGATTTATTCATGTGTTCTGGTGGTCCTGAGGCAGAGTCTTCTTTAGGACTTTTCAGCAAAGTGGGAGGTATTGATCCGTGTCAGGAGTTTTGACCGGACTCAAAGGAGCTTCAGGTTTCCCACACTGTTCACTGCTCCTGTGTGGAAGGGGACTCCCTCATTTGTTCTCCTTGTCAGTCGACAAGTCAACAACCATCTCCTATTTCGTTGAGGTGTTGAGTCTCAGGATGTTGTTTCTACACCACTTGCGCCGCTTTCACACTGGACAAAAAATCCCCCAACATCTGCTAACGCCTGGCTTTTATCTATAATGTGAATGGCTACAATCGGCTTTCGTAAGCTCTGTGCAAATCAGTTAGATTTTGAATATAATTTGAATTGAGTTTGACATCCTTGATACTTCTCATGAGATTCTCAAGGGTGTCTTTTTTGTGTTTACTGTGTGTAGGGTGTTATGATGTTGGCTTTATGAGGTTTTTTTTAACTGTCATTTTAGGAGATGGGATTCACCTGGGCGCAGAGCTCCGAGGCCTTGAAAACACATGCCACCTTAGAGGAAGCTGTCGAATCTCTGTTTGGTGGCGACTGTAATCCCGTTCCTGGTGGTAAGCGTCTCAAAATGTTTCTGAAAGATGCAGAGATGACACGTCGCTTTGGTATTGAATTCTCTGATTGTTTGTTGGCTCTCTTCAGAACTCGGTGCCAGTAAGGACATCCCAGATCCACCAGTGGTCCAGGAAGAAGCGGAGGATGCGGGAGAGTGGATCGTCCGACAAACAAGTCGTCCTAGAGCGCTGCAGATCAGAGACATTGATACTTTGGACCAAAACAGATCGAAATCTCAGTCACCGACCCCTCGTTCAAGAAATTCTGTGAAACCGTAAGTTGGATGCCTTTTTAATTTAATGCTTGCGAACCTTTTTTAAAGTGAATTGTAACCATAGTGCAACATCTTTCTCTTCTGTTTCGTACAAAGGGAGCTGTTCCCCATCTGGGTCGGATCCTTGGCCCCTGCTGTCACCTACACAACGCTCCACGAGCTCTTCAGCAGGTGAAGTACCTCAGTCTGATCTCCTTCACACCTCTTGGCAGGTTTTCATTTTAAGGATGTCGTTCCACACTTTGTCAGAATCAGATGCTTCACAGTTTACAGCTTCACAGACACAGAAGATTTCGGCTCCAAGAAAACAAAGAATGAAAACAGCAGTTTTAAGTAGGAAGGACAAAAATAAATCTGCTAGGACAAAAGTTAAGTTGAGCCGTGTTTTAAAGCAGGTGCAGCTTGAGTTTTTGGTGGTTAATTTCAAGTCCCTGATATATTTTGGATAAGAAATTGCCTGATGCTGTAGTGTTGGTATATGTCCACCAGAAGGCTCAAGTGTATCGACTCTGAGCCTGCCATGTATCTATATTATTGCTGCGTAATTAACGTGCCGATTTTCCCTTATTGACTCCAAGATTTCAGCTTGTGTGTTAACCTTCTCTTCCTTTCCTCTCTCTCTCAGAGCTGGGACGGTTTACAGCATCAAGATGCTGCTTGAACAACAGTGTGCCTTTGTCAACTACACCAAGAAGGAAGACTGTGACAGAGCCATCCAGTGCATTAATGTATGTGTCTTTTTTAACTTCTTTTTGTGATATTTCTTCTTGTAAACAGTATTTTAGTGTTAATATTGAGCAAAATCTTCAGCTGGAGCCACAAAATAAACATCTTAAGTTCACTGACGTTACAGACAGCAAAGGCGCACAGTTTTATATTCTGTATAAGTGCAAAAGTAAAAAAATCAGATAATACGAGTTTGTATTCACAACTTGGCAGATTCTAAGTAGAGCAGTAAGTTTTGAGACGAGGGTAAAAACTTCTTCTTTGATTGTGTTATTGAAGCAGTGACTGAAGACTGCAGGGCCTTCGCTCTGTAAAGTTATTCCTGCTTTAAAGTCTGTCGGCTTCTCTTTTAAAACCGGCATTATTTTCACATCATACTAAATCGACTCTGACACAAATCTTATCGGCCGTGTCTCAGTAAAAAAACCTCTTTTTATTCCAAGCTGTGAGGCTCCTCAGTGCAGCTCTGATAACTGTCACTTGCCCCCTTTTTATTTTTCGCCGCTGCAACTTTACAATATGGACGGAAATGTGAAAGTTATCAAACCGTTCCTTCAACACTTCTTCAGTTATGACTGCTTTAAATGAATGCAATATCAATAATTGTCTCTAGATTATTCTACCAAAAGAGAATGAATCACCGACAACTTTGATATTGATTGTTTCAATCATTTTCAATTAATGTCAAACAACGTTTGCTGGTTCCAGCTTGTTATTTGTGAGGATTCACTGCTTGTCTTTGTAATTTATGACAGTAAATCGAGAGTGTTTGGGGATTTGGATTGTTGTTTGGCGATTTGAAGACAACTTTTCAACAGTTTATAGACTAAATCGATAATAAAAATAATCCTAAATTCCGTCCCTCGGTCTGGCTGGGAGTGTTAACTTTACAGAACGTACGTTGCCATGCTTGATGAGCAAAATTATTGATTTTAACTGCTGTCAGTGTTGACATGTTTGCTAGATGTTTAATGTGTCTTTCCTCCTCAGGGGATGGTGGTAGAGGGGGCTCCACTGTCGGTGCGATATCCTAATAGAATCCACAACGGGCTGGGTATGTCTAGATCGGCCGCTACTGACACCTACTCACGGCCCGGGTAAGAACGTGCTTTTCTTCTCAGAGTTTTAACTTTATGTTCATATGTAAAATTATTCAAATCATAGATATTAGAGGGGAAAAATGTAGATTGTCGGCCGTATTTCATTGTTTCATCTTGAACTTGTGGCTGTAAGAAGAAGTTTTACATTTACTGTGTTCGTATGAGTTCATTTGCTTATTTGTAGTGTGTGTGACATACCTCCCTTACAGTCGAATCTTGAAGTAAAAGATTGTTTCTCTCCGTTGTCGCAGGCCGTTCAGGAAGGAGTGCTTCTTCTGGAGGACCACGGGCTGCACGAGACCAGACTGCACCTTCAAACACGACCCGGAGCACAAGAACATTGACAAGGACAAATTCACCAGTAGACTGGGAAACTTTAACATGTAGGAAGTCAGAGAACGACAAGCATGCATCTTGTTTCCTTTGACATTTGACGCAGTGGTGGAGCCAGAATGAGCTGCTTTCTGTCCCCTCTGTTCCCCCTTTTTTTTTTGTTTTCTGGACCTTGTGAATTTATGGCAACAGATGAGTAAGTGTGTTTTGATGTGTTTGGGTTTGATTCGTTCGCAATTTCGGAAATGTTTGCACCGTGACGGCCCACCACTGTTGTTCAAATACAAAGGTCACAACGAACTTTATCATACTGCTGTATAACTGTATTAATTCGTGTGCATCCAGCTTCGAACATTCATTTCCAATCTGATTTTGTCAGGGATTAATTCTGAGTATCTAATCTGTTTAAAGATTGTGTTAAACACTTGATTTTTACTTTGTATCGTTTTAAAATTTTTATTTTTAAAAGATGTTTCTGTTCTCTCGGTCACCACTAGGTGACACTGTAACCTTTTATCCCTCAACTTTGGGGCTGCAAACATTGAACTGCTTTCACTACTACAGGCCGTGATTGATGGTTAGTTTTGCTACCGGCACATTTATGGCGTCATGTTTAATGATGAAGCTGTTCTCTGTGATTAGAGTGCAGGGGCATTGGGTTTTGTTAATGTGCTGCTTAACTAATGGTTCAGTTCAGTATTTATGTACATTATGTATACGTTTTTAATGGCATGTCTGATGGTGAATCTGTTGAAGTGATGTTTGGACACAAACTGTCACACATTAAGTGCCTTTTTAGTAGCACTGTAGGCTGCAGTTTATCATGGGTCAGCCCAGAGGGATTGAAGCCTCAAATTGGAGAGTGTTAATGTTGTGCCATAAACATTAAAGGACCAGTTCACCCAAAGATGAAAGTTCAGTCATTATCTACTCAAAGCAATGGTGATTATAAATCCGGGGGGGATTTTTGGAGCCGACAAAACATTACTGGAGATTCACAGCAACCAATTGAAATCGCAGGCTGACTAGTGTTTGTGGTAGGCTTAGGGTTTTTAACCCAAAACCTAACCTGAAGCTGAAGCGATTAAAATACAAAACATTGTCCATGTTGCTCCCACTTTTTGACTAGACGCACACAAACCCACAGAAGTTGGAAGAACGACCTCCGAAATTGGGAAGTGCTGCCATCGTAGGAGCACGTGAATGCAGCAAAAGTCTGTCCTGTCTGGACTTCCCCGAATGCCTTTAAAGTTTGCGAGTGTGCAGAACCGGCGAGGTCTGGACATTTGGGTGCAGCCCAAGTCTCTGGATGCCCCGAGACATTGATTTGGAAGCTAAAAGCTCGAGGATATAAAGAACATCTTCTCAAATCAATTTCTCAGGGCTGCTTGAGACTTGGATTACGCCAGATGAGCTTTATGCATACACATAAAACCAGTCCTCATCTACTTTAAGTTTAAGAAGGGATATTGCAAGTGAAGAAAACAAGTTAATACATGAGTTAATTAGTATTTTTCATCTGTAGTCCCCTGGCCATGGTGTTAAAAAGGCATCCTAAAATACAACAAGAGAAGACAGACAGATGTTAAGAACATTAAACCCAGAGGCGAGACATCAACAGTATGTATAAAATGAGGTTACTGAGTGCTGTTTTGCAGACTTATGAATCTTCACCTGACTTTGAGAGTGAGAAGGAAATGACTGAATTTCTATTTTTGGGAGAACTGTTCCTTTTTTATAGACATATATATATATATACATACAGAGCAGGACCAAAGCCTTGGTGTAGGTGGAGCAGTACACACAGATATGAATCAGTACAGAGAATAATAAAAGTCCGCCTCGTGATAAACTACGTCAGGCTGAAGCAAGATTCCTGAGAATGTAACTGAGTGTAATTTGGGAGATCAGTGTGCGGTCGCCGTCCCGCCATCAGCAGATTAACCCCCGGCAGCAGCTGTGTATCCTGTTGCAGTGTCCTTGAGCGAGAAGCCCTCTGCAGTCGGCCCGAGTCGGAGCAGAGTGCCAGTTAACCACCTGAAAAGTTACCATTGTCCCAGAGGTTTTATCTAAAGCAAGGTTCTTCTAATCCTAAAATACCTCGCTCCAATCCTCCCGGCTGTGTCTCCTCGCCCGTTAATGTGGGTGGGATTTGTGTAAGATCCCTCTTTGCTGAAGCCCAGCCCGTTTTTTCTTTTTGTTATCTGACTTCGGAGCAGTCCAAGGTCACTCTCTGTGACTCCCGTTACGCAACGTGTGGGGTGTGAATTACCAAACCTTCCCAAAGAGCTGAATAATTACCTAAAAATGAGGCCGGAGGAAGAAAAAGTCGAGGCGTTTAGCTGTGAAAAGTGCTTAGTCTCGACCTCGCAGACGGAGCAGCTGTACTTGTGGGCATTAATTGGCTGATGGTGGCATACCTCACAAAGCCCTTTTGATCTGTGTGAGATTGGAGAGCATGAAAGGCCCGTAATACTAACAACATGAACTCTGGGTGAACCCATAGGCAGCAGTGGGACACGCGGTTCATACATTACCAGCTCAGCAAAGCAGGGGTCTATATATTTAATCTCATTGGTCGGCTTGGCTTAAAACCTGTGCAAATGCAGATAAAGTCTGATAAGAGGTGAGGGTTCACGAGCCGGCTGGAGTCAACATCCCGCCACTCTGCGCCCGGGCGAAGCCAATCCCTCACTTAACTAAAGCAAACAGCAGGAAGATTAAGTGCATCTTGTTAAAAGGCCGCCTGGTTTGTAGAGCTTTTAGCAGATTTCTCTCCTTCTCTCCCTCCCAACAGGAGGCAGAATGGGGAACGAGAGAATGAAGCAGCAGACGTGACATGCTGCTCTCCCACTCTTTGCTTCTTGATGTATTGCTATGCAGCACCAAAAAAAAAAAAAAAAAACCCCTCCTCACTCCCCCTCAAGAGAAGTTTAGAGTCGGCGTAATTGAATGCGTCGCTTCTATCGCAGGGACACATAATCTAATTTTTATTCTAATTCTGTGGTTTCCCTCCGCTGCTAAATAAACTATTGATGTGACATGAGGGAGTAGCTGACTCACGCTCTGTATCAACAGTCTGATTTGTTTCTCAGGAAGCCAAAGTAAATGCTCCGCTGCAGCCCTGCAGCCGCTCAGCTTACAGGCCTCTGTGTGAACTTCATAACCTTCCCAGCAGGGCTGCTGCTGTTTGCTTGTCCTGTTTTAAAAGGAATGACACTTCAAACACGGCGGAGTGTGTGTTTTGGAGCGACGCACCTCATTTTCTTGTGCCTCGTTTCCAACAGATTCTTGCAGGAACATCTTTAAAAGTTTAAAAAGGCCCCTGAAAACGTATTTTCCTCAAGCATATTGCCTCGCCGTGAGCGATGTCCTTCATAACACACAATTTTCTGGTAAAGCTGGATTAGTTTTGGTTATATCACAAGAGAAATATCTGTCTTTTACTGTTTTTTTATCTGCGCTGGTTTTAAAGCAGGCAGGGGTTTTTCAGGCAGTGTGAATAATCCATGTTTCGGATAGATTCGATTGTCAGCGTTTTCTCCCCAATTTCTATAGACGTCTGAATAATATCGTTAATGTGAGTTTGTTCGGCTGCAATAATCGTGAAGTGAACCTCATTTATCCATCTTTTGATTCAAGCTTTTCAGCATGAAGGTCAACATTCGGTTAAAGGTTATCCTAAAAAGCGTTGAATTCAACGTTTGATGCCCGTGGACACCCTGAATTTAATGTCGATGTTTAATTCTGGACCGAAACCGTTGTGTGTCTTAACCAGCGTGGCGACTGAGATCAACAAGATGTTCTGATGCTGGACTCGGCACAATGGGGGAGGCATTTGGTTCACCGCGGTGACTTCCTCAACCGTCGACTGGATTCCTTTTGTTGCTCTGCGAAATGAATACAGTAATTGTCACAAAGAGAAATTGACCTTCTCTTTAATCTCGACAGAGGCCCCCCTCAACACGTTAAAATAGCGCAAACCCAATTAGGGAATTGATTGCTTGCTTTCATTTTCCTCATTTGCATCAGGGTCATATAGGGAAGATAAATTAACGTCTAGTCTTTTGTCCACGCTGTCGTTCCTGGTTGCGGAGCATCTATTGCTAAGAAATGAGCAGGAGAGAAGTCTTTTGTGTCCTCCTTGACGAACTCATCTCTGATTATCTGCTGTTAAACACCTTCAGAAATAAAGACTTGCAGAAGATTGAAACAGTCCTCTTTCATACTGCTGTCTGAATTCAAAGTGGAGTTTTTATGTTAATGGGATCATTCAAAGGGGAAATATCAGAGTTTATGAAAAGGTCAGGATGGGCTTTCTTTATCTCTAGCCACAGTTAAAAGGTCTTTTACAGGTTTTAAATGTGTTGTTTCCATTCAGTCCACCATTTTTGTAAATGCCAACATTGCCTGAGTTCGTCTCCACAGCATTATCTAAATCTTTATAATCCATTCATTTAGAAAAAAAAGGTTCGGTAATGTCCTAAAACAGCTGGGCGCTGTAGTTTTCGAGCAAACGCTTATCAAATAGAAATAAATAGTGCACATGCTGGGGACTATTTTCAGCTGTGGATTCATACACATTTGATGCACTGTGAGTATTTGCAGAAGCAGGACGGTGAATGTGGGACAGAGTCATAATAAAACTGTGCCATGTTCGTCTTCGTGTTCAAAGAGAGGAAATCTGATAAGTTGCCTGAAGTGATGCCAGTTCAGTCAGCACCGGTCGAGCCTGAAGTAGAACCCGGCCGATATCTTGGTTAGTTATCAGCTGCTTTGGTCCATCACAGCTACGTATATCTGACATGAAACCATGGTAGCGTCTTGTTAATTACAAGGTAGTCATTTTATTCTAAATGGGACCAGAATTTACAAAATGAACATCATGTTGTGTTGAAGGAGACTCGAAACTAGCGATCGAGACCATAAACTCATCAGGAAACTGTTTACAGAGGTAATAAGTCAAGTGAGAAGTAGGGTAATTTCCTCATAAGCTTACATACAATCAGACTTATTTTTGAAATTAGAAAGACGGCAGGTTTAAGACACTTCAACACTGGCTTCCCTTTTCAGAAATGGAAGCTACAATACTTCCATATTTAACTCATTCACAGTCAAACGTCTGAAAACTAAAAGTATGAAAATGAAAGAAATCTGGGAATGTGAGGCAACATTAGCCGCTACTAGCATGACACCTAGCATTGTTTGTAAGGGAGGCACCAGATATTAAAAAAAGACAGAAGAATGTGTGGACAAAAACAGGCTGCATCGATTTTAATTTTCTTTTTCAAACAGTTTTTTTTTTCTTTTAAAGCTGACAGTGGTGGAATGAGATTTATCAGGCTTCGGAAACAACAAACGCAAACAAAACCTCTTTCGGATCTGTTCATTGTTGGTTTTGGTGTTTTCGTGGGATTTGTTGATGAAAAGAAAAATATTAAACTTGTTGTTTTTCTTTTTCCCGGTGGTTGTTTTGGCAGAAGGAAAAAGCTACAACACTTCTATCAGTGGTCAACAGTAATATGATAATTTAAACAGTGAACACGTACAGTAAATACAACTGGTGCTGCCTTCATAACAACCGTGTCTTTTATGTTCCTGCGCATAAACTATTCAGTGAAACTGTCTGCCTGCATCCATAATGTACACTCCCGTTTCTTTATGTTTGGATAAATTATTCAGCAGCGCGGGTTTTTATGTGTATATGATATGTGCATGTTTACGTTCACCCGCAGAGACAGCGGGGTGACGTGGAGCATAATGGCGTCGACTCCCTTTGTTGTCTGCCCTGATAAATGGCAGTTTAAAGGTTGAATCTCACATCTCTTTCATCTCCGTCAGACGTGCACAGACACAGATTCTGTCTCTTTACGTTTGGTCTCCGTGATCGATTGAGAGACGGCCTGTGCGGGATGCACATTAACATGATTAGAAGCTTGTAAACAAAAAAAAACACAACTTGGTTTTTTGTGGGGAAGTTAAAACCTGGGGCATGCCTCAACTTGTGTTTCCCTCAAGTATTTACGTAACTTAATGGGGCAAGAAAAATGTGGCCTGTGTGTGTGTGTGTGTGTGTGTGTGTTGGAATCATTAAATCCTCCCGTCAGGTTGTATTTCATCCCGCTATCGACCTACGTATCTGGAGGTAACATGTTCAAGGGCATGAAAAATGTCAAGGCCTGTAAATCCGCTCACTGTTGCCCGGAGGAGTTTGACTTCCAATAATTGATGCCCGCTTCCATTCATCACCATCCTGCAGAGGTCCTAACGCTCAATCCCGCTCTCTCTTTCACACATTGTCTTGTGGCTCGTCTTCCGTTTTGTGTCGTTCATTTTCTCCAGGAAAAAAACATACATTAACCTCTAGAACACCGTAAAATACAACGTCACCATTAATCTCCCGTTTTTTCCGCGGACAGTGATTTATAACAGGAGACACTTGTAATAAAACTTTGCCCTGCAGGCTTTTTTTTTTTTTTTTTTCTTTTTACAAAACTGTGTGCTTCCTGTGTGAATGAAACCTGCTTCCTTTAATACAGATAAAGTCACCTTGGTTAAAGTCTTTTACTCAAAAAAAAAAAAAAAAGAGATTTTGCTCCTCGAAGGCATCAATCCAGTCAAATTTACGACTTTGCCACTTTTGCGCCACGCCGAGCTTTATTGTTTAAACGCCTTGTGTACGAGGGAGACAAGGCAAACAAGCTGGTTTGCTGTGTAATGTTTACCGCCTATTTAAGCAGCACTGAGCAGGCTGTTTATCTCTCTTGTGCTTATAGCAACCAGGATGTCTGGGACGATTTAAGACTTCCTCCTCCTTTTTTTTTTTTTACCCTCCCCTTGTTTGAAAATGCTGCAGAGGATCCATCTATTCCTCCCGTTGTAATGAACCTCCCTGGGGGCCCGGGCGCACCATGTGAAGACGCCTTAGTACCAGAGCGATTCATTACCTCGGAAATGTGAGCTTTTGTTCCGTTTTCAGCGGAGCCCCATTAATCTTGGGCTGCCTCCTGGCATGCAGGCCAGGTACTGCTTTGGTAATTACAGTTAATCATCATTCAGACGTGCACACATGGACCGCGGGCTCCTCTGTGGTTTACATGCAGGGGCAAATCTGCCCCCTTTACGCAGTTGTTTACCCCCCTCCAACTGTAACTCTGTGTCCCAGTTGCACCACGAAGCAGCCTCATTTTTTTTCCTTTTTGGAGAGTTTTAGCAATTGTGTCCGGTCAGGTTTGGTTTGGCCTGCCCCTGCACAAACAAGTAAACACCCACCCGGCCTCCCTCCTCCCGCGCTAAACATTTATACTATCCAGCTGTCAGCGGTGCACAGTTACCGGAGCCCACTGTTCACCTGCCGTTTATGATTGTGATTAATGGACAGATTACAGGATGGATGATTTTCAGGAGCAACAAGCAGAAAGAGACCATCTGTATGTTCCTGCAGCAGAGGGACACGTGGAGGCGGATAACTTCATCACCCGGGGGTTTTCCTACTGTCGCCGAGAACACACGCAGAGCTGCTGTGAGAGTTGACATGTTTACATTTAGAGATTATTAGAGATACTTTATTGTACATTGGCCGTAAGATAGCGAACAACGGCACACACCGAGAGTATATGTGTTGGTGTGTTTACATTCAGGTCAGCCTCTGACTAAACGCAGCACTCACCACAGACTCCGGGTCTCTTACTTCAGTTTTTAAAGGGATATTCCCTGTGTAAATTTAATCCATGGTCTAAATCACCATGAAACTGTGTTAGACTCCCTCTCGAGAGATCAAGTTAGCAGACCGCTAATTTACGGAGTTTTATCAACCTCAGAAACGACCGCACGACAACAATACACTGCAGTAAATGGATCCAAATATAAATCGCCACCAAAAAGCCACAAATAATGCTCAGAACAGCACCAAACTTCAGCAACAGTACAAATAGGGTCTCAGCACATAGTCCGGGGCATCTAACCTCCGCTAGCTTAGCTGGATTTCTATTGTGAAGCTAAAAACAGAGTTCAACTCTCCTCCATCAGCTTCCGGGTCGGGGAAGTCCCGACGCGACGATTACCGAGTGCGGTTAGAAATGCTCAATTCCGTTCTTTTCCCTGACCGCTCTCGATAATAACTGTTATAAACTGGCAGGTAAGACACATATGAACTTTGATTGCTTTTCCATGGAGTCATAATCATACATTTTCATCCATGAGCTGCGGAACTCTACTGCACTCGGTAATCGACTCGTCGGGACTTCCCGTCAACAGGAAGCTGCTGCAGAAGAGTGGTAAATTTAGTCAGCTTTTCAGTAGAAATCCAGCTAAGCTAGCGGAGGTTAGATGCCCCGGACTATGTGCTGAGACCCTATTTGTACTGTTACTGAAGTTTGGTGCTGTTCTGAGCATTATTTGTGGCTTTTTGGTGGCGGTTTCATATTTGGATCCATTTACTGCAGTGTATTGTTGTCGTGCGGTCGTTTCTGAGGTTGATAAAACTCCGTAAATTAGCGGTCTGCTAACTTGATCTCTGGAGAGGGAGTCTAACACAGTTTCACTGTGATTTAGACCATGGATTAAATTTACACAGGGAATATCCCTTTAAACTATTTTGAGATGCATTTTGTTCCGAAATATCTCGACAACTACTGGACGAGTTTCCATAAGATAACGTGCAGATATTCAGATAAAGACGACAAATTCTATACTGTTTTTTTAACCCAAGTAAACCCACAAAAATTAAGGAATTGACTCCTTTTCCTTTTGCCAACAGACACATTTACCTTGTTTTTGTTTTCTTCACAGTCGATGTCATGAACGCGCCAGAAAACAGGGAACAGTAGAAAGCAGCATGGAGGACAGTGACAGTGTGATGGTGGTTACTTTTGACTTTGCTTGAACGGAGAAGGATGGAAAGGTATCATATTCTTATCCCATGTTAGTATTATTATCATGAGCATGATCATATCTTTGGTTTCTCAACTGTTGGTCGGACGAAACAGCTGGTTTAAACGTCATCTAAATGATATTCAAATCCCTATTTTTCATTTTATAACCCTTATAATGAATGTAAACAAATGTCAGCTGCTCCGAACTCTTACTCAAATCCCTGTAAAGCACTGGAGGAACAATACAAGCTCGGGCTGTTGGATGATTTAGTAGAAAGTACAACCCAAATGGCATTATTATATAATTCAATGGGGAACAAAAAGGGATTTCCATTCTGAGAATAATAAAGCATTACTCTATCATTTATCGTTTATTATTAAACGTCTCTGAAATATTCAGTAAAAAACTGCTCATAAAGGGGGGAAGCGTCGTGTCAAAACCAAAACCACCTCTTCTACTCCTGCTTCAGATTGTGATTACCTGCTTTCCCAGCATGCATTTCACTCTGAGAACGTTCCAGATAGTGCTGCATTAATCTGTAGGTTACGCTCTTTAAACAAGGCTGGATAAAAGTGCACTCATAATACAGTCGAGCAGGAGAAGCAGGGTGAAATAGACGAGACAAAGAGCAATTTGTGCGCCCACAGTAGGAGGGAATGCACCAGAATCTGTGTGAAGGGTCACAACTCTCCTTCTGACAGCTGAATCTCTTCACTTTTACCGATTCTGTGGGTTGTATACTGGTATCGTTATTTATTCAAGAGGGATTCTTTCTGTTTTGGAAGCACACCTTATCTTGAAAGCACATCCGACTGCGTTTCCCTTTTTTTTTTTGTTTCTGATATGAGTCATCTTGTGAGAGAAGGTGTCAGTTTTTTTTTTTTTTTTTTATAAAGTGTTTTTTCCACAACAAAAACCCTTCAGCTGTGTGGTTCCCCAGAAGAACAGCCAGTCAGCCATCCATTCAGCAAGATGAAAATGGAAAAAAAAAAGAAAGAAAGAAAAAAAGGGAAAGAAAACACGAGCATCTGGGGAAACTGTGAAGACTCTTGATCAGCTCTCTGTTGCACATTCCTCCAAAGACCAGCCACAAGCTCTCGGGGTATTGATTAACATTTTAGATATGAGCAAAGAAGAGAAACAATGTGTGCTGTTCTATTAGCCAAACGAGCCCTCAGAGGTTTGGTTGTTTGTGATTTGAATGCGGATAAACTCGCCGCTTAAAGGCTGCGGCAGCAAATGAGATGAGAGTTTATAGGCTGGCTGACCTCCTTTAAAAGGAGAACAAAAGCAAACTCAAACAAGAGCGAGCTGTTGTTTGCTCTGACTGATAAAAAAAACAACACACAAAACCTGGCGATAGGTAATGATGGCAGAGTATGCTGAAGACATTCGGGTCCCGTCTGTCGGAAAATGAGAAATGAGCGAGGGCAGCGGCCTGTTATCTGATGTCAGACGAGGAGAGAAAAGATTTCCTCGGGTTTGTTTCGCACCTGTTGCGTTGCGCCTGGCGTGTGAAGGAGGAAGAAGCTGGAAGATGTCCTGACTGTGTCGTCATCCGGCGCTGCAGACTCACTCATGCATTCACAGAAAAACGAACACCTCTCTTTGCTCCCCCCCGAGGAATTCCTGCGAGCCGGGAAACCAAATCTGATCTGGGTCATCAGACCTGGTTCTGTTTTTTTTTCTTCCACTTAACGTACATGCACACATCTTTCTTGTTCGGATCCAGAGCCCCGAAAAACTGTGAATTATGTCCCACAACACTCTTTGCTTTGTTATATATACACATGTTTTCCTCAAACAAGCATCCAACAGTGTTCTTAGTCTTTGCAGGACATAAATTACTGTCAGCAAATCCCATTAAACACCAACATCAACCCTGAACTGATTCTGAGATTCAACCTTTAAACTGCCATTTATCAGCGAGGACAACAAAGACGCCATTATCCTCCCCGTCACCCTACAGTCAGTGTGTGTGAGCGTCAGCATGCACATGTACACATCAAAACCTGCACACCTGAATAATTTATTCAAACGGATGGATGTAGTGAGACAGTTTTACTGAACATACTTCACGTGCAGAAACACAACAAATCTGGGCTGTCTGACGGACCGAGGCAGCGTTTTGTTATTTTAAAATTACATTAGGCGCTTTAATCTTTTGTAAGACATTTGTTGTCTGAAGTGTTTTTGATTTCATCTGAAGGCTTTTTGCTCCTCTTTTCAAAGAGAAGTCTGGAGATATTTTCATTAATATATGCAGCATGTTTCTCGGAACATCCAAACCAACAATGAATTGATGCTACAAACAAGTATCGTCTGCGGATCCAGCGTAAGATAACGAATATCCGACCCATAATCATGATTTTAAAAACATTTTTATAATACAGAAATGAAATAATCGTCTGAATAGTCCAGTGAAGATGTTTGGACTTGTGCATCTTTAGTTAATCTGGTTGCCCTTTCACTAGCAACTGAGTAGTTGATCGTAACTTTTTGTACATTTTTGGTACAAAAGTTACAGTTACAGACTCTCCTTCCCCCTACATTCTTATTCTAAGCGTAACTTAATCCATTTGCCAAAAAAAAGAGACAAAACATACAAAAAACAAGGTGAAAGATGGATTTGATTGCCATCTTTTTTTCCTCTAAAAGTTCTCCAGATATCACGATAATATCCTGATCAAAACGCGATTGTAGTTCAGGATTTATCAACCAAAACAGATGACAAACACTTCTGACACCAACATCCTGGTCCCTCGCCTACAGATTCAACATTCATATGAAGATATCTGCTTACAGAGATTAAATATATCTCACTCCTCTGTGCCGTAGAGCTCCAATGAGCCACAACAGCGCTGCACCGGGTGACATATTCCTTCATTACGATGAAGTAGTTTATTTGGACTCAGTCCCACACTCACTATTCACTGGAGCACTGATTGTGTCTCAATCCACCGCTGAAAATAGTCCAACAGAAGCGCTGGTTACTTCTATTTGAGTAGAGTAACTCTTTCAGGAAATAATTTAACCATATAAATGAATGAAACTATTTATTTGTGAGCTGCTTTTAAAGGTCTATTTGTCAGAGAGAACCACGGGTTTGAAGGCTGAGAGTGTGTTTTTATGGTTTTTTCATGGGTTTTGCTGACAATAAGTAAAAGAAAGAATCAAACAAGGTGTACTCTTTAAAGTTTTACTGATATATGTGCAGGTATAACATTATTTTAAACTATACGTGATGCAGAAACAGCTCCAGATTCTTCCACTGACGGAGTTACAGGAGCGCGTCTTTCCTCAACGAGGCCTCGCCGATTGTTTGCTTTTTACCTTTGTGTCCTCCTCACCGCTGCCACCTTAAACCGCGAGACACCTGTCCCTTTGTGTGACACTTTCCACACACACACACACACACACACACACACACATACGCACACACACACACCCATTGAAAAACCTCTGGGGGTTTCTGCCCAGTCATTTGGCACATTTTTGATGTTGAATCAAAAAAGACAAAATGAGAGAGCGAGGAGGGAGCAGGGGAGGGAGGGGGAGCAATCTAGGCTTTCCACTCCAGTGAAAGGCACTCTTTGTTGAGCACTCCTCTGCAACCTCCCCCCCCCCCCCCCCCCCCCACCTCACCTCCTCCTTCTCTCTTCAACTCAACCCTCCCTCCATATCCACCCTCCCCTCCAAAGCCCGGGTGGATTTTTCATTAAATGCTATCAGAAATGTGACTGGTCCTATTCATGGGCAGATGGAGGGCTGGCTGTGCGACTGGAGACCAATACCTTCACTGGAGAATGACAGGAATCTGGGCTGTGGGTGAAGGTCCGGGCGGGTATATCAGAGAACCTGACAGAAGAAGAAAGACAGGAAAAAATTAGCTTTCTTTGTGCGTAAAAGCACCTTTTTTTTTCTTTCTTTTTTTTTGCCAGTTCTGATTACGTGCGGTGCGCTCTCGCTCTGATTTTCTCCGGTTGCACCTCCTTTGTTTGCAGAGAAAGGAAAAACAGCCTCACATTTGTTGTATTCAAAAGGCCCCTCTGTGTTTTCTCTCCCCGTCTCTGAGGCTCCTCCGAGTAAGACCTCCTTGTCCCCATTTGAACAAAAAAAAAAAAAAAGAAGCTACTTAAAGAGTTAAGAGCACTCTGCCTAAACAAAACAACATATTGTGCCTCTGTTCCCTCGGACAAACAAGGTGACCAGGCCCATCCGCTGTTCATTTTCTCGCCAAAAGCAGAGAGATGAACCTCGCATATTGTTAGAGAGCGCTCGATTATGTCACGGGACAATGGGAAGGGCAGCGGGTCGGAAGAAAACACAAACAATGATTTCCGCAACAGCAATTTAATCCTCTGGCGTTAAAAACCTGACACAAAAGTGGACAAAGGCGAGGAGGCTGGCACGAATAAACCCCCCGAATCTGAAGATTAAGCAAAAAAAAAGAAAAAAAAAGAAAAAAAGAGGATCCTTTGTGTAAAAAGGCCCTTTATCTGCTTTTGAAGTCTGTGAGACCTGCCAGCCGTCCTCAGCCTCTCTTTGTAACCGGCCCCCATGTCCCACAGCAAAAAAACCACCACCTCACTTTCATCTGCCCGTCATCTTAGGGGGCAATTAATGCCATTCAGGTCTACCCACTACACAGCCAGTGGGGAGAGGGTGGGAAGGCTCCTCTACTTGTTGAAGCAGGGACTTGACAACAGTTTAGTGTAAGCCTAATTTGGTGCATATAAGGCAAGTGTCATTTCTCATCTGGTAGGATCCGGCGCCCGCTCTCTCTCCTCCTGCCTCCCCTGTTATTATTTATATTTGATTGGGCTTCTGTTTACAGGCAGGCGGCGTGGAAAGCAGCCAGGCTGTCGCTTAATGAATATTTCACTGCCTCCGCACAATAAGCCTCCCATGATAGCCTTGTGAATAACGCCCTGCTCTGCAATTCTGCCGTGCGGCGTGCAATAACTCCCAACTCATACTTGATAAAGCTGCATGAGAGGAGAAGCCCCGGGTTTTTTTTTGTTGTTTTTTTTTTTTTTTTTTATCGCTGACCTTTTCGCTCTCTGCTGTAGTTCCTTTACTCGGGGGACTCCCGCCGTTTTCTGCTCTGCTGTTCTCATACAGCGGGACCCCGGCGTCTGCGAAGAGGCAGGGGAAATAAAGCCTCCATTTGCATTACGTAATTTCATGCATTATTCAGAGCTTCGGAGAATCATTTCACCTAGACAACTCCTCAGAGGGCAGTGAGGAGATAACTGTTAGTGACAGGACCGGCTCATGAAATGCAGAGTGACTTAACCACCCAATCTGCAGATATTATCCCGGCCTGAATTGGAAATATACACCGGCGAGCGCTCGCACAGATGCGCTCGCTGCCCGTTTGTTTTCTTTTTTTTTTCCATTCCTCACACTGAAGGGGAGAACAAGCACATATCAGATGCACATTTCTTTACCGTATATCTGTTTTATGATGCTGTTGATGTTCCAAAAAGGATTTCAAACCACAGCACAGATGAATAGTGCTGTACGGGTGGGAGTGGATCTGTCTGTTTTTCTCTTTTTTTCTTCCCTCACGCACAAAAGAGGAAAAAACACTCTGAATTCAGACACTGTTAGATAATGATGTTCTATTTCTGCCTCCTCAGCGAGGCTCCTCTGCAGCCTCTGTTATGTTGTAGTCGTGTCGAAATGAGGGAATATGTAAAGATTTTATTGTCGTAATCTGTCTTTTTCTTTAATAGTTTGGAGGCTGAGCTTACAGCAGCAGCAGCAGAAGCAGCAGCAGCAGAAGCAGAGGCAGACAGGCCAATTAGGGCAATCAAACAGCAACTGTAGCACATAAGCTGCATAGCAGGGCTGCTCACAGCAACTGGACATTGTTTCTTTATTGTCTGAGGCTCACAACAGAAAAAAAGAGAGTCTGAAAGAGCCCCACCGCTCCAACAGCGGTGCTGCAGTTGTTATCTCGGCTAGGGGGGGGAAACACAGCAACACAAGACGACGGAGAAATAAAGCTTTCTCCCTTCTAATCATAGACAATGGAGTGTATTTCATTAAGCCAGATAATGGTGTGTGCATTTCATTACCATAGATAACTAGGAATATTTAGATGAGGGATGAGGTGCTCGTAAAAGCGCCAGTTGGTAGCCATGGTAACCCGGATCTTGGCAAACAAAAGAGTCGGGGAGAAAATGTTTGCTAGGGGATGGAGAGAGAAAAGGGGGGAAAAAACAGAGAAAGGAAAAGGGAAAAGGAGACACACACACACACACACACATACACAAACACACAGTCCCAGGCCAACGCATCCACGCCGAACGCTTCCATGTTGTTTTTTCCTTCTTCCTGCAATCCGTGACGAGACTCAGGTGACCAACCGCGATGCTCCTTTGTTCTCACGAAAAGTTAAATATGCTTCCCCCCCCCCCCCCTCCGTAGGATACCCGGGATAATCACATGCTAATGTAGCCGCGAGCCAAATAATAAACTTAATCACCCAAAATGTGGAAATCAACGCTCAGTAAGAAAACCTATCCATCCATCTTGCTCCGCTCCTGTGAATTTATTACAACCCCCACGTGTCCTCCTCATGCTGCCAGTCAAACCTGACTTTATGTTGTGTGAATTTCAAATGAAGACGCTCGCCGGCAATAAGAAAAGGGCCTCCGAGCCTAAATCAGCCCAAACCGTGACCTTGACCTTGGGAGATGGTTCTCATTCATCCTGTTCCAGAGCTGTCAGTCTGAGGACAAAAACCAGGACGGGTTATATTACTGTGGCTGACACTAAAGCAACGGGAATCCATTTATTTATTTATTTTTGGCAGCCGGCTACATTAAGCCCCGCTCCTCAGATACGAGTCCATCATTATTATTGGTGGCTGCAAAATTAAAGGCGGGAGTGAATGACAACTCAATACAGCCGATTTGGCATTTGCAAAAATGGAGCAAAAGACGACAGCGGCTCACATTTTTTAATCATAAATTGGCCAGTCAAGCTTCTGTAGCTGTAATTAAGTAAGTTCAGACACGACCGCTTCATTTAATTTAACAGATTAAAATATATTTTACACCGTCTTGTCATCCTGTCGAAATGAATATTTTTCTTTAGATGAATAGAAAGAAAAGACACGGAGGAAATAAATGCTTTAATCTTTTATTTGGTAGCTTTTCTTCTTGTGCTTTTTTTGCTCTGTTTATTTCACACATTTGTATTTTCATGCATCACAAGCTACTGTTTAAAAATCTCTTTTAATGTTTGTGTTTACATTCTGAACATGACTTAGTGAGGCTGCAGTGATAAACTGTTTTCAAGCTATAAGTCTGAAAATCAATGATTATTATTCCCTGTACATTTGCTTATCAATGGTTTTGAATTCTATTGTGTTAATGTTATTAAATTGTTTATTTTTTTCAAGTTTAGGTCATGATTCATGTCTGTCAGAACATAAGAGCTTACATTTCTTATTAAAAAGTCACTGTAACTGATAATAACAAAAGTAACAGTGCAACAGCATGTGGAGGCTCTGTAACGTTAGCATGGCAACATGTTCACCACCACAATGCTAACATGATGATGCTAACCAGGTATGTTTACAGTTGCCATGGAAGTTCATTTTTCAGTGGATGGTAAGTTAATATATTGTAAATTTAGTCAGAAGGAGATTTTCCTCATAATAATATAACATGTCTGAACAAAATATTGATTCACAACAGCCTCATCTTTTGTTTTTCTTTTGCATTTCCTGCATTGCATCATCCGCTCGCTAGCTTGCTCAGGTGTTAGCCTCAGTGGCAAACAGACGCCGTTGCAAAGTAGAAGTTATCTCAGAACTTGATGTCTTGAACACCAACACGGGTCTGAGTCTAGTCTAATCCGTTAGCATGCTAAATTCCGCTAAATTCTTCCTGAAGTGATCATGAATGCATGCACAGAACTGAATTACATCCACTGGCTAGTTGTGGAGACGTTTCACTCAGAACCACAAATGTCAACCTCATGGTGCCGCTGAGGGAAAAGTAAAAGGATCGCCAAGACTTAAGGGCTCATCCTCTGGGGACCTTAAATATCTGTGCAAAGTATAAAGTAGTAGTTGTTGAGATATTCCTGTCTGGACCAAAATGGTGGACAGACCCGTGACCCTGCCATCCGTAGAGCCATGCTGCTAAATCCTAACGCTGATAACGGCATCACCAAAATGCTTGTGTTGTATTTTATTCAGAAATGTTCAGTGTCTGTACTTATTAATTTATTCCTTTTATGCATCGCAAGACTCAGTATTAATCTACTTTCTTGACTGCGATTAAATTCAGGAAAACAGCCCAGCAGATGACCCACCGAACACACCAAATAACTGCACATGACCCGCACGTGGAGTTCAACCATTAGGTGAAAGCAGATAGGACTCCATATGGACGATGTGTTTGCTCCCCTCCGATACTCCACTTTGACAGGAATGTAGCGCTGCTGTCAGACCTTTGATCTAAAATAAATTCAGCTTTTGAAACTTTTATCCATCGAGGGATCTGTTTTACAGAGCATACGGAGAATGTTCTCGCTAACACTCGGCCTCGCGTTCAGCAGCGCTCGTTCACGTAGGAAAGTCTCAAATTCAATTTTCAGAGTTTTGTTCGTTAACATTTAAGGATCTGATAGAAAAGGGGTTGCTATTCGGATTATATGAGGCAGAATTGATGTTTTTTTTAAGCGATGAAACAAGATGTTGTACATTTCCAGTTAAATTATTATGATATTTATAAGATATTAAATATAGGCCAGTGGTGATCCACAGCTAACAAGATATAGGTTTATTGCTGCACACATACTGGAAGGAAGCAGCACACACATTAAAAAAAACAACATTAAAGGAGCAGTTCACCCCAAAAACTAATATAAATATCTGACCTCTTACCTGTTTATATATTTCAGCTGTAGAGATGTCCGCCTCCTCTCCAATATTAAGGAACTAGATGGCTTGTGTTGCACAAAGCGCCCAAAAAATACATTTGAAAACCTCAACGGCAATGTCTCTTTCCAGAAAATACTCAAGATAATCCACAAACCTTGTTGGGAGCATTTTCACGTACTAACTATTATCTTTCTACCGAACTTGTGCATCTACTCGTGGATGTGTTGGAAGGAAAACACCCGTTAATTAGGATCCAGTCTCTCAAACCCTGCACACAGGTGATCTGAATCCACTGCAATCAGCCCAGAGGGGATTTTGAATTCAGCCAAAAATACAAAAGATAGCAAGTGCTGCACAATGGGACTGCTACACCTCACGTGATGTAAACAAAGCAGAGGCTGTGGTGCAACAACTCGCCGGAGTAACATCAGTACATTGCTGATATAACCAGATCATCTAGGCCGAACATTTATACTAACCAAGGTCCCTAACACTACCCTAACAGTGCAGCTGAGTCGAGGAGCACACTGTTAATGTTTACACGTCCATGTGTAGATGCACGCTTCCTTCTAGGGCTGATTTCTCACAGCGTAACAATAAAGATGGATAAATAACACTACAGATAAGAGATACCACACGATCCATCCCATGTAAAGGCACAAAACTAATCTCAATACCGGTCCTCAAATGGCCTGTATTTCACACGTGGCTGGTTCCAGCATTCCCCCATCCTCAGTAACTTGAGAGGGCACCATTTCCAGATCATAATTCAGTCATCAACCCACACAGAAGTGGAATTTTCTGGTTTGAACGCCGATGAAAACATCTGACGAGCCGTACAGGTGAAAACAGACACAAAACAGGGTGAAACCAGCCTGCGACGGTCAGGCATAATCATGTGGATTCCCCTGATGATGATGGTGTGTGTGTGTGTGTGTGTGTGTGTGTGTGTGTATGTGTAAGCAGACTCCAGTCTTGGCCCGCAGTAATAAGATCAGCCTGTTTGGGCCCGGCAGGCTGAGCCTCTCTCAGGGTGGCCCATCTGGCCAGCGCCCAGGCCACGGCGCCAGCCACCGGCTCCACTGTGCGGGGACCCATCTGTGGTCCTGTGTGGTATCAACCATTACACTGCCAGGCCTGTCCCGACTCGCACATGGGTCCACTGGTGTGTGTGTTCTGCAGATGGGATAGTGGGTCAGCTAATGGCAGCAAATCACTCTTAGTGATTGTCTGAACCCGCCTGAGGTGCACAGACGGGCGGTATTTACAGCAGCAAGATGTTTCAGCCTGATAGTGTCAGGTGAGCTGCCCGACGCAGGAACTGGGAGAATTCTCACACAGTAAATCATTTGCCGCCTTTAAAACGCGAGTTAGGTTGAATAAAGCTACTATAAGGAGTTACGTAAGCTACGTAAGTAATCGAGACCACCAGCGGGAGGTGGTCTATTTCTTTTTTGGCTTTTCTTGTCGCCTGCCACCGGGTCTGCGTACAGACAGGAAGAGCCTGTGTTTATGTTTTCACAGTGAGTAGGAAGTTAGCCAGTTAAAAAGAAGCAGAAGGAGATTTTTCTTTCAGATACGTCTGTTGTTGACATTATATTTTGTGGTTTTGATGGTGGAAACACAACCACTTTTTTCTTAAGGGGCCTCCAAAATCGACAAAATACCAAGCTTTGAGATGTGACATCACAAGCAGTCATCCCCCCTTTTTATAGCCCAAAACATGTTCATTTAATGTTTTATTATTAGTATTTCATTATGAAAAAGAAGAAAAAAAGGTCTTTGGGGAAATATCAGAAATGCCTCTTTTCGCCTCAGCCGACTGGAGGGGTGTGTCGGTGTGTCGGTGTGTGTGTGTTTGACTGACGGCAGCCGACAGGTTGAGTGTTGCTGCAACACCGTAGGGAAACGAGAAACAAAGTACACAAACTTGTGCTGCAGCTACATGTCATGGGCAGACAGCGTGATGTGCTGTTGTCGAGGCGGACCACACCTGCATTCGAACACACTGAGGTCATTCTTTGCAGGGTTGTTCGCATGCTGCAGCTGAGCAGGTAATTAGCTATCCGGACCTGCAAACTGACGCGAGCAGAGCGCTTTGTGTGGCTGAACGCTGAATAAAAAGTGCAGCACGAGATGATTTTAACACAAAAGGGTCATAAATGGAAGCTTCTTTAACGGGACCGCATTGATAAACAGAGATAAGAAATCAAAAACTGTCTCTGAGCCTCTCTTTTCTGCTCCCAACAATCGCCTGGCACGAACGCATCATTAGATTTGGAGGTAGATATATTGTGGAACATGTGCAGGCTGAGAATGTGATTGCCATCCAGCCGTGCAGGCAACTTGACCTGTAATACGCTGTATCTATTGCCCGTAAGTGTGCAGTTTCCTTGTAATTCAGTTTCAGGAAGATGAACGCGAGACGAGGGAATGCAGACATGACAGCCGCTGCATAGCTGAAAGATCACAAGAGACAGCCGAGCATGAGCTAATACGAGACAAGACACATCTGCCTCTGAGATCTAATGGTCCGTGAGGTAGAAGAGCACCGAGTTTACTGCATATTAGCAGCGGAGCGCAAACAGGACTGTACTCTGAGGATTTTAGCACAGGGTAAACAGAGCGTAATATTTACAGTACATCAGACTCAATCAGTTTAATCAAAGGGCGGATTCACAGGTAGGAAGAAATTGTCTGCCAATTTCTGTGTGTTGGTGCGTCATGCCAACATTCACGGCGAAGTCTTGCATAAACACAAGCACCGCGTCGACATCTGGCTGCGCCTATTATTCTCCTGCGATTTGGGAAAACACTTTGGCTTGTTTGCGTCAGTGCACCTTCCAAATACGGCCGCTGGCTTGTTAAAGTTTGCACCATTCGCGAGCAGGTCAGTCGTTGTTGTTTCTCGAAGCGACGGGGATTTTAAAACAGCGGCGTGCAGAGCGCGGAAAGCATCAAACTGGCGAATGACCGGTCTGAATGAACGTCTCCGGTCATGAGTTGTTTTTTTCTCTGGCGACACAAACGAGCCAAAGATTTCAATTTCCAGGTGAAAAATCTCAACATTTACTAAGCTATATTGGCACAAAACTTGACCTGGGATTGATTTCCAGTTGTAACCTTTCCATTGAAGACGAAAGCCAGATGTTGGTGGGTGTTAGTGGGTTTTTCTCCGGGACGTAAGGGGTTTAAGCCTCGTCATTGTAAGCATTGTTAGCATGTTGACATAAGTATTTAGCTCTAAGCACTGATTTGCGTAAGTACAACCTCACTTTCTCGGTGGATTACTAGAAATAACTCTACTATTACGGGGGCTATCAGCAAACTAGTCAGCTCTCGGCCGGCAGTGGGACCTCTCACGAATGAACTGTTACAACCGAACCTTTTACCTTTCAGATAAACCTCTTTATAGCGCCGCGTTACAACCCATTAAACTCCGTACCACTGCATATATTTCAGACATGGGTGGCCACAGCGGCAATTAAAGCCGCGGCAGTGCTAGTGTTAGCATTACGCTCCAATCATAAAGTAGATGCCCCGTATCAGCATTGTCTTAGGAAAGGTTATTTCCACCGGGGCGACGACAAAAAGAAAACAAAAAAAAAAACACGACAAGCAGACTTCAAACGCCTCGCAGTGCACTCGCCTGGCTGCACAGTTTAAAAGCTCGACATGGTGTGTGGGACAATGGCGGCTCTCGAAAGCATTGTGGTAATCAGGGCCAATGGAATTTTCCCTGCATCATTAAAAAGGGATTGGTGTGTTCACCGCGTTCATGGGAAGTGCCGTTAGTTAACCCAACAAAGGTGCTCTGGCTGTGGACCCCCAGAGATGAAGGGCATCACAGGGGCTCAGCGAATCCACCTCTAATCCTCTCGGCCCCATTGTACCGATACACTCTAAACCCTTTGACCACTTCCCGCTCTAATCTCTCCAGATTTGGGTGAGTTAAACAAGTTTCTGATCCGTGGGCCTGCAACTTCTCCTCCTCCTCCTCCGCTGCTCTCCTCGCTCTGCAAGTTTAGTTACAGCAACTCGCCTCAGGAGAGAGTTTTTACTTTCCACTTATAAATAGATGCAATCTATAGACCGCAGACTTTCGCTAAAGTAGTACAAAGTATTACAAGTTTCTTTGCAACACACTTAAAAAAACACTGCGTTAAAAAAATCACCGCGGCGTCATATATATGTGACCCAGCGTTGGTGTTTTGTACTATATAACTTCAGGGTTATTGTATCAAATTAACTCTTTCGTCGGGTGTTTTTTATTACCCGTTGGAACTGCGATATAACAAATTGAATATTGCGTTGTTGATCTTGGGAAGCAGCCACACATTGAAAAAGGATTCAAAGTGGCGTGTGTAGGATTTAAGGGGATCTGCTGGCAAAAGATTTGACATAATATTCACAATTGCAATCACATAACCTTCGAACAAACCTTTTGAGTCTGCCATGTGTCCACAAAGTCTGCTCTGTTTCTACGGTGGCTCAGTATGGACAAACCAAACAGTACGTGATGTGTGATATGTGTAAACGGAATATTTTGGGCTTCGGACAAAACAAGCAATTTGAAAACATTTAGGAAGTCACGATGTAAGTTTTCCTCTATTTTATGACAATATATAGATAAAAGAAAAGAAAAATAATCGGCATATTATCTAATAATGTGGTTATTTAAAAGTTAATTGGAAAGAAAGTTGATTCTTTTAGTCTCATTCCCAACCTGTCACATACTGGCCCGTCCAAACTCAAAGATATTCAAAGGAGGAAAGGAAGAAATTCACATTTAAGAAGCTGAAATCAGAGAATTTTGTCTCTTTTTCCCCAAAAATTACTCAAACTGATTGATTTATTGTCAAAATAGTTGACTGGTTAATCGTTGCAGCTCTATCAAACAAGACGACCTATTAAAATGGACTCAAGACATCAGTTTGTAGCAGATTTATGACTTGATAGCTGACAACAAATTGATTATTAGATGAATCAGTGCAGCTCTGATCAATATGTAATCACTGTCCTCCTGAAGGTTTCTTTACGTTTCCTATTAACTTAGATATTAAATTAAATAGGAGTGTGTGTTTTTTAAAGAAGAAGTCGGAGGTGAAGTCTTGAGATTGCTCGCTTTGTCCGATCAAAACAAAGACATCCAGTTTATTATCATTAACCAGGGAAATTATTTAAATGATAAACCGGCGATCAAGCTGGTTTTAAATGGTTTCCAACGCAGCTAAAAACATCAAAATACTCCACATTTCACACAACACATTAATATTAAAGTGCTCGTTTAGGTTTTTCGTTGGGTCTCCAGCTCGGGGGACACTGGTCCACATTCCTTTCAGTCCCACCACTTCCACCATGTCAAGAGGAGATTGTGTTTATGTGTGTGTGTGAATGCATGAATAAGCTGGTGTGAGGAGGAAGGGGCGGAGTTAGCAGCTAAGTAATAGTGGGGCTGCTGCATTCAGAGAGCCGGCGGTCGTGACAAAGCACTTGACAGGCCCAAAGACAACCCCCTAATTTCAGGTTGACCTTGGCTTGTTTAGCATTCCCCACTGCTGCTGGTGACAGTGACACGTGTCTGGTGTTGGGTCGACTCTAGGAGCCGCGGGTCTGAGAGGGGGGGGGGGGGCGGCAGAAGGTGTGTGTGCAGATGGACAGACCGTTAGGGATGAGGTCCTAAATTCCCAGGAGAGAGGAGGCAGAGGTCAGGGATCAAAGCCCCAACCGACTCCCCTCCTCTTGCTCCGTGTCTGGGGACGTACCGAGAGCCAGAATGAAGCGCTCCTCCGGCCGGCCCGCATTATGCAGCTTGTTCAATTAATGCAGCGACCGGGATGGCAAGGGGTGTGTGGAGGAGCGGGTCGGCTGTTGTTTGTGTCTGAGGCTGTGTATGTTTGCATGGAAAGGGAGTGCTGTGTGGGAGTCTTCCTGTGCCAGGCTGTTGAGGCTTGCACAATGTAGCAGTGCAGCTGGCACGTGCCATACACACACACACACATGCACACGCGCACAGCAGAGTCTAGAGAGGTCTTTTAATTAAGGGATTTGTTAATTTTCTATTCAACTTGACAGTGATGAATGGGGGAGCAGCGCCTGCCCGTCTCAGCCTCGGCTGCTCGGCAGACAGAGCCGCCTAGGAGGCCTCTGGGTGCGATCATCACGCTCTGAAACCGAATTCGCGCATGAAGATTTCTTTTTTTAACCCGTCAGAAGCCGGAGCTGCTGCACGAACTGGAGCTGCGAGAGAAAAAAACCTCTACTAGACGTGGCTCGCAGTGTGTAGCAGCCTGCGTGCAGTCAACAGATTAAACAATGGACACATTGTGGGAACAAAGCGAGATTTGTAGCTGCTGTGTGGCTACAAAGGAAATAACTCCTTATTGTTATCTTGGCCCGTTACCAACTGAAGCTTATCACAAACTCTTTTTAAATGACTAAATGCACATTAAGCCTTTTATTGCATTTCGCTTGCTCACTTTTGCTGAAGTGTACAATCCTTTAGATACGGATTATTTTATTCTCAAAAATTTGCGAGGAGCTGTTGACTTAAAATTTTAATAACAAAGAGTGTGTGTGTGTGTGTGTGTGTGTGTGTGTGCACCAGACGACTGCAGCAGCCAGAATTATGTTGCCAATTCTAATAGAAGAACAAGGAGAAGTAGCGCATTATCACATTATTACACTTTCCCAGTTAATGAAAGGATATATTCTGAAGATTAAAGCCGGTGTTAATCTGTTTCTCTTGTTTTCTTTGTTAGGAAAAAAACAGAACCAACAATGACTTTGTTCATCTCTCAGTGTCCAATCGCAAGAACTTAGGTTTCTGCAAACCATAAATTAACATTTCATTAAGTTGCAGGTTGAATTTTATGTTTTGTCTGCGTCTGATTAGGTTCATGTACAAAAACCACTAAATTAGCGGTATGTAGAGATCCCGCTTTGGATTAAAATACCAGGTTTTGTCGGCATAAACACGTCCAGACGTCTCGTTAAAAGTATCCGGGGGTTTCACGCTTGTAGAAATGTTGATATTAGTAGAAGCATTCAGTGTTACTTTTGGTCTTTTCGTGGGATTTGTCAACAGTAAGAACATCTACAGTATCATCAGACTCAAGTTTTCCAACACAAGCTGTGTGTATTAGGTGTGTTAATTGCGTAAACTATTATAAACCTCTGCAGGGTGAAGCTGTGTTTAGATGGAACCAACGTCCTGATGATCTTTTACGTATTTGTTGTCTTTTAATCTAAACTGAAAACTGTTTCCTCGTTTTCTCTCGACTGCACTTCCTTTATTAAACCTGTGCTGCACCGTAGCTACATTAGAACTGTCTATTATTTCGGTTTCATTACCCTTTAAGCATCATTTTACGTGTTTTAAATCCCCTTTTGCCTCCTCGACAGCACTTTCAGAGTCGCCCTCTGCACACGAACTCGCCTCGACTCCTATTATCACGCCTGAAACCTCTCTGTAAGATCAGCTCGACCCCTTTTTTTCAACACGACGGTCCTCCAGATGAAACTCTTCAAAATGCAAAAGTGAACGTACTTTATATTCATTATCAATACTTTCCTTTGTTGCCGCCCCACACGTTTTGCATTGAGAGCCATACAGGCACCCTGAAGCAGCGGAGCCACATGTCAGATTGGCCCCCGTGCAATTTATCTATTGTGATTTGGCAGCCATTCATCTTTTAAATGCTCTCTCATGATTTCCTTTGTGCGCGCAGGAGCCGGAGGTGACCTTGAAAGTGGACCATGTGGTGTATTCTGATGATAATATATTCCCACATACAAGAAACTGTCTCACTAACATGATTTTCTTTATGCTTTATGCCGTCCACACTCGCCGGGGAAACTGTAAGGGCGGCAGCCGATGCGTTCGCAGGGCCATTCAAATAGTAGACACACTTTTTTTTAAGGGCGATTTCAGCAAGATTGAAAGTCGAATTCAATCCTCTTTCAACACCGAACACAGGTCTCTTACTTTAGCATTCTTATAGATTTACAACATCCGCAATCACACAAACATTCTTACTATAATATAATATAACGACTATATCCAATATGTTGAGGAAAAGCCCCACAAATGTTTTCTGTTCCAGATGAACGCCTTAATTGGTTCCCAGTCTGATTTTCTTTTAGAAAATGTTAAAAGAAACCACAAAAAAACGAGTTGAACATCAGATTTACACTGAATCAAAGAACATATTATTCAAATGAGAGTCGTTTTGAATCCGGCGGTACAAAAGCATTTGATATCAGTCTTTGTGGTTTTTGAGATACACCCAATCTGCTGATTACTTTAACTATTAATGAATGGAGTTTCTGAGTCTGTAAAATGTCAGAAATTGTGAAAAATACTCAAAGTGACGTCTTCAAATTGCCTCCTTTGTCCAACTAACAGTCGAAAAAACCCCCGAACAGTCTTCATTTACTGTCATAAGTGAAGAAGAAAAGCCGCAAATTCTCACATTTAAGAAGCCGAAACCAGGAAACGTTTGACACTCTTGTTTGAAAAATTACTGAAAGGATGAATTGATTAACGGAGCAGTTGGCAACTCATTTTCTTCCCACTGACTAATTGATCAGTCAACTAATCGCTGCGGCTCACAGTGCGACGTGTATATTCAGTCGTTGGTCGCGAGGCGTTACTCATTTTTATTATTATCGCACTTTCCCAGAAACACTGGTAGAAATGCGCGTTCCTATGATACCTGCTGAGTTTGTCTCAAGCACCTGAAGTGGTCGCCAGTTTGTGCACGAGCTAACGCTAAAGTTGCTGTCGTTTGTAAATGCTAGCTGTCTTTTAATGTCGTAAAAGGAATCCTCGAGACATTAAGATGTTAAAAAACACGCTTATAAAGATGTGATGAAGTCAAACCACAACATACAAAACTATGGATTTATAGGTGTTTGTGTCCATTCTCTGACAAAGCTGAATCATTTTCAGAGACTCCCTGTTAGTCTGTGAAAGACTGATATTGATTTTTTCCCCCATCAATAAACTCCCTCAGCACCGTGAAGACAAACCGGATCTGAGTTTTAAAATGTAAGACATGCAAATGACTTTTGCCTCAACTTTGACTGTCCTTAATATTTCACACGACTGTCTGACAAAAATAGTAACATGGTCATTGTCTCTCTTCTTCTTCTTCTTTTTTTTTTGGAGTCTGTCTTACTGAGCTCTGACCGACACACACACACACACACACACACACTCTCTGTTTTAATGCATATTAATGAAGTTAAACGGCCCACTGTAGAGAGGAGACAATGGAGCATGAGGATGGCTGGTTGTGAGCACAAAGCCGTGGACTCAGGGGAAGCAGTTGCAGGTGCAGAGAGGACACTGCAGCTTCACGTGGAGACGACTCACTATAGGTTCACCAGTGCAGGAAGGGATCCGATAATGTGCTCACATGCTTCATCTTGATGGTTTCTGGCATCGTTTTGTGTGTCGAGGGGTCTTTGTTGACACAGGAATCGTCTGTTAGCTCAACACGGAGGCCGGTGCGAGACGGTTCTCTCTCATTTTTAATGTTGATGACTGTTTTCCTCCTTCAATCTGCCCACAAATAACATGACGTCAGACTTTTCTTTGACTTTGTGCAACACGTACGGCGAAATCCAGTCCAACAGTTCAGGGTTGAGGCTGAAGGATGTGTCAAACCAAACAAAACACAGGACTTTCACCGAGGATATCGATGTCAATGTTGACTTAACTTGATGTCTGGAAGTGAACGGATGTTACACAAGTGTTTACTGCACCTACATCACATCTGACAAGTTGTTACAGACCTGGGATTTGTGTTTACGACACCAGTGTTGCACCCAGAAACTGTGACCAAGTCGCACAAGAGGGTATTTTCTACATCATGTTGGTTTAACGGATGTGACGTACGTAATGTTCTCTTTACTGAACCCAACCAGTGGTTCTGTTGACTGAACCATGACAACGAAGGACGAATGGATGACGCCAGAGGTCGCCTGACAATATTTAAACGTCAGATCTTTGTATCACTTCTTACGTCTGTAAGTTAAAAACCTTTTAAGACCTGCGTTTAAATTAAAGAACAGCTGTTTTCTAACATGCAAACTTTGGAAAAGGGTCAAAATTAGAGCTGAACAAATGATTTTCATTGTCGATTGATATGATGATTCGTTGTTTGGTCTATGAAATGTCTGAAAATCATGAAAATATCGATCATGGTGTCAGTAAGCGATATCGCGATATAATCCAGTGAGGATGTTTGGTCTTGTGCATCTTTTGTACATGAGTTTGTCTGGTCGCCTTTTCACAGGTCATCGCGTGTAATGCTTTCTTTCTGGACGATCTTTTTTAAAGTTACGGTTGAAGAGTCTCTCTCCACGGACAAACATTGATATTTTGAGTGTAATTTCTTATCCAAAGAGAAAAAACACACAGTAAACAAAGTCAAAGATGGATTTGACTGCTTCGAATTCCTATAAATATCATGATAATATCGTGATAATTTGTTTGGCGATGATAATTGTGTGGTTTAAATCTGATACGGTGACGGCCATACTTTCGATCAGTCCTCCAATGTCTTGTTTTGTCAACAGCAACAAAGATTTCTGTTTATCGTACAGAAACAACCACCCAGTTATCAAAATAGTCGGCAATCAATTTAATTGTTCAGTCGATTATTCAGTTTTTTGTCCACATCACCAGCACGGTTACTGGTTCAACCAGCTCCCAGGACAAGGGGTGGTGAGGCACGACAGACATGTGGGCCCATTTCTCTCCAGGTCTTCTTTAAATTCAAAAATGCACAAGCACAAACAGCCTGATAAATAATTATGAGGAGAAGGAAGCAAATTAGTCTCCCGGCCGACAGGATAAGTAATTCCGCTGTAGCACAAAGAGATAGTCTCTCAGTGATAATATTGTGGGAGGGGAAGTGATTTTCCCAGCTCAGTGACTCCTGCTCCGCTCCCTGGACCCTCCTCTGCCTCCACACACGGGTAATCAAGTTGAGGCAGGCCACGCCCCCCCCCCCCTCGGTTTTTATTCTGGGGGAATTTATCTGCGCCTACATGTTGAGCTGCGCCGCACACCGGACCCAGCAAGAGAAGAGAGTAGAGCACCTCCACAGACAACCCGATGCTGACATCCGAACCGCCTTTTCACTCCTGCGGATTCTAAAACTCTGCAGCTCCGAACTCCAGCATGGATTTTTTAGAGCGCGGCTACCTGGAAGCGCGTTCTCCTTACGATTACACCTTTAATTTTTGGAACGACTACCTCGGCCTGTCGACACTTGTCGCCAAAAACAAGAGCCCGTCCTGCAGCCCCAACTCGATCACCGAGTCCCTGAAAGCGACCCTGGGCTTGGAGGATGACTCCCCGGTTTGCTCCTGCGTAATTGGGCACGGCAGGGACGGCGACGGACACTTGGAGTGCTGCTGCGCGGCTCCTGGCTCCCCGCCGATCTCCATCTACGACCTCAAGGAGCGCATCTCGCTCCTCAGGCCGTACGAGCAACTCGCGGGTGACTCACAGCTGGCGGACAGAGATTCGCCCTCCTACAGGGGAAGCTTCGCCGGGCTCGACCTGCTCTCCATGGACAGGAGGCGCAAACAGACTCAGAGGGGCAAACCCGAGCCGAAGGTGTGCGTCTTCTGTCGGAATAACGGCGCGCCGGAGGAAGTTTACGGCACCCACATCCTGAAGACAGCGGACGGGAGGGTCCTGTGCCCCATCCTCCGGGCATACACCTGCCCCCTCTGCAGTGCCAACGGAGACAATGCGCACACCATCAAGTACTGCCCGCTGTCCAAAGACCAGGCGAGCCAGAGGATGGCAAAGGGAGGCAGAGCAGTGGGGAAGAGGCTGAAAATCTTCTAAAAAACAAGAGGAGCTGAATGAAGTTTGAGTTGCACTGTAAATTACTAGCGTGTGCCCCCCCATTTCATGCACAAGACAAGTCTGGAGAGAGATTTAAAGACTTTTTTTTTATTGACTTTGTTAGACGTGTCACAGCTTCATTTAGTCTCTCCTGTAACTCTATGGGCACATAGTTTACACCTGGACGCATTACGCGCAATATTCCCCCTCCTCCTCCTCCTCCTCCTCCTCTTCTCCTCTTCCTCCTCCTGCAGCAGAAGCAGCACTCTTAAATGACTTGGTGATCAAAAAAAAAAAAGAAAAAAAAGAAAAAAGAAAGAAAATGAACCAAAGTACTGTACAGATCGACCTGTGAATGACCAACCTTCATGCTGTAATCAGAAGTTGCCAGAACAAACACAAGCCCCTGCTCTGCTCTGCTCTCTGGGGGGGGTTCTTGAGATGCCAACATGAATGAATATGCAGCACTCCTGATATGAGATGAATGTTTTAAGTCCCATAACTTGGATGTGAGAAGATAAACTTCTTTATATCGAAGCACATTTTAGTTTTTTTTTCCCTCCTGAGATAAATGTTTTCTACCAAAGGAATAACACTTTTTGTACTGACACTTAGCTCTTGTTCCTCTTGTTTATATATATATAAATATATGTTGGATGTCTTATATTCTTTGCGTGACTCGGTGTGGATAGTATTTTGCAGATATCAACTGAATGTAAAGACGGCAGGAGGCGAGATGTGACATGCAGTTTCGCCTACAAGCTCCAAGCTTTCAGTTCCCTGTCATAATGTCAAAACACGCAGATGCTGAATTTGAACGTTTTCTTTCACCTGGTTTTCTTGTAAATTGTGTCAAAAAGGTGGGGTGGAAACTCAGCCCGACATTCCAAAGTCTTTATCTGTCAATAGAAAATGTTTTATGTACTTATTTTTACCTTATGTATCACTGGGGAGTATATTCACTGTAAATGACCCTCTGAATAAACATGTCATTTGCATTTTTTTCGGCCGAAAAACTGATTGAATGTGACGCGAAATCGCTCACGTCGTCGCGATGGAGGGTGTCACAGCTCATTTTGTCACACATAACTGAATAAGCACTTTCACACACACACAAAAACAAACATCTGCAACAGTCGCACTGACACGAGGTGCACATCTGCCACCCAGTGTTCAAAACCTTCAACGACAACATCCCCTGCAGGAAAGATCTCCACCAGACTCAGAAACAGTAAGAACTCGGTTGTTTGATCAGGATCAGAGCTGCAACTCAGGATTATTTTGTAGAAAGTGTGAGAAAATGGTGAAAAATGGAGACCTGTGGTTTGAGATGACGTCCTTAAATGTCTTGTTTTGTCCACAACTCAAAGAAATTCAGTTTACAGAGACAAACCAGAAACTATTCACATTTAAGAAGCTGGAATAAGAACATTTTGGACTTTTTCTCATGAAAAAATGACTCAAATCAATCAATCAAGTATTACAAAAGTTGGTGACTAGTTTGTGCAACTCTTACAAAGATGATATTTTATGATTCATGATGGATTGGTCTTGGATATTAGTCCCGACATGTGTAAACTTGGCTAAAATGGGACAAACAACTTGAGAGAAACCTTCCTTCTCAATGCCAGAAATCAAAAACAGCTCAGTTACTTTGTCGTACATCTGCACGTCTGTGATATAGTTGCAAGTTTTCTTCTAACACCAAGTCTTCATGCAGCACTGTCATCAATCAGTCACAGACCTTCTAGCATGAAACGACAACTGGTGGACGTATTTGGTTTGAGTTTGTGATGATAGTTCTAGATTAAACCTTTCAAAATAAGATCTCTGGATTCCTGTGCGTTTATGTAGAAGGGATTCTTTTCATACACTGAAGAGTTTGAGGTGCGATTGTGCCACCTAGTGTTCAAAATCTTCAATGACAACATCTCCTGCAGGAAAGATCTCCACCAGACTCAGAAGTAGAAAGCAGTCGAGCTGCAACTAATCAAAAACTTCACTGTTGATTATTCTGACGATGATTTTTGCGATTAATTGATGAGTTGTTGGGTCGAGAATCTGTTGTTTTGTCCACAATTCAAAGAAATTCAGTTTACCGTTAGAGAGCAGGGAAGAAACCAGAAACTATTCACATTTAAGAAGCTGGAATCAGAGATTTTTTTACTTGCTATACTTCAAATCACTCAGGCGGATTCATCTATTATTAAAATACCATGTGCTAAGTTTTCTGCTGGTTTTAATGACTTATGATGGGCTGGTCTTCTGCCATATGAGACGAGATTAGGAAGGTGTTTTGAAATCAGCTCCGATCTCAAACTTTTCGGCTTGTCCTGATGTACAAAACCTCGTCTATTCGGGACAAAACTTGTGAAAAACCTTCCAACTCAATGCCAGAAATTAAAAACTGCTCAGTTAGCTTGTAGCCAAAGATCTCTGCGTGTTGCACGTTAATAAGTTGTTTACTTACAATATCAAATTCAAGCATCCAGGAGAGACTACCATTCTAAGTGTCAAGGAGAGTTTCTTTCTTCCCCGTGTAACAAAACTGTTGAGTCAACTCAACTGTCTCTTTAAATGCCGAGCAATCAATGAGCGTCATTGACCTCTTTTGGTCATAAATAGAACTGAGAGCATCTCCCTCTACAACAGCCTTCAGATCTAACTGACACAATAATGAATAATAGTCTTTACCATCGCGAGGAGTCGTCCTGCTGATTACATCACAGGCGTTTTATCTTTTGGTTTGTCTGTGAGGAAGATTTCAGTTTGAAATGGTTTAATGGTGTCACCTACTGGCAAAATCATGCTTCTTTATTGGCCTTTTAGGCTTGAAATCAACACTTCCTCACCTTTATAGCTGAGGTGCGATGATGGAAATACTTCTCTATAGCACCATACTTTATTTACCAGATGTTTAAGCATTTCTCGCCTTTATAAGGTGTTAATTTTCATGTACTTGCTATTTGTGCAATTAACAAAAGATTTTGTTCCCGGACATCATTTTTAGCAGCTTGTGAATGATCGAACTTCACTCTGCTGATCAACGCTCTAAAATCTTAATTATTTACCTTTAAAGTTGTTTTGTTTTTGATTTATCTGCAGGGATCAGATAAATAAAAGGTCAAAAAGTGACCCCGAACACTGTCCTACAGCTGCCACCAGTCTGAAAGCATCGGTCACTCGATCCGTGTCCTTGAGCAGAAATCTGAATCTTGTCCTGAATCGCAACACCGGCGTGATGCCTCCTTTACAACAAACACTGAGGGTGATTTACAGGTACCCTCTGACTCATCTCAGGGTGTTAAACAGCAGGAGTGTTTCATCCGTGTCAGCAGACACAGATAGCACTTTCTTCTTCGGTGGTGTCTCCCACGCACACTGTGACTCATCAATTTGGAAATCTAAGTAGATCGAATAAACACGTCGAAGGATACGACAGCTGTGATGTCCAACTCTCAGGAAAGGCTTTTGACATCGGTGCTTGTGGGCTAATGTCGGATTATTTAATCGCCATTCATTATTCAGTTAAAGCAGCAGGCTGGCTGGAAACACGTCAATATATTTAAGCACCGGGCAAATTAATTTGTTGTCTTCTATGGCATTAAAACCTTTAAGTGCCTGGCTTTTAGAGTGCATGCCCTGCTCACTTCACTACAACTGGGCTGTGGAAAACACTTTGTTTCAAGTCATTTCCACGAGGTCTGACCCAGTGTTTTCACTCTACTAACGTGGATGTTGTCGTTGATCAGAGGATGCACCTGAGCCGTCGTTAAAGGAGAATAAAATATGCATTCAGAGGTGCACGGAGTAATGAGAGTGATTAACTGAGATGTCATTTGAGGGGAAGATTAAAAGAAAACCTGCTCTACCACATGGCGCTCTGCCTGCCTTGGCTGAGAGTGATTCTGAAAACCAACCTGCTCTCTCCTCACTGCAGCAGTCTGCTATTGGCCTGGAGGATGCTGACAGCTCTGATGTTCCTCCGTGGCGGAGGGAGGGGGGGGCCAGCCTCTCTCTATAAAAGCCGGGGATCTGCAGCATCACCGAGCTGGTGCAGTGCAAAACGCTCGCTCATCCTCACCGATGGTGTGCAGAACAAGGGGGACATAAAAAAAAAAAAACCTTCTGAAACTTTAAAACATCCATCCTTTTCTTAAACAAACAAAAAAAAAAATCCACAACAAAAAATTCATCATGAGCTACGATTCCTACATCTCCTACCGCCGTCCTTGGGACAGCTACCGAGGCTCCCAGACCTCCTACAAATCCTCCATGTCTTCCTCGCTCTTCTCCACTCCTCGAGCTCCTCCGTCCGGGAAGAGGATCCTGAGGCTGGCCTCCTCTTCCCTGCCCGATGGGTCAGAACGGATGGACCTGGCTCAGGCCAGCTCCATCAACACAGAGCTGCTCGGTCTGCGCTCCCAGGAGAGGGAACAGCTGGTGGGTCTTAACGACCGCTTCGCCACCTACATCGAGAAGGTGAGGCACCTGGAGCTGCAGAACCGGGCCCTGCTGGCCGAGCTGGAGGCGCTGAGGAGGCGGCAGAACGACCCATCCCGTCTGCAGACGCTCTACGAGGGCCAGGCGCGGAGTCTGAGGGCCATGATAGACTCGGAGAACGGGGAGAAGATGCGGATGGAGGCAGAGAGAGACTACCTGCGTGACGTGTACGAGCAGATGAAAGAGCGCTACGAGGAGGAGACGAGGAGGCGACTGGATGCTGAGGAGACCCTGCAGAGGGCCAAGGAGGAGGCCAGCAGGGCCGTGCTCTCCAACTGTGACATCGAGGCCAGCGTGGTGTCTCTGTGCGACGAGATGGTGTTCCTGAAGAAGGTCTTCGCCGAGGAGCAGGCCGAGCTGCAGGCTCAGCTGCAGGTGGCTAACATCAGCGTGGATGTGGAGGTGTCCCGGCCCGACCTCTCCACCGCCCTGCGAGACATCCGGGCCCAGTACGAGCGGCTGGCCAACAAGAACATGCAGGCCGCCGAGGACTGGTACAAGAGCAAGTTCGCAAGCGTGGCGGAGATGGCCAGCAAAAACAACGAGGCCGTGCACGCCATCCGGGAGGAGACCTTGGAGTACCGGAGGCTGCTTCAGTCCCGCTCGTCCGAGATCGAAGCTCTGCGGAACGTCATCGACTCCTTAAACAAGCAGCTGGAGGATCTGGAGGAGACGCAGGCCAAAGAGGTGGCAAAGTACCAGGTGAATGGGGGATATCTGGATCCCGATCTGCATGAACATCCACCCTGTGAGGGATCTAATGTGTGGGACCCGGTGTGGTTATTTGCACATTTGATCTAAGTATTCTGCTTTCAGATCAGAATCTTCTTACTTTTGCTTTTTAACAGCCCTTCTCTGTCCAACAGGCGAACAGGGAAAAGCGACAGGACAGATAAAAAGATGTGTGTACAGGTCATCATGATAAGACACAGAGATATGATGGGATAATGAAGAGTTAAAAAAAAAAAAAGGCAGGAGGAAGCCTTGCTTCTTCTTTTTGAAGATGTAAATGTAAATCTGTTCTCTGCAGCAGCTACACCCTCCCCATCTGTAGTACTCAGCAGGAAATGAAGACAGGCTCACAGCAGAGGTGAAAATCTGCAAGGTTACTGTCCGAATAAACCGAGAGGGAACAACCAAACTACAGCAAGAAAAGACAACAAATGTCACTTTAACTGACCCCTTTCCAATCATTTAGAATGATTTTAAAGGTAATTTCTTCAGGCACCGGGCTGGTCTTCTTGATATTTGATAACGAACGGCTGTGTTTGTCTCCATTCATAGATAAGGATAAGCGAGCTGGAGCAGGACATCGCCGACGCCAAGCAGGAGATGACGCGCTACCTGAGAGAGTACCAAGACCTTCTCAATGTGAAGATGGCCCTTGACATTGAAATCGCTGCGTACAGGTGAGATCTTTGTCTGCCAATCTCCGGCCCGGGCAATATGTCGTTGGTATATCAGACTATACATCGTCTTAGATTATAGCTGTTAGTCTTTTCCTGGTTTTAAAGGCCGTGTTACAATAACGCGATGTGATTTTTCTGAACTCTCCAAGACTGTTTATCCACATTACTGATGATTATTTATCGGAAACCTCGCAAACGCTTGTGATTTTACGACGTCCTCTGGCGCAACATGTTTAAAAAGGCCTTGTTTGGTTTATTTTCAATCTCATTTCACACTTTTACTGCAAAAATAGGCAAAAGAATGCACAGTAAACATCCGCTTCCTTCTTCTTTTGCAGAAAACTCCTGGAGGGGGAAGAGATCCGACTGGCTTACCCTTCCCTTCCCGGCCACTAAAAAACCTAAATGCCACCAGCCTGGCATAAACCTGAATTCTTCATCCCCTTTTCTGATCTCCCCCTCACCTGATCATCACTCCTCTCCCTCCCTCCCTCCCTCATTTCTTTTACATCCCTCCCCTCTTTCATATTCCCCCCCCCTGCCCCCCCCCAAAAAAATACTCTTTCATTTACTCCAAACCAAAGCTCATCGTTCTCAAGACAGATGCGCCCTTGTGCTAAACAAGAGGTCCACCAGAAGTCCCCCTTCTTCTACACACGATATGACACCACACATCACGAAGACGGCAAACTGTAAAAATGCAGAGTGGCTGCACTGCGTTAGTTACGTAGCTATATATCGGACAGCAATATTGCTTTGGCTGAGTTCCTTTTTTTCCGTCTCACATGCTTAAAGTCCAAGCAGCAGAGTAACTATTCGACTCTCCTAAAACCTCGTTGTGCAAACATTTGACCAATTGTTTGTGAAGGAGGACAAAGAAAATCCCCTCTATGCCTCGACTGCTCGGACTTTAGCTGTGGTTACAAACCGATGCAAGAAAACCTGCAGGATTAACCGACCGGGGAACTCTACCAATCGATTATGCACTGTCGTGCACCCCTGGTTCTGTAGTAGACAGTGAACCAGTAACCTTAAAACATTTAATTTTCACTATATTAAAGTCTCATTTTTGTCCGTTTTAGTTATTCTTCCTCTGCATTTACGTCTGTAATTCCACAAGTTTGGGTTGGTTTAAGAATCAGAGTGAGTTTTTTTCCTATTTGGCCGGTTGTTTAAATTCTCCAATTTCCAACAAACCCGTCTTTTTCTTGCATCGCCGTCTGGACATGTAAATGCTGTGGAAGACTAATTGTTACTGGTTTTCTCCTAATATTCATGCAGCGCGTCTGCGTTAGATTTTTGTTGTTTTTTTTTCCTGTTCTGTGAGTCCATTCGAAGCTAAACGACGACACTGAAAGATAACCGCAGGAGCTCCTCGTCTGTTTGTCTGCTGGTGTTAGATCCTCAATGGTGCTTTTACATCCGTGAAACTAATACAACGTCTGCACCATTACGCTCGGTCACGTACCTGTAACAGCCGGCAACAAGCTGAATAAACATATAACTGACCTGCAAATCGGTTCACGTCTTGTGTTTTTCTTTTGACCTTGTTGCAGCGTTGTGTCTCAGTTATTTACCTGGGTGTTACCTCATTTAAACCAATCAGCAAATGAGTATTTACATATTTAATCAAGGTGCAAATGTAGAAAATACGCAGAGATGTTCATTTGACGTCAACAGCAGCCTCATTTTAGCCTTTCTATCATAAAAAATATGTTTTAAAGAGGCCATTCAGGCAAAAGCAGACAAATTCACTCAATTAATTACACAGTTGTGTTAAATATCTGTGTGTTTTAAAATCCCTTCATTGTAAAATTAGCTCTGATTAATTAAATTTACTCATAATGACCCAAATTCCAATTCCAGCGCTCTTCTTACCACATGATGTACAAACACCTGCCACCAAGTATAGCTAAAGACTTATAACAAGAAATATACAATTTTAAAGGAAGCTTTAAAAAGTTCAGCTGGAATTTATACACATAAATTGTTAAAGCAGTGGTTCGTAGTGACAAATTAAAGGAGTTTAACATCTGTGACTGAGAAAAGAAAATATTTTCTACAAGATGTTTGTGACTTGTGAGTTGTCTGAGTATCGAGGGTGCTGCTATTAAACATTTTCCTTCTGAGATGCTGTTATAACGAAAGCAAAAACAGCCTTCACAGACTTACTTACAGCTCTCAAAGTCACGGGAGCGACACACAGCGGCACTGCACCATTTCCCATCATCCCGAGTTCCTGGCAAGCGGACGGTCGCTGTAATGTGTTGGTGCCTTGCCTCAGCAGGATCATCAGTCACCAGGCTGACACACCACAGCATCCCACTGAACCCTGAAGGAAACACAGAAACACACACACACACACAAAGAAAAATGCAGCTTTTATATGGTTGTGAGTGTAAAACAACAGTTCAGCATAAATGATATGAAGTGTTATGTTGTGTCATTGTCTGGTTTTTAAGAGCCAGCTGGTCTCTGTTGTTGAGAACATCAATCACAACGAAGTAATTAGAAGTATTCTCACTGCTTAAATGTAATCTATTCTTTATGCTCTACTGATTTATAGAGTGTGTTAAAGAATGACTCAGTCTGGTTTTTATTGAGACAATAATTAGAGTAACCTGTCACCTGCTTTTCTTTTAAATTGTACTAAAGTATTGGTGAAATGGTTGCTACAATACTTGATTCTTACCTCCGTTTGTTGGTTTATAAGCAAGATTATACAAAAACTACAAAACGGATTTCTATGAAACTTGGCTGGAGGATGGGTCATGGCCCAAAATAGACCCCATTAACTTTTGGTTCTGGCTAAAGGAACATATTCAGGATTTCTTTCTCACTTTCTTCTTCATTTAAAAAAAAAATTTAATTAATTTCTCAGGGAATAATGCATTAGAAGAAATTAAGCGTATTTAGGTGGCTGGTATCTAAATTAGCACAAAGTTCACCTTTGCCAGTTTGGCAAAAAAAAGTACCTCATATAATTCATGCAAGTAGTCTAGGAAGTACTAAGTTCAGCAGTTTATGTATCTTGGACTACTACTTCTTTTTCTCATGTCGTCCTTTACTTTGAAATCCGGAAGGATACCTTCAATTTATTACTGGGAATAATTACTGTAAAAGTATCGTATGTTTCCCGGGTCTGATTGTGAGACTGCAGTCTGACCCAAACTCACATCCAGCAGCTCTTCAGATTTCATTACGATTAAAGTAAATGTTTGTGCATTTCCGTGTTGTATCGAGCTCAGTTTCCTTGTCGAAGTTTGTTTCCCCTGGTCCCGCCCAGGGGCGGTTCTGGGGGGGGTGGGGGGCAACAGGGGCCAGTGCCCCCGTAACTCCGAGTCTGGACCCCCCTGTGGCCCCCCCCGACAGGGAGTCTGCATCAATAATACAATGACAGATTTCTTCCCTGAAGGGAAAGGCAGAAATAAAGTGTCTTAGCAGTTTCCTACCCAATGAAAAAATGCTGAAATTGTAAACACTGTTTTGTCTGAATGAGGGATTTAGGTTTTTTCCGGGTTGTATGTGCCCCCTAACAAAAAAGGCCCCACCCTGGCCCCCCTATTAAAACTGGTCTAGAACCGCCACTGCGCCCCGAAGGGCGAAGGAAGCGCGCGTTCAAGAAAAGCTCGCCCCCGAGCTGTTGTACTCGTACCACAGAGGCACTGTGGAGAGAGCTAAGGTTCAAAACTGACTTTTTTAAGCGAGTTTTATCTGAGGATGTTGTACTGTAGACGTGAAATCCAAATTTCATGACTGTTAGTTATATTTTTAAACTGGGACAACAGCACATGTTTGTGTTTTTATGTCTTTATTAACACAACCAACTACTGTTATTTCTATTAATAAAAAATATTATATTTGTCAGAGACTTTTCATTTCGAATATTGTGAACTTTTGGAAAAAAATGTGCTCATTCATTTATAGGCAAATAGAAATCGCTATTTTATCATATTTGTCTTAAATCCAGTTCCATTATAGCAGATAAAGCACATCCTGACAGCGTGGAATATTACTGTCAGATACTGTTCCCCCTCTGCTCAATATGAAAGGAGGCTCACACATCTTTCAAATTCATACTCCTGACTTCTTTCCCCACAACAGATAAGTCCTGTGATTTTCAGGCTGATATCATTAAATTTGACCATTTAAACAAGGGGAACGCATCCCTCCTATAAGTTATATATTAAACCCTACCCAACAAGTTGCAAATGAAAACATCTTTCACTACTCAGGCTATTATCTCTGAAAAATCTCAAAAAATACAAAAGAAATCATCTTGTCCTCACAAATGTTGCCCTCTTTCAAATACTATTTTTCTGACAGACGATCTGACAAACTTTTGCCTCAACTGTGGGGAGGAAAATGTAGATGGCGATGACGTCACGCACTCGAGCTCATGCGTGGTGACGCACACCGGAAAAGGCGGGGCTTCTGCTTATTTTCCCTTCCGCCGTGCAAAGTTCACCAACATGGCCGCCTCCTTGCGCCGATAGCATTTCTGTCTCCAATGTGAACTTAAGGCGCACGTTTCAGAAACAAATGCTATAGTTAGCTGTCATTAGGAATTTGTTACCGTACTCTTTCGCCGACATGTTCCAGGTGATCGGCGGCAGGAGCGTCCAGGCGGCCCGGCTCCTCGCGCCCAGGAGCGCCGTTCTCGTGGAGGCTGTCCGGGGCAGAAAGTCCCGCAACGACCCGGTGGCCAAGTCCAAACAGGGGCGAATCAAAACGCCTCCTCCGGTCGATCCGGTGGAGATGGTCGTCCTGAATGAGAGATACTCGCAGTACCAGCTGATCATGAGGGCGCTTCGGTGCGTTTAATTACCAATATAACATAATGTGGTTAATATAGGACGTGTCTGATGCGTTAACAGGTCATCTGGTGTTGCGGGAAATTATGGTTTCTTGCTCAAAATCTGTCCTCCTGACAATTATTGTGGCGATAGAGATTTATTGTCACCTCAACTCTGATCCCATAAAGCTGCTACATTTACTAACATGTGTTGCAAAATGTCAAGTATTGTGCCACTGTGCCATTTTAATTGCTTGTATTTAGTTTTACAATTTTCATGATTTTGCATTCCCTAATAGTCAGAATTCTGACTTTAAAGTCAGAATTCTGACTTTAAAGTCAGAATTCTGAGATTAAAGTCAGAATTCTGAGAAAAAAGTCAGAATTCTGACTTTAATCTCAGAATTCTGAGAAAAAAGTCAGAATTCTGAGAAAAAAGTCAGAATTCTGACTTTAAAGTCAGAATTCTGAGATTAAAGTCAGAATTCTGAGATTAAAGTCAGAATTCTGAGATTAAAGTCAGAATTCTGACTTTAAAGTCAGAATTCTGAGAATAAAGTCAGAAGTCTGCACATGTAAAAAAATTTTGAGTTCTGACTTTAATCTCAGAATTCTGAGAAAAAAGTCAGAATTCTGACTTTAATCTCAGAATTCTGACTTTAATCTCAGAATTCTGACTTTAATCTCAGAATTCGGAATTCTGACTTTAATCTCAGAATTCTGACTTTTTTCTCAGAATTCTGACTTTGAAGTCAGAACTACAAAAAAAATTCACATGTGGCCCTAATCCTCTTCCGTATAAGTCAATATTATGTTTAAGTGTGTAATTTTATCATTTGCAACAAACCTTTATGTGTTAGGCAGTTAAATAATACAATTGTTATCCATCAAATTAACTAGAAAAACTAGAATAGAAATGATTTATTTTATTTATTAAATATTATATAATAAAGTAGAACTATGTACATGTTTAATACACTAATATGATAGAATTCTACCATAGATAAGCAAGTGTAGTGTAATACTGTGGTATAACTTGCTGCAACCCTTTAATCATATTGATTCTGATTTGACAGAAGTTAATTTTTAATTTTAAATTTTTTATTAAATCTTCTTTCCTCCATCTTTGCCAGCCTGGAATTTAAAGAGGAGGTGCTCCGAAAGAAGTACGAGCAGGAGACAGGCTCCCTGGCCGAGGAGCGGGCGAGGCTGGAAGCGGAGGAGCATCGTGCTCTCATGGCGTGGAACAACGAGGAGAACCTCCGCTTGCTCAAACTCCGGTAGGTAGAATCTCAAAATGACGACGTGAAGAATAAAAACCTAATTTAAAGACACGCTGAAAATAAAGGATTTTGTCCCATCCTCAAAGTGTTCGCTCAACTGCGTCTCTAACTTTTCAGGACACTGAGGATCCAGCAGGCAAAGGAGGAAGCCGAGCGCAAGGAGCTGGAAGCTGCCATCAAGCGTGAAGAAAAACAGCAAGAATTCCTCAAAGAAAAGGAGAGGGAAATTCTGCAGCTGCAGGTAAGATTCTCTCAATCTGAGTTTATGTTCTTTCTGTTTTCTCATTTCAAACTGACGTGGAAAAATGCCCCTTTTTTAAATTTCTACTTCCAAAGCTACTTTTGCCTGTTTTTTAAATCTGTTTTTCCATAAATAACTTCACACATTCAATCTTTGCAGGAGGATGCAAAGAACTTCATCACCTTGGAGAACTTGGACCAGCGAATAGAAGAAGCTCTGGACAATCCAAAGAACTACAACTTTGCCATCGACAAAGAAGGACGAGTTGTTAAACAGACGGTGCTGCAGTGAAACGTCTCTCTCAGAAGACAGCGGGACTGCGACCCGAGTTCAGTCTCATCAAACCTGGATTTTCTTCAAACGAGAACGTTATCGTACCTGATTAACCAAGAAATATCTGAGGCGTTTCCTTCAGCTGATAACTTCTCGCATCGTCATAAAAATATGAGCTTGAGTTGAGAATGAGACCATGTTTCTGTTTGTACCTGGATATGTGATGGACAGTTTAAACACACAAGGTCACTCTGCCTTTATTTTCCATGTTCCTGTTTTATTTTCGTCCTTATTTGGGTTCTGTACCTGATCATTACTGTCTTCTCATGATATGTATGTAAGTAAATTAACGTTTATTGGAGTTTCCGCTGAACTAGTCTGAGATCCCTTTATTTTCTTTACCTATAAATATTAACACTCCACTTTGTGATGGTTAGAAATGCTAAAAAACTGAAAAGGGAGCTTAATTAGACTTAATTTTCACAACATTGTGGCAGACTTAAAGAGCTTAGACTTAGAAAAGAAGTGAGTGGAGACCATGGTGGGTTCTGAAGTCTTATGAGAGGGTTTTTTCACATTACATCACATCCTTCAGTCCTGCATTTGAAGCTGCTGCCCTGTAGGAGGCGCCGTGTGCAGCTCTCCTCACTGTCATCCGTGTTTGCTGTCACAGGTATTACAGCAGCTCATGTATGACAACGTGCCGCTGCAGCAGTGTAATCCTCTTCCCGTCAGTTAAAGCTTTCAGGTTGATGGGATGATGATGATGGTCGGACAGGAAGGTTTCAAGAGAAACTCAGGCGTCCTGCAGCAGCTTCAGTGTGAAGATAAACAACACCACCCGGCTGTCTTGGCTTCAACGTGGTTAAAGAACAGCAGTTTTTCTTTGAAACATATTCATTTGTACCTTCATGTTCATCCTGTATTGACAGAAAGTTTACAAAATGACCAGGAATATATACATTTTAGACTTTTGCACAAACCACAGTAAAAAGTCCACCCTTTTGGAAATATTCTTCATATTTACAGTATCTCTTCAAAAATATAATGAATTTTAATCATAGGTTTGGAGAAGAATGCAAGTTATAACCTACAGCTACTTTGATGACCCATAAATTCAATCACTGAAGTTGATTTTCAAAGCAGAAATGACAAACTTGGTGGTTTCAGCGTCTTCAGTGTGATGATTTTCTGCTTTTCTCCATTTTAGGATCTTGTCACCTGAATATTTGAGTTTTTTGAGTGCCAGTGTTGCACAAAAAACCAAACATTTGAGGATTATACCTTCAGATAAACACTACAGGAGCATGATATTACAGTTGATGTGTTCTGACTGCAGTGTTCAACATTATAGGACGTGATTTGAGTTGTTGTGATTGCAGTGAGCACGTTTTAATGTGATTGGTGACTGAGGTTGACGGGATTGTTCGACACTGGCAGCACAGGTTGGGGATTAGAGGTGACACGACGGAGCTGACTGAGATTAGCAGCTGTTCTCGCAGCTCAGTCGGCATCACGGCGAGCGGATCCCGTGTTTAATCAGCGCTGAGTACTCATACGGTTAATTTATACCTGAATCAGACTGTTTCCTTCTCGTGGAGCGATTTTACATTTCAGGCCTTCAGACCAACGAGGACAGAAAACAAGACGTGGCAACAAACCAGAAAGGTTGAGAGTCACTGCGAGAAACAGCACAGTTATTTATTATTCCAATCCTTTTTATTGTGTGTAGCAGGTGTGATTACATCAGCATACAAACAGCGATTCTTGAGTGTAATTGTAGTTTTTTTTGTCTCTGCCCGATAACATCTATGTTCTGACTCTAAACGGCTATTAATAATACACACAGACTAAAGCTAACGTTGGCTTCAAACTGACCGTAATGCTAATAATGAACACGTGTTGTTCTGGAGCACCTTGATAGTAGCAATAAATACATTCACAAAAATTGAACTGTGGAGGCAGGCGTAAACAGAGATGGCGGAAAACTGAACAGGAAGTGATGTGAAAACCTTGTTTTTCTCTTGTGCAACACGTTGACCCTTCAAAATAAAACTTGTCGAGCGCGCCGTGGGAAGGTTTTTTGGAAACGGGACTCTCTCATCTCGTTTATCAGTAATTCCCAGTGATGGAATGAAACTAAGTACACTTACTCAAGTACAAATTTGAGGTACTTGTATTTTACTTGAGTTTTGCTACTTTATGCAGCCTAATACTTCCTCTCCACTACATCGCAGTGACTCAACTACATTTGACTGGCAGCTTTAGTTACAAGTTACTTTTAAACCCAGTATGAAGTTGCACTCCAGACCTGTAAGACTTTCACAGAGCTGCACTTGTTCCTGTTCTGCTGTCGCTAACAGCTAACGCTAACACCTCAGGTAGTTCTGAACCAGCCCGCTCCAAGTACAAACAAAAACTGGTTATAAAAAAAAATAAAGAAGAAAAATAAAAAATAAACCTCATTCATAACTCGGAATATAAACATTCAACAGAAGGCTGTACATTTCGTCATACACAGACTGACTTTATAAAATCCTATTTTGTGATAAAAAATATAGCATTAGCTCACATTAGACTGAGAAAGGAAGCTTTAAAAAAAACACTTGAATATTCAAGTATAATAACTCAGACGTACAACACATTCACTGGAGGAAAAAATACTGCTGGCTTCTTCAAAGGCTTTGTGAATAAAAGGTTTGTGTCTTTCTTTTTGAGCTAACGAGGTGTTTTTAACTCATTAAACCCTCACTTTGGGTCTCATATTGTTGATTAAAAAAAATGATTGTTTATTAAGAAACTTGGTTATTCAGCTGTCCGGGGTATTTGTCAAACCTCCTCTCTGCCTCCTCACTGAACGCATCACCTGCAGAGATGAACAGATTATGAATAAAGCAGTTAGAAAAATGTAAAATTAGACAAATTTGACTTCAATATTTGACTGCTGCTTACCGATGTGGCAGTTATGGAGCCAGATTCGATGTCCGTCATATTTGCAGTTGCATTTCATGCCGTTGTTGGTGAAGTCACTCTCGGCCACCTCCTGATTTGGATTGATCACGATCTGAATGGGTGAGAAACGTAATGGGAACGTTTTTCAGACATTTAAACAGTGATGGAGGACGTTTCCTGATCCTGAAGAAGATCAAAACTCATGATAGGCCAGATTCATACAGACAGAGTCAACACATGCTCACCTGCAGGATGTAGTTTCCAGGTCTGACGTCTGTGATGTCGATCCACTGGCAGTCGATGTCGTGTCGGTACAGATCCCAGCAGCCCACGGTGATGCCCTGATCGCCAAAGTTGGCACACTCGTACCGCTTAGAAACACCTGGGTGGGAAAAAGATTGATTCATTTTACGATGATTTAATGAATCCATAAAAAAAATAAAAGATGGCCGAAAATTCAACCTTCATCTTTGTCATTATTATCACTTGTACACATCTTCTCTTTGTTCTGTCTTAGTTCTCCTAACAAATGAAAACATACTCTGTGGTTCAACCCCGAAGTGTCAGACTCACCCTCCTGACAGTCCGTGTCCTCCAGACAGAAACTGGCTTTGTGTCCCTCGGCCACTTTGGTCCCGTTGGCGTTCAGCAGATCGTAGTGGGTGAAGATGTCCATGCTGTGGTAGTGACTGTAGAGAACAGAGAGGACGGTGTTAACATATGTAGGGATTAAACATTTCATCAAAACAAGTCTCTCCTCCAAAGCCTACACTAATGAAGACAGCATTACCCGTGACAGGCGTGCCAGACCCACGAGTGCCTCCCGGCCTTCGGCTTGAAGTCGGCCCGGCCGATGTTGTGGATCTGGGAGGAGAAGCGGAGCAGGCGGCGGTGTCCGTAGGGCCAGTTGGCCTGGGCTGCAGATTTGGACAGGCAATCCTCCTCGGCAGCGCAGTAGAGCATGTGCAGAGGACGATCCTCGATGTAAACCGTCTGCTGGACCAGAGGGGCGTTCAGGACCAGGTCAGAGGCCGCTGGGAACAGGAGTAGATGCAGGATTGGACTTCATTTTACAATTGTCAGCAACCAGAGTTTGTTGGAAACATCTGTGGTCGTCACTCACTGTCAGAGCAGATGACTCCGGCTGAAAACTTTGCAGCCGACTTCTGGCAGCTGACAGTTTTGTGATGTTGGCACTGGCTCAGCGACATCTCGGTGCCCGTGCACTTCACGCCGCTCATCACCATCTCCGTCACATTACTGCTGTCCCAGTACCACGTTTCCTTAGATTCAGGGTTGAGAAAACAAACAAACAGACGAACAAAGAAGAAATACAGTGCATTGATCAGGAAGTTGAAGCTGCAGAGGGTTCAGTTTGGTGTTGCAGAAAAACAGATGTTGATGACTCATCTCTGGCTGCTCGCTGAGGACACAGTGTGATGCTGAGTTTATGTTCACTGGAGGACGATAACTTCGTGCAGACACTGAGCGAATCAATAATTACATGACTTACTGGAAGGCTTCTTAACTCCACACCACTACAAGCATAATTATAGACCGTTGGTAAATAAGTATTTTGTATCATGTTGCTTTGCTGCAATTAATTCAACTTAGATACTTCAAATATTTGATCTTTGTGTCTAAAGTGCTGAATCGTGAGCTCCAGGTGTGATGTTGTCATGCAGAAAATGCAAATTTCAAAGTTTTGTGTGCCCACTTTCCCCTCAGACTAACCCACTTATTTACTCCAACGCGAGTCAATGATTTACTACATTTTCAAGAAGCCACAGAATAACTAAATCAGTCTCGTCCTGTAATCGTGGTATGTTTTCTTCTGTGGGTGTAGAAAATGCTCTCTGGAAGGACTTCTGCTTGTTTCGAGGGAACAAACACCAAAACTTTACATTGTTATTGCTGTTTTTAAAATATACACTCCATAATTTTTGTTTGGTTGCACATCAGTTCATCCAAATCATCCAGTTTCCTTCCAGTTTAGCGCTTCGAAACTCGACACAGCTCCCAGCTTTTCAAAGCTGCAGCAAAGAGCTGAGATTTAAATCTCTTATTGTAAATAAAACTGACATGACTGCAATATTTTGGTTGGTAAAAGGTTTTGGTGTAAATTTTTACTCCAAATGAATTTCCAAAACTTGATAAAACTGATTCCTGTTTCTTTTTATACGTAAAAATGTCTATTAAAACAGTTAATGCAGACTTATTTTGAGATGTTCTGACATGTGTGGCGCTCTTACTTTTCTGTTTTTACGTCTCTAAGCTAATTTAATTGCTTGATATTCGAAATTTGTTTCAGTAAACCAGTTTGATTGAAACGTTTCAGTATATTTAGACACTCTGATACGCTTTTCTTCTTTGTATTCTCTTTTTCTACATTTTTATCTGAGATTCAATCTGATTACAATAAATTAGCATTACAAATTAAACCCATAACAGCAAAACTAGCCTTGAAATGAAGCGACATCTGGTTCTAATATTTCCTGTGATTAACATCAGTCGAGTGTCTCAGTGTGGAACAAATCTCTTCATTGAAGGTCGGTCCTACTTACATTGATGGCATGCATGGAGTAGCCGAGCCCTAGCTGCCTGCAAACCACCATGGCTTCCCTTGTGGTCCAGCCTGTGCTGCACACTGTGCCCCACTTGGACCCAACCTGAACCTCCACCCGGCCCTCATAAGTGCTCCGGCCGCCCACTATCCGGATCTGTAGAAAATGTCCTGCTGGGAGTCAGTGAGGGGACACACTTCCTGTCCTGTCTCTGAGCCGTCTGGGCTCAAACTAACGTAGGTGGAGGATGTGTCGCTGAAGCAGCAGCTCGGTTAGACTTTTCTAGGGGTGAGAACGTCAGCGTGGTTTCCAGATGAGGTCACCGCTTTGGGTTCAGTGGTGAGTTTGATTAGAAACTTCGTGCGAGTCTGTTCTGGCTCTTTCAGCCCACGTAGAAAAAGACCACAACAGGATCGTATTCTACGCAGGAGGAGAAAACATCTACTCCATATGGAACTCATAATTTACTGTCAGACATTCAAGTGATAGTTCTGTGTTTTTGACGTGGGACTGTGAAAGGTGCTTATTCCTGGTCAGTGTATTACATACAGCAGATGGTGGTTAGAACGCCCCCAGTTTGAAGAGGTAATCGAGAGAAGATCCTGGCAGGGAGGCAAAGTATTTTAGGCACCTAAAAACAGGCCTACCTCAAAAAAAAATGTGTATTAGTTTAGGTTGACGTTATATTTAGAATATTTCCGTCAGACAGTCCTTTCCTCTGGCGCCATATTTCTTTCAACCGTAAAACTTTTTGGAGAAACTTCTGCTGAACTTACATTTGCTTTTACGTAACCTTTTTCATATGAATGATTACCGCAAATGCTGAGCTGTATGATAGCAAGAAAAAATGGTGGAAAAACACTAAATACAACATGCACTTAAACTGATACTGATTACTTTTAGGCAGGCCTTTGTCTGTCTTCTTTTATTGTGTTTGCTTCCCTCCTGAGCGCCTCTCCACACCCGCCCTGCATCCGCCTCGTTGTCCCTGCCCTGATCAAATCAGCTTCCTTCCTGTGTCTTCACCTCATTCCCCTCACCTGCACCTCCTCCCCTCCTCAGTTTAGTTTGTATTCAAGTCCAGCTGTCATGTCGGAGCCTGATTACAATCGGTTTAAAAGCCCAGACAAGATAAAAATGCTCCATACAAACACCTCAGTCAGAGTAATCAGGGCCAAACTGAATTAAATTCAATCAGTCGCATAAACCCGTTAAAATAAAAACTGATTATTTCCCAGCTGCGATGTTTCTGCACGCCATCCAGCTTGTTTTTATTACAAAACTCTAAAAAAAAAACGTAACATAAACAACGATCTATCGACATCTATCTTCAGGACAGGAAGCTGATCAAACACGCGCCAAAAGAGATAAAATATCTGGCGAGGAAGAGGAAGGCATGACGGGACATCGCCTTAGCACAAAGTCGTTGTTGCATGTAAACACGCGACCCTGTTAATCCCATTTGACCTGAAATCTTCAATCAGAATAAGGTAATAGTGTCCATGTACTGTAAACAAAGCTACTGGTTCACCAGCTGCCATCTACTGAAGGTAATACACTGACTCTGTATGGGTGAAATCACGTCAAACCAATTGGATCACTGAGTGTTCCTGACAGTATATTTAAGTTGCATATGTTACGTGAACTGGAAGGCAGACAGTTGCCCTCAGCGTTGTTAATGTTAACCTACTTGCAGGCCCTGGTTAGCGTAGCCCAGGCCCAGCTGCCTGCAGGCCACCATGGCCTCCTTGGGGCTCCAGCTCTCTCCACAGATCAGACCCCAGCTCTGCGTCCCGTTAGAGTCTGAGCCCAGCACCTCCACGCGGCCCTCGTAACGGGTCCGTCCTCCAGTGAGTCGGATCTGTGCGGGGCCGAACGGGTTAGAGACTACAAGGCAGAGTGTGGATGCACAAGAGACACGCGGGATAAAAAACTATATCTTTTGTGTTTCAGCCTCGTTAAAAACCTTCAAAGTTAACGTGATCAATTAACTTTACTTGTGGCTTATATGACTGAGAACTTGTAGAGTTTTTATCCCACTGAGTCCGGCCTCTATGTGCATCTACACGAAACACGGGACGGTATCATCTGGTAGAATACAAACTGCATGACCAGATGTACTCCGTGTTAAAAGAAAATCACTGCTGTCACAAAAAAACGCATCTCTAAAAATACATTCTGACACATTTTTCAACAATTAATCAGGTCTTAATTCAGTAAATGCCAATATGAATCGGATAAAATGACAAATGAGATGACTGTTTTTTCGTGACGGCAGTGAAGAAGTATTGATTGAGGGTGAAAATGTGAGATTTCTGTGAGTATCAGCTCTAAATCTAACATGTTAGGGCGACTGAAAAGACCTCTTAAGCAGCAGAACTAGATGAACGGATATTACAATAAATACAGTACGAAACAGTTCTGACTGACGTAATAAATAGTGAAATAATTAGCAAGTTAACAGCACGAATACAAGATGAAACATTTAAGTGAGGAGGTTCAGGTCTGACCGAGTTCTCGAAGCCCATGTAGGGCACGTTGCAGCGCACGGCGGCGTCCTCCACGTGCTGACAGTCCTCTGAGGTGATGTTCTTAAAGGGGCAGTTCCAGATGGACCTCTCCTGACCGGCGCACTTCACCTCGTTCATGTAGATCGGACCCATTCCTGGACGAACAGTCACAACGGACGGACAGAGAGAAGCTTTTAAAAGACTCGTTTAGCTGCGGCATTAAATGCACATGAAGCCATTTAATAACGTTCTCACTGTAGATCAGATTAGAAACAATCCAGGTCAGTTCATGAGCTCCAGGCGTATTAAAGGAGCCCTACTGTAGATAGTGTGATTTCTATTTATGATTTTAAATCAGGTCTAGGCGCTTTATGAATCGGCGAAGGTATCAAAACACTCAATCCACTCAGAAACAGGAAACTGTGATTTCGAACGAGCCGTCAAGACTTCTGTGACGTTGTGATGTCACAACTACACAGTCGCTGCTCTCAGAAATGTCCTCAGCACGGCCAATGGTTGCATGAACACCGGCAGAGCTGAAATACAGTGGGCGGGGCCGACTCTGGCCTGTGAGAGCTGACCAATCAGAGCACAGTGGGCTTTTAGGGAGGAGGGGCCTTAAAGAGACAGGAGCCAAAACTGTACGCCTTTAAGACCTCTTGAAACTAATCTGCAGCTCGATTCTCAACCCTCTTTGCTGAGCGTGCGTGTTCTCTGTCAGCGACACCCGCTTTTACCTCCACCCTCTAAACTCTCACTCCATCACTTTAGGGTCGCACCATCGTGAGGTGATCGAGTTATGAAATGTCTCTGAAAGGAATTCCTTCACCGGCGCTCGTTTTGGACTTCGGTGACGTTCAGGAATGTTTCTTGGACTCGTTCGGCCAGGTGGCGGTCCGACATCCACCCGAGCACAGAGCAGGTATGCTGCTGCCTCCTCCACCGACTTCCTCTGCGGTGGAAATCATAATGTACACACACGGCAGCAGCCATCCACACCCAGAACCGCCCTACAAAAGACTGCTTGTTTCTTCCCCGGTGGAATCTCAGGGAAGTTTACCTAAAAGCTGCACACACCTCCGTGTTCTGGAGAATCGCCAACGAAGGAACACACACACTGAGATAAATATTTTAATATTGAGCTGCCACTTTTGTCCTGAGTGACGTGGCAGCACTGGAACAACTTCCTCATGCTGTGACCCATTTCACTAACTCCACTTTGGAGGTTGAAGAGGAACAAATACAAAATCCTGGACGTACTGTAATGACTGCTCCTTCCACTTTTAGGCACACAGATGACCTAAAAATCCACATAAATCTATAAACGCACAACTAGTAATTTGACAAGGGACTCAAATGTAAATGTAAACACTCTGAACTGCAGCTTCAGGGTGTATTGTGTCTTTATAGCTCTTCCCTTAATAAGATACTTTAACATGAGCCTTTACAAACATCCTCACACAGAAGTTATTTCTTTCCCAAGGAGATACGCTCACTTTCTCACAGACACACACACACACACACACTCCTTCATTCAGCTGCTCTGAGCCATCAGTGAGGAATTTTGAGTCAGATTTTGCTTTTCGGCCAAATTTTCAAAGCAGTTTCCAGCCAACCGACCCAACGAGTCCAGTAAATGTGTGTTTGTGTGTGTCCAGAGAGGGAAAAGCAGAGACAACAGTTTGGTATGAAGTACTTCACTCCCACTCATCACCCGAAAAAGTAATTGTATCTTAAAAACTGTTTTATGGTCACTCATGTGGAGGCCGGACCGCTCAGACGCAAGCTGCACTTGTAAAATCAAGCGCCTCATTTTCACATGAAATGGTCCGTCGCCTCGCTGGAGTAACAGATGGTTTTCTCTTCTGAAAGTGCCTGACGGACCCTCAGAATAGCTATTTAATGAATATGGGGGGGAGGGAGAATTCATGTCGGGAATGTAGCGGGAGATGGAAACGATACGGTGAGATTCGTCTGTTATTGTAGTGATCTGGTGAGAAACGGTTTGTTTACGGTGATGAAGTTCTTCTATCATGTCTTTGTTTCTCTTCCGTCTTCATGCGTAACATTCCTTTACTTATTAAAATAAGCTCCCGAATGAGGAATCCGTAAAAAGGAATGTGGATTTATAGGGGAGATTATCAGTGCTCGGGGGTTAAAGGATGACCTGAGAGATAAGACAGGCGGCTGCGGATTGACAGCTGATGACTGAAGTCCACCTTCCGTCTCAGGTGACGGGTTTAAACGGGTTTAATGTGATGCAAAACCAGCACATTCACTATATTTTGTTCCTGACCTTGACCCATGCGGGCCCCGGTGAGAGCCTCCTTGGCGCTGCCGAAGCCGAGCTCCCTGCAGACGACGCTGGCCGACTGCAGGTTCCAGCGGTCGTCGCACACCGTCCCCCACTCGTTGTCTTTCAGCACCTCCACCCGGCCCTCGCCCAGCTTGGCACCTCCCTTCAGCCTCACGTTTCTCTAGACAACAAGCAGACACATAAAACAGACATTTTAAACTACAGCACACTGTGCACTTAGGAGAATATCATCCAAACCAGTCAAGGTGGACGAGCTGCCCTTCACTTAAACACAACTTTACCGAAGTTTTAAGTTTCTTCTTCAGGCCACTGTTCTGCATGAAGAGCGGCCCCGGCATGCAGCTGACCACGGCCGCCATGCCGCCCTCGCAGGTCGATGTGGCGTTTGGCTTGCTGAACTCCAGGGGGCAGGCTGCCAGGTGGACCTCTGTGCCCGAACACGCCACAGAGTGAATGTGGAAGTGGTTCTTCTGACGCTCCAAATATAATCTGCAGGGAGCAGAGACGAGACGCAGGGGGTGTGACGGCGGAAACATCAGCTGTGTCCCAAACCCACACTTATTCTATACAGTATGTACATTAAAGTCATCGTAGACGATTTAAACAGTTATTTATTAGGCAATTTCTCTCTTTCTTTCTTTCTTTCTTTCTTTCTGTCTTCAATGTCTTGTAATGTGGATTTGGGACACAACAATTGATTAAACGACTGAACTGATGCATTAGACATAAACAATTGACAATATGCTGAAAATAAAAATAATCACGATAAAAATGCACAAATGACTGAAAATGACGCTTTATAATCGATTTACAAAGAAAAACTGCACATATCCTTCTTCACACCCATTAACTCACATTACAGTAAGAATAAAATCAATCAGGCTCACACAAGCAAGCACATATATTGTCTTAAATTATCTAAAACATGTTGAACAAAAGGTTGAATAAGGTTGAATATTCAATTAAATTGAGTTTCTAAATTTAACTTGCAAAAACGTCAATTTAGAGCCATTGTTTGACACATTAGTAAAGCCTGTCACCACTCTCCAGCTTGGATGGTAAATATGTCGCTGCCTTTTAGCTTAGCTTAGCATAAAGACTGGAAACAGGGATGACAGCTAACTGTAGCTGAGTAAGTGGCTAACAGCACCTCAAACTACTATTGAACAATAACACACATATCTTTGTTTAATCTGTAGAAAAATGAGAAACTGAGTTTTACGTGAAGTTGCAAGTGAGCAAACTGGAAAAAGGGAAGAAACTGCCAACAAAAGCCGCCCTGCAGAAGCCTAAAAGCTCAGAAATTAATGTGTAATGTATCTCATGAGTTTAATCCATATTGGTATTTAACTAATCCAAGCGCTGAGTTTATTGTTTCCCCCCAGTTTCCAGTCTTCATGCTAACCTAAGCTAACCAGCTTTAGCTTCATGAAAGTGAATATCAGTGAGCATATTTCCCAAAATGTGGAATTAATAAAGCAAATAGATCTCTGCGATCAAAAACCAAATGGTTTGCACATAAATTAAGATGCTTTAACTAAAACTAAATGCTCAAATAACGTTGGAAGTCATGGACCTTCTTCCTGTCCACATGTGGGCAGCAGGTGGGAACACTGGAGGGGAAGGATGTGGCTAATTATTAGCTTTCTCTATTCTTGGGTACATCCAACATTTTGGGGCAAATCCCCCTAAAACTTCTCTTCAGTTTTGTGAGGGAGGCTTGTTGTGTGATCGCGTCTTTGCGGACAGCTTGAATTTTTTTTGTTTAATCAGTTTACCTTTTGCCAGGGCTGCTCTGTTTAGACTTAGAGTTAGCTTTAGCTTTGGAAGTCGGCCTGCAAGGTAAACACGGGTTAGACAGCTGCACAGTGAGAATGAAGTCACAACGGTTACACGATGCACAATTAGGTTAAAAACTGTCACAACACTGTTCAAAACGATGTGTCTCCTTCAACACAGAATATGTTTTTCGCACATATGTTGAAGGAGACGCATCCTTTTTAAATGACAACAAACACAAATGTGACAAAGAATGAGGACACATGGAATTTGGACATTATTGGGTTATTTTGACAGGCTGCATGACAAAAAGTATGTGGACGCACACTTTTACCATAGGAAGCGTCTCAGGTTAAAAAATTAAAGGGGCACTATGCAGATTTAGTGAGGAAATCTGTATTTTTCTTTTCCACGACTGAATAAACAAGCTGTTCACTGAGGGGGATAGAAACACATAGTTTTAAAGCTAGACCGGTGGCAGGGTCCGCCACATATAAACAAAGTAAAAACAGTATGTGTTGTGCTTCAAGGTCAGTTTGTTTATTCAGCGTATTCAGTCGTGAAAATGAAAAAGGGTTAGAGGTTTAGGGGTTTGCGTCAGGTTAGGTTAAGGTTAGCGTTTGGTTTGGGGTGAACCGAAACTGACCCTCCTCCAAAAAGCATGCCGTGGTGCAGAATGGGATTTCCAGATGTTGCATTACATTAAAAAAAGGACTAATCCGTGAAAACAAATAAGCCCCATGTTACTGACACAGCACAGATTGACAACATCTGTCCTATCAAAAAGGTTTAAACTTTCTTAATCCGAGCACTAGAAGTTCCCTTGATAAGATCAGTTTTTTTTACAATCTGTGCCACGTCTGTAGAAATGTGAAGAAAGACAAAAAACAAACCCATTCACATGCTGCACATCGTCATAATGTGATATTAAGAGAGAGAGGGGGGAAGTGGTTGACTATCATCTACTCCCGACAGGAAACCCACTGTCATGAGTACAGTACACAGAGTGCAGACGGCGCTGGACGGTGGGTTTTCCCGGGTGACTGTGTACCTTCCACCGGCTGAGACATTAACCTTTGGCCTGGAGACCTTCTCAGCCGCTCGCTTTTTCAGACGTCTGCAACAGTGAGACAGCCGAGATTCCATCACACACAGGAGAGAGACTACATTGCAAACACACACTGTCTCCTGGCTGCACTCGTACATGTCTTTCAATACGGCGAATAACACGTTTGACATTCCACAGGTCCGCAGTATATCATGTTGCAGACTTCAGGTCAGCGGTGTACGATCACAATTACACAACTATTCCAGCTATTCAGAATTCAGCACCATGGTGGCTTATTGAGTCTCATTCAGCAGCTGCAGCAGCTCAGTACCTACCTGTCCATTGGCTGGTGATGCATTAGAAGTCCAGTCATCAACTTTGACGGTGATTGTGACAAACTAGCCAATTAAAACTGGCAGATTTCTCTTTAGGTGCACATATATGTGTGATTTCTGCTGCTAGGGGTCAAAACAATGAACACAGAAGAAGCAGTTTGATGACACTGTGAGGTAGCACGGGAAATATTGCCTTCACGTGTCCAGGAAATGCTTCGCCAGCGAAACCGCTCATCTATCTTGGCGTGAAAATAGTCACATTTTAGGAAAATGTCTGTCACAAAATCTGCAACTGGCAAATTGTTTCAGCGTGTGCCTGTTCCTCTCTATCTCGAGAACTTCCAACACTCACATCGCACAATCTGACTGTACGCAGGTCGTCTTCACTGCAGTCATTGTTGTCTGTGCATTATGAGACCTACTTGAACCCCCCCCCACACACACACTGTTTCCCTCCCCGAGCTGCAACCTTCACACACGCTTGAGAGAAAACACACACTTCCCCTCGTACTACTGTGAACCATCTGCAGGGAACGAATAAAAAAAACGACGTCCACTGGAGCGCGGCCAGGAATGTGTGCAGTCACAGTGGAAGAACAAACTCGGAAGAGGACGTGGAGGTCGGAGAGTCCACTGAAGTAATCACTGTCCTCTCACCCCACAGGAGGAGGACATGCAGTACAGAGAACACTGTGAAGAGGCCTTAAGTGTTTTAATTCGACCGTTAATCTTTTTATTCTGTCCGACTGTCCCATACGATTTATCATTTTTAATATTTGTGCACAGGATGAATGAACCCAATAGATTGTGAGAGGAAACATTTCTTCTGGTTTTCCCCTGCACCATAAACAACCTGCAGGAGATTCATGATCTGGTTTTTAAACAATAAATCATGAAGCAGATTTGTTAACTTTGCTATCTCTTCACTGAACTAGCTCACTGCGCCAAACGGAGCCCCGCAGATATGACAAACACGCACCGCTTCAAACTTTTTCATCTCTGCAGGCGGTTATAATAATCGCTCTTCAACTCCCTCTGCAAAGTAATGACCAGAGGCAGAGAAACGTGAAATATGTGACCCGACCTGGAGAGTGTCTTTTCCAAAAAAAAAAAAAAAGGAAAAACAAAAACATCCTCTGAAGGGAGAAAAAAAACAGAACAATCAGACGCACATGTGCTTTGTTGTCGGGCTGCGAGTTGCGGCAGATGGAAGACAAAGTTAACACGCAGCTCCTCTCGTGTCCGCGCAGTAAACAGCAGGTCCTATAATGTCCACTCTCTACTGAACAAAGGCTGATATCCTGCGTGCGGTTCGGTCAACGTGCTGCCACTTTGCTTTACGGACTAAAACCACAGGAATGTCAAACAGGGCTGCAGCAAACTTCCCAATCCCGAGTGAATGAGAGAGCCGCCGAGTGGTCCGACTCTCACTGCTGGTGCGCGCGAAAGCTCCCGCAGCTGCACCTTTAACCTCACCGTGTACTTACTTGTAGAAGTTCTTGTTGACTTTCTTCTCGTGGGGGAATCCCAGCATGCCGCAGACCACGCGCGTGTTTTTGATGGACCATCCCACGTCGCAGATCTGCGCCCAGCCGTCTTTGTATTTCACCTCCACGACGCCCTCCGAGATGGGCAGCCGCTTCTTGGCCATGGCGACCACGGGCCGGAGACGCACCTCCTCTACCTTGTTTTCATCGACGTGAGCCTGTTCGGAAGAAATCAAGGTCGACTCTTTGAGTTTTTTTATAATGAATATAACAAAAAACTCATGTTGAGAAATGTAAAATGGACCACTTGCATCTTTTTTTCTGCCTCAGGCGTTCTTACTTAAACCACTAATTTGATTGTAAAGCCTGATACAGTAAATCTGCTGTCTACAGACAGTTTGATGACGCAACACACCGTGACTTGACAATTTAAGGATCTAAGGCTTCGGTTTGCAGAGAGGAGCAGACTAAACAGTGAGTCACAGCTGTGACGGAGAGTAATTTAGGTTAAATCTTCTCACTCACAGCTCATAAGTGGTCAAATGTGACTATCTCTGATTACCAGCTTCAGACTGAGTCACTTCCACTCTGGTTTATTTGGGAAAAAAAACAAAAAAAAAACTGGCTGTGGTTGAAGATTGAAGTCTGGACGCCACATCAGAAACAGGCGGACAGACGGAGGGAGAGTCGTAGAGAGTCCGCCCACTTCAGATCTTTCTAAGCACCGTTGCGTCTCATCCAGTGGTCTGTGGAGACCGTTCCCCCGGTCTAACCTTGTTCACCTCGGACCAGTCCCAGTCGCACGGACGGGACATCAAAGAGGACGCGTGGAAAGATGATGACCGGCTGGAAAACAGCTTCGATCTTTATTTATCCAGGGAGGGCTTACTGAGCACACTGGAGTCTTATTTCGAAACACTCTGCTTCACATTTGTTTGGCCATCTCTCCCACCTGAGAGTCCGTGAATACGAACTCTCTCTGAGTGATTCCACTGGAGGAGGCGGGAGTGGAGGAGCACGGAAAGTCGAGCTTTCTCAATAATATGATTAAAGACAATTATATTCGTGCAAAGCAAAGCGATGTACTGCTCAGAATTCATTAGACGTGCTCCCTACAGCTGTCTGTCTCCGGGTTATTCTCAGGTTTATTTTCTTTCCCAGAGAGTTTTCAGTGTCGTCCCGCCCTGCTGTGCTGTGATTATTGAGTTTTACTGTGCTGCCGGAGAGCTGCTGTAAGCTTCTCACCTCAGAGACGAGGATTTGTGTCCCTTGTGTCCCCTATTTGCGCAAGGCTAGTATCACCTGTTGGCCTCGAGTCATTTGCAGTAATTGCGGAGGAAGTCTGTGATCTTAACCTCATGTGAATCACATATTATGAGATCATGCGATAATACTGCTCCGCTTCAGAGAGCTGATGTTTCACAGAGCCTCAGCGAGAGAGGTTGTGATTTCTAAATCATATTATGTCCCCTTCTAATACCTTTCTCCTGTGGATGAGACTCATTTGTCTTCTTCTTCTCTCTTCTTTTTAGACGTTTCAGTCGTGGTTTGGATAGGTTGAGGTGCCAAAACTAGCCATCTGTTTAGTTTGGACATTATCGGGCTGATATCATCTTCTGTAGTCAGATCCCAGAGGACGTTTTGTATTTCTCAGTTTAAATCAAAATTCAATTCAATATAATGAGTATCAGGTCTTTAAAATGTTCTGCAGACCCTTTCAGATTGTTTTTGTGGGACTTGCTGAGGTTTGGACCTTCACAGACACGAGTTCATCTGCTTCTAGTGCGCGAACGCTGGCAAAAAACATTTAAAAAAAACCACAAACCACAGACCACAGTCTAATCAGACACAGACCTTTTTTTGCAGAGTGAACCGAACACTGTACTCTCTAGTCTCGAAGGCCTGTCGGATATCTGTTTATCTGCATACAAGTTTGTTTGTTGTCTTTGGACGAGAGGAAGAAACCACATCAGCAGAGCTGGATTTCACATCTGCTCCTCGGCGTCCCGGAGGTCACGACCCGGCTCCGCTCCGCAACCCCACAAACAATCAGACAAAGGTACCGATGCTGCACTCTGTTATGTAAGGTATGTCAGCTTTACTGAGAAAGCTCTGCACACACTTCATCACCTCAGGTTTTCTTGGAGAGACTGCCTCTTTCAGACACGTAGTATAGAACAGAGTTAATCGGCTCCACGTGTGCTGCAGCTTCAGGTGGCGCGGCACCGAGGCGTTAAACCTCACAGTCTATAGGCTGTAAACACGAATGTTTATGGTCGTGTAAAAGCTTCTTAATGAACTCCGAACATCAATTTCACTGCAACGAAATTACACAAACCTCTTAAAATGATACTCACGTCGATAACGTTTGAGTCCACGAAGCCGGGGATCCTCTCGTCTTTGCACACGACGCCGGCGTCCTCGTCGTGGGTGCAGTCGCTGTTGCCCCAGCCGCGGGACTTGCAGAATTCAATGCTCTTCTCGCCTCCGCCACACATCACGTTGTCCAGCCAGATTTTCCCTGGACAGGCAGCGGACTGTCAGTGTGGCTCCAGCACACTCCCAGGCCTGCAGGGTGCGATGAGTCCAGGCCTGGGAGTGACACTCTGGGAGCTCACAGCAGCGAGCTCTCCACAGTTGCACTTATTTTAGAGGTTATGAATGCAGCACACAGTGTATCAAACCAGAAACTGAATTTGGAGAGGCAGCTGAGGTTGCTCTTACCTTGGCCCTTGCCATATTTGGCGCTGTGCGTCCATCCCGTGGCTGCGACGAAGCCCAGTTGGCGACAGAGCACGTTGGCGTTGGTTATCGAGAAGTCGTCGTCACAGATGGTGCCCCACTCTCCCTTGTAGAAAAGTTCCACCCGACCCTCGTTGTGTTTCCGCGGGTATCCAGCCAGTCTGACCTTTAGCCGATCGGTCACCGGCTTGGGGGACGGGGACGGGGATGGCGTGGGTGCCGATGTGGGTGTCGGCGTGGCTCTGCTCGACGGTGTCGTCTGGGCCACGCAGCAAGTCAACCAGAGCCCGAACAGAAGGCCGAATGCAAACTGCTGCCTGCTTGTTGACTTCTCCATGATGTCAGCTGCACGTGAAGAAGAAAAAGAAAAGAGAGATCTGAGATCAAAAAGGAAGACGGTTTCATCTTCACATCAATAATATCTCCTTGGAGCTTGGTGATCCCTCTGGTTGGACTGTACTTGCTGTGATCCTGCATACAGTGGCGGTCTTTTTGACAAGTCTTAAGTGTCAGAATGAGACACCACAAGACACCTGTCAAAATATACGCTCGGTTATTGGGTCCAGTGTATATGAAACAAGAAGACCTGCACAGAGGAGCTGAAAATATACTCTGCATATGGAAACACAACTGATGAAAGAGTGCAGAGTTGCTCTAGCAGTTTGATTCAAACCATCTGCTCACTGTTGACTTGACTGTGAAGTGAAGAAGAAGAATAACAGGGAGCTTTTAAATATGTCCGGGCGTCAATTACATGAACGTTTAGCTGCTCTTTCACACGTTGTTCATCTCTTTTTGCGGATTTTCTGTCCAGTTTCTTTCAACGACGATGTTGCGCTGAAGATCAGTTTTCCACCATCACTCGGGAAACTTTAATCGTTGTAATATTCATTCATATTTCTCGACACAACAGGCCAACCTTTTCCCTACAAAATGTCCACTCTGCTCTCTTAAAACCTTCCTGTAGGCGCTGCATGCTAACATAGTGCCCGCTATTGATAACCTGACAGCTTCGCTCCGTCTCAGCTTTTTAGCGGGTGGCGGGGGGGGGTTGTTCCCTTCCAGGAGACACAAATACAGTAGTGTGATGTGTTTGTACAGAGACCACAACCTTAAGGTGCCCTTTTCCAAAACATGTCTGCGGACTGACTGCGTCGTCTGAGTCCAGTTTCACGGTGTGTGGACGGACACACAGACGCTTTACACTGAGCTTTCGTCACGGAAGATATTCTGGATCTCAAAAGTCCAGAGCCCGACGAGCACATCAGATTGGTTGGTTGGGCGCAACTGGTCAAACTAGACATTGTGACATAACCAGGTGTCTTCCAGCAGCTACATTCAAGTCTGGTTTGGCGTTCGTCCCCCAAAAAAGCAGCAGGGAGCGAGAACGACGTCTAAAAGACATCTTAAAGAACGAGCGAGGAGGAAATCTGCAACCGTGGACTTGTTTAACCGATCTTTACACTCAAACTACACAGTTAACTCACCATATTGTTCACATACACACATTTTTCCTGTGCAATGAGGGATGAGAACAAGCATTGTTGGTGCTTACTTTCTGTTAAACCTCCAAAAAAAGCAGTTTAAATCGTCTCTAAGCGGTTCACAACCTGCTTGATAATCTCACCTCCCATGTGGCTTCATTGAAGTAAAGTGTTAAAGTTTCCAGATCTTAGGAATTACTGAAGTGTTCTCATTACTGATAGAGATAATGGCTACGGAAACAAGGCCCAAATTTAATTAATTGGAATCATCCCGAAAGGGAGACGGACCCGCTGCTATAACACATAACTTCCGCCCCCCCACAGCGTTTCAAAGTGGTATTATCCTTGGCGCCGCTGATGGAAAGACAGCTTTTTATCCTCAGAGAAGACCACCAACACAGGACAAGACATGAGTTTATCAATTCATTGACGAGATCACCAGCAAACTTTAATTTCTCAGGGGTTTTTGCTCCCATTGGCGGACAGAACGGCATTATGAAAGTGAGTTTTAAAGGTGCAGATGGAGTCATTACTCCATAACCATCACATTGTGCATCTAACATTTACTTTAAAATGACAAATCGAAGCAAAAAACTGCAGCGTTTGTTCCAAAGAACCTCCATCACACAGTCCAGAGTATCTGACTTTAATAAAAACACTAATTCAAACCAACCCTCTCTCACATCGAACTGTTTCTCTTCCTCGCTCGCCCCCCCCCCCGTCACTGAAGCAGTGACTCTTCATACCAATGTGCTCATGGATCAGGTCTTGTGAAAGGCTCAAATCATCCAGGCGGCAGTTCTCCACATCAGCACGACCGCTTTCCCTCGACACACATTCCCACTAAAACGCAAACACACATGCGACTGTTTGCGCGTTTGCTAATCACAACCAGAGGTCTGCACCTTGTTGCCCCTCAGTCACACTGAAACAAAACCGGGCAACGGATGAGATTTTCCTACCGTGCTGCGTTGTGTTGTTGTCGTTGACCTCGGAGGAACTTTTGGGAAACTTTGGGAAACTTTAAAAGCCACATCACAAAGGACAGGACGAGTGATGGAGTGAGCCGCGTTATAGATCACGTGTGGAAGGAAAGAAAAAACTGCAGTGGCTCAAAATAGAAACAGACGGTGGTCAAGCGTGGAAATTCTGAGAGAGTGCAATTAGGGTTTGTGCAAAACCCAGATACAAAACCACCACAAACTCTAAGAGAGAAACAACATTTAATCTGTTTATTCTCCTCCAGCGTGACACTCGATCTGTCTTATCAGCTACTTTGGGAGATCGGAAAACTCCCACCGACGGAAAGTTTCAGCACTTATCTTCTGGAGAACAGCTGCAGAGCATCTGGACCGTGAAACAATTAATAAACATTTATATTACAACTGCAGGCTTGCTGGCTTCCAAGAAAGTGAGAATGAGGATTTTGCAACCCAAATGTTGCATATATCTGATATTTAAAGCATTCATAAATAATTCCACAACTTATTCAGCCTTAATAAGCGTATTTTAGCACATTTACACAAGCAGAAATTCCTCTGAATACACCTCAGACTACTTTTCCAAGTCTATGTTTGGCTTTGGGGAACAAATCTGCTCCCTGTTGCAGCATTCCTGACATTTTTTCCCCTCTCTAATGATCAGCATCCTGATAGTAAAGGAGGTGGTTTTACTTGTACATTTGAATATATAATGAAAATACACACTTCTGTAAATGGAGCTTGAGTCGGTATGAGGTGATTTTATTGCACACTGCTGCCTCACAGAGTTATAAAAGCTGTATCAGCCCCAATGTAACTTATAAGGCTGCTTTTTTTCTATCAGATCAGAGAGCTAAATGTGAGTTTTGCAGATAAATCTCGATTCTAACCTGCATTTTTCTTCATCTCAACACAAAAACTGTGAGTGTTATGAAACCTTACCTTATGTTTGCAGTGTGAGGAGGTTATAACGGTTCCAGTGGAGAGTGGGGAGCTGGAGGGAGGGGGGAGCTGATCCAGAGTCCCCCGCAGACAAAAGGATTAATTAATATCCCAGCACTTGTGTTAATTCATGTCCTCCGTCAAACGCAGGTCTAATCTGCGGGGCAGTGGTCCACCAAGCAGCCAATTTACTCCTGACGGCGTTATTGTCTGTAAATTGCCAGCTGTGCAGCCCTCAGTGAGCAGCAGCAGGAGGAGGAGGAGGAGGAGGAGGCTGGAGTGGGCTGGATCTCCTCCCTGGAAAGAAAGACACTAACTCTTTCATGGATGGTTCTGTAACAGGCTGTCTCTCCTCTTGCATAAAGCCGAAAAAACGTGCATTTCATTTATTTCACACGGAGGCTACGTGCCTGCGGAGGCGCGACGTGTCTGCAGATTTACAGCCGGAAAATAACTGAGGACAAGTTTCCTTTTAGGAATATCTGGAGGTTAAACTTTATAAGATATCTTTGTGTCGACCTGCATGTTTGACGTCGAATTTCTTTTTAATAGCTCCCATAGAAGAACCAGTAAAATTAAATAAATATTAATTAAATATTTAATAAAGAAACATGACGAGGACTAAAACCCAGTTAAAAGAGTTGTGTCTCATTAAACTATTATAGAAAGATAATTCGGCATTGATTTTGAATCAATGGGTCACATGAAATGGAATCTATCGCAAAAAATGCTGATTTTTAATTACGAATATTAATAAACATACATTGGGAGCTCTAAAATCCAATATAAAGAGGTGTGTCCTATTCTTTCAGAGCATGTTTACAATTCGGCATTGATTTTGAGTCACATGGCATGAAGACTATTGAAAAAAATGCTGATTTTTAAAAATATTAATAAAAAATATGGGGAGCACTAAAACTCAATAAAAAGGTGTGTCCTATTCTTTGAGAGTATTTATACAATTCGGCATTGATTTTCAGTCACATGACAGGAACTCTATTGAAAAAATGCTAATTTTTAATAAGAAATATTAATAAAAGATATGGGGAGCACTAATATCCAATAAAAAGAGGTGTGTCCTATTCTTTGAGAGTAGTTACACAATTCGGCATTGATTTTGAGTGACATGACTCAAGGCTAACAAAAAAATGCTGATTTTTGAATAAGAATATTCATAACAAATATGAGGACCACTAAAATGTAATAAAAACAGGTGTGTCTCATTCAATCGGGAATAAACTTATTTCACCAAACACTTACCCGAAAAGTTCTCTCATAAAAATGCCACAAGTCACACAAAGTTATGAAATGTTTGATTTAATCGTGACAATGCAATAAGAAATCTGTAACTCTGTTACAAAAAGTACATTTTTTCTTTGCAAAGTAGAAGCAGACAACAGAGGGAAACCTTGAGAATTACACATCAGTTTGTCTCATTTTAAAATCACACTGCTGGACACATTAATGTATTCTATACAAAAACATGACAGGCACTTCATTTAAAATCAGCTTACTGAATACAACTTACAGACTGACGGCTGAAAGAATGTGTCCACTGAATTTCCGACAACTCTGGGAGCCACATCTCGTCATTGGGTAGGTTGTGATTCATTCTGGTCCCTGTAATCCATCAATGGACTGATTACTGAGCAAAGAGATTACATTAAAATTGGGACGGATGAGCATTAAATGAAATGATGGGACGTGTAACAGTCGAGACACGAGGTTCAAAATGTTTCAAGTTCAACGTCGCTAAATTGCTCTTAAAGAACAAAAACATCGGGGACGATGATCAAGACCGACATTCATATTTTATTTCAGTGCATACTGAAGATGGTCCTAAGACAGAAATCGTTTGCGGTCACGTGACATAAAACCTCCATTGGAGGGATGCATCGAGCTTCTGCATTAGAAAGAACTTCTTCTATTTAACTCGGGGAGAAAAATCAGGGATTTAAAGCCCTAACTCAACCTCTATTATCACATTAATCAATCTCTTTCATCTTGCTTTGCTTTCTCTCCACAATGAAAGGGATGCAGTGGCTCAAGGGCACTTCAGCAGGGCAGAGGTTTGGGAAAAAAAAGGGGCTGTATAGTTTCTGTCACTAGCCCCAACACTGATTGTCGATTTCCTGATAGCCTGACAGCTTAGAGTAAAAACGTGAGGTCATAAACTTTACAAACATTGATTTAAATTAGGAAAAACTACTGTAACAGAATATTCATCACCGAAAGAAGCAGAAACAATCTTCACGACTGACCATATATAACGGTAACAGTTAATGTTGCTATTAAAGAATACGATAAAATGTGAACGTTGTCATTTGAAAGAGACTCTGACGCGCAAGTTTTAATGTTATTCAACATCCAGTGACGGGAAAACAGTTGGTGACGATGAGTAAATGCTCAGAAATAATAAAAAAAACGAGTGGTTGTAAATGATTCAAGTGTTTTGTTTAGGTTTATTAAGACCACCAGGTGAACAGGAGCACGAGGACGATATCTCACCTGACAGAACAATTAACAGCTGATTGCAAAGTCACCGCTAAAGATATCATCCGTGACTTTTAAAAGCCAGAGTTATTTGAGTTCATTTAGAGCTACAGGTATCTACGTGTAGCTCAAAAGGATATCAACAGACAACTGAAGTGACTCCCGTCCACCTGGTGTGTACGAGGAATAAAATAAACCATAAAAGGTACTTGCTAATATTGGGCCCAGGACCTGATCCCCACTGGAGGATTCGGTACTTTTTGAACCGACAGTATTTCAGGCAGCTGTGGTGAACTTCCTTGAGATATTTTAGACCAAACTCTTTTCTGAAAAGTCCTGCAGACAGTGACTCTTTTGTCGGGGCAGGATGCAGACTTCCATCCACTGACCACAGCAGCAGATGTGCATCAACATTTAGAAGCCAGAAAACACAACAGGACCTCCAAATGTTTGACATTCTGCCTGCCGCAACCAAAAATTTAACAGTAACTGTCTAACGGCTGGCGTAACATCCCACTGTCATTCTGAAGAAGGTTAAAGTGCTCATGGTCTTTGCAGCAGATTGACATGAAGTTCTTCTTTGGATGCAGTTTGGGACGGACTAGGACGGATGCAGGAGCTCCAACAGGGCTCCAACAGCTCCGAAGTATCCCTACAAATCAAGAAAAATTTGAAACAGTTAGAAATCACTGAGCTCATCGTAAATGCAGCGGTAGATAAGAGGTTGAGTTATTCACCTCGTGCCGTAGGAAGAGAGCCTTGAGCTGTCCTTTAGACCAGTAGTCCATGGCGTAGGCCAACAGCTTCATGGAGAGGGTGTTCACTCTGAGGAAGTTGCCCACGAACACCACCCTCTCTATGTTCTTGGTAATGAAAGAGAATGAGGAAATAATTATGAGTCGACAAACATCATCCATTAGATCTTCAACATCTGGTCGACTCATAAATGAAAGGAAACTGACAATCAATTCATCGTTTCAGTCATTTTTTAAGCAAAACTGTAAAAAAATTTGCTGTTTTCAGTTTCTTAAATGTTTTTTTTGTCATCTATGTAGTAGATTGAAGATACTGCAGCTTACCTCCTCTCCGCCTTCATAGCCCTGTACAATGCTGCTTGATCAAGATGCCACAAGGCAGCACCGTAAAGAGGCTGAACGCAAAGAGGAAACGACCAGCGGGGGGCGCCGGAGGGGAACTGGACAGGTCAACCTTAAATAAGTCCCTTATAAAAACAACCTGACTCACCAAACACAAAAAAATCCCATCACTGACCTCATTGAGAGCACACATCCTGGTGATGGAGCCGATGTTGTTGGTGATGGTGACCAGCGTTGCTCTGGCCAGGTCCTCTTTGGACACCGACTCCCTCTTCTCTTTGGACATCATGTTGCCGAAACTACAAGAGCAAAACACAAACCACGTTAGACGAGAAAGTACTTTGGAAGCTTCTGGAATTTCTGTAATAATGTGCATCAAAATGAGGAAGCCAATTGTAATAAAAAATTAGTAGATAAAAGTCAGTTTTCAGTTGCTCATTGTACATGGAACTGATACCAAGGCTTCCTGTTTTCACCCTGGGTCAGGAAACAGTATATTTAGCACTGTCCCGGTTCCCTGCTTCATTAAAAAAACAGGCTCTACAGTAATAAAGGAGGGGAAAAAAAAGCTGCTGTAAACCCGCACCTTGAGGCTACAGCCCAGCCTGGCAGTCCAAACCTCTCATAGTCTCCTCCGTAGATGTCCCGAACCAGCTTGTCCACTCGGGTGCTCTCCCCCTGAGAAGCCATTTCTAGAGCTTCCTCGAAAGTAGAGCAGCCGGTCAGCAGGCAGCACAGGCCCAGGAAGGTCCCACCACCGAGGCTGTGAACACACACACACACACGGATGATATATGAACTATTGGTATTTTAGAAATGTAAATACATCAGTGTTCGGCTGGGCGGGGATTGGAACGTCTAACTTGGGAGTCTTAAATTAAGGGCAAAGAGGAATAAAAAGGTACTGCCAAAAGTAAGACTGGCTCATCGTCAAAGAAAAGAGAGCGTACATTATAGACTCCTAATTCAAACCCACTCATCTAGTGTTTCTTTCTGAACACAAGGGGCCATTATGTTGAGCGAGAACTCAGCATTCATGAGTCCAGAACCACCAGACAGAGAAACCACAAGTAAAAATAAAACCAGCAGAGAGCGTAGGAGGAGGGAAAACCATCAGTCTAACTTTAAGCTTGACCACACGCACAAAAAAAAAGGACCATTTTAATTAAACTCGCAGTTTCACAACTAAACAGTTGGTCAGGAAAGTGGTTTGGTAAAAAAACATTTCACACCAGGGAGACACGGAGGGCAGACGTCACCCTACAGGTCACCCTCCTGTAAAACCGGTCATCACTTTTATAAGCTGGTATCAGCATGTGTGTCACGTTTCTGTTTCTTGTTCTGCACTCGATTGCGCTATCCCTCCATCACTGACATTACACGGTCAGATTTTAAACAAAGACAAACAAGCATCCATCTGAACAAAAAAGCAACATTTCTGTTGATCTACTCAAATCATCAGGTAATATTTTGGTCTATAAGATATCAGAAGACAGTGAAAAATCCCTGTCACAACTTTCAAGGTGAAGCAAGGCATCTACTGGTGTCAAACACCTCAATTTAATGCTTTTAAAAGACCTTTTCAGACATTTTTTTAATCCATCTCTGATAATTACCTGGTCCCTGTAACTCGTTTGTAGTTGCTCTCAGAGTAGACGGCCAGGATGCTGACCCCGGACCCAATGTTGACCAGCAGCAGAGGATAGGGGTTCTCCAGTGTGTAGGGCTTCTGGACGCAATGATCCGGGTCAGTGGGGTTTTCAAAGTAGTAGCACTCCGAGGGTCCGCTGGACATCACCGAGTCGATGTACAGCACCCCCCGGATCAGACAGTCCAGCTCATCCAGCTTGTGGAGCTGCAGGTCCGCCATCTTTTTTTGTGTGTGTGTGTGTGTGTGTGTTGTTGTTGTTGGAGAAGAAAGAGAGAACATGGATTACATCACTGAGGGGATGTGATCAGGAGAACACAGGGAGGAAACGGGGCGAGGAGGGACAGCAGGGGGCAAAAAAACAGGAACCTTTATTACAGTCTGCTACAATTGATTTACAGTTCTGAACAACTATCTGTCTTTTTCCAATCTTTAACCTGCGCGCCCCGTTTTGTTTTGCTTCGTTTTTAGCCTTGGCGTATTTGAGGAAGCATTTTTAAAACACCACGGCCAGCCGACTACAGAAGACAAAAATAGCCTTTCGACTCATTTTACCCTGTGTTTTATTTATCGACATTGAATTTACATAGAAGTTTCCTTGCATAAATTATCATGGTTTATCTTATTGTCGTTTCTGTTGCTTCCTGTGGTGCAGAAGGCAGAAAAGTGATCTTAACAATTTGTCAGAAATGGAGCTGCAACGATTGTAGTTAAATAGCTGATCGAAAGAAAATTATTTCTAGCCATTTGATGAATGATTAATCGAAGAAAATTGCAATATTTGCCGGTTCCAGCCTCTTAAATGTAAGGAATTGATGCTATTCTTTTTCATTTCTGATAGATAATGAGGAGTGTTTGTGTTTTGGACTGCTGGTTGGAAACTTGAGCCTCTGGGAAATCATGAAAATAATCAGGAAATTGATGGATAACAGCAGCCCTGGTCAGAAAATGAAATTGCTTTGATTTCTTGCCAGCTGCATTAGGATTTTCTAAAATAAGACAGCTATTTAAATGACCTTTTGTGCTAATTTTCACAGGCTGTGGATTTCCAGCGCTCTCCATCCCTGCTATGACTGCAGTAACCTCCATCACACGCTATAAATACGTGTGGATTTTCTCTCCTCCCTGTCCATCTCAGCTGTCCAGCCTGTAAAAAAACCAAACAAAAAGACGCCACACGCAGACCCACCGTGCGGAAATCAGACTCGAACTTGTACGCCCCCCCTCCCGTGGCGCAGAGGGTGGTGTGGAGGCTGGAGAAGTGCTTGTTGCGGCCCATCTGCAGGAAGGCGGGCAGGTCATGCGTGGGGAAGCGGATGAAGTGCAGGTTGCCCGTCCTGCCGCACAGCGTCAGGTCCTGCAGCTCCAGGTGCACGTCCCTGATGCCCGTCTTACCATAGGCGGTGTTGGAGGTGAGGTAGCGGCGGATGCTCTTCAGGTTCTCCACCTCCTCCTGCTCCTCCTCTGCTGTGATGTCTTTGGGCTCAAAGTACACCAGCTTCACCAGGGTGCCTCCAATGTCCATGCCAAACCAGGGAAATGCTGCAAGATGTGAGAAAACAAAATATGCAAAACTGTTATTAATCAACCCATATGTTGTTTTTAATTCGATGACAATATGATATTTATTTTATTTATTTTTTACAAATGAAATGCTCAATGACAGCATGCATCTGATGTCTCATTGTTGGCGGACATAATGACATGCAGCTCCATCCTCAGAAGCAGCGGTACAGTGTGTACCACGAACGCCATCTTGTTGCAAAACAGATCCAGGCTATTTACTGGCACTACAGCTCACCGATATTACGCTGTAACAAAATTATTTCCTGTTTTCACATCATCACAGCACATTTAGCAGATTTTTACTGTTTATTTTGAGGTGTTCGTGTGGCTAATTAAAGGATTTTCTACCTAAATCTGTATTTTCACTGGCTGTCTTTTGTGGGGGAACGCCTTTTGATTTTTTTGTAAACATGCGACGATGCCATCACCTCCCCCAGTAAATACACTAAGCCCACGCGAAGAAATGTGAACACCTACGCGGCCTGGTTTTCTTCACCGAGTCGGCCCGATGTCTCATCGTCGAGTTGGAGGTCCGCCGCTCGGATGTGGATCTTCCTGCCGAGGCGGATGCCTCATTGTGGGGCTCGGTCTTGAAACAACCGGGCATCTCCTTCTCGGAGCGCGGCTGCTTCGTGGGCGTTTCGTCCTCGTCGATACCTTCATCCTCGCGTTGGTGGCCATTGAACGCCATTTAAAATGACCAATTAGCTACATATATGCTGCAGTTTATGATCAATTAAGCTATTGGACGTCAATAATCTCTGTGGACAATGAAGTCCGCTGCTCTACGAGCTAGCTAATTAGCTAGCTAAGTAGCTGTCTCGTCACACGGCCGGGGTACATGTCCTTTTTATGTTCGCTGTCAGGGCTGAGGGGGCGGGGCCAGGAGGTGATTGAAGGGCGCCAGAGCCAATCAGAAGGCAATCCGCTCCAGTCAGAGAGTTTATAAAAGGATGCTGATGTCACATTTTTCTTGAGATTTCGGGGGAAAGAACATCATGTTTCCATAAAAAGCAAAGTAAAACCAACGCTTTTTTATAATCCCAATGAATTATGAGAACAAGATGTACAAAATGTAACATAATATAGATACAGTATATCACAATGATTTACACTTCTATTCAATTTCTAGATTAGTAAGATAAAGTGCAAAAGGCTTACTATTATTTTAATTCTATTAAACTACTTGTGTGTTTTGTTTTTTTTTTGCATTATTGATATTTATATATGTGCATACAATAATATTCCAATACCGATCATTTGTATTTAAGGGGACTGATAAAACATTTCATTTAATGCGTTAACAGTGTCATAACGACAATATACACACGTACTGAGTTTACTTCCGTTTGCTTCTACTAATACTTACACTCCTCTCCGTTATTTTAGTTATTATTTATTCAGTGTTGATAGGCTATTACGTGTGACGTGTAACCAATGACATAGTGTGTTGGGCAAAACATTTAGTGAGACCACAGAGCGGTAATTTCAGATATTTTCGAATTATTTGCTTTATAACGGCAATCAGACACACAAAAAAACATGCATACCGATAATCAGAAAATAACTAAACAGTGGCCTTGATGATCAGCCAGGCAGATAACTGATGTGATGAAGGATGTTCTGTCATCGTTGTTCTGAGTAACAACAAGTTAGAAAAAGCAGCATTATGTTATCAAAACTAGTGGTTTCTCTGAAGGGAATTCAACATGCACATTCAATATTTTTGATTTTTTAAGTTTATTGACATGATTTTCAAGTGCATAGCTAGAAACAAGTGCATGAAAATTGAGCTCAAACCTAACTAACTCTAACCCTAACTGAGATTACACTGTACATGTGTATCATCATGATGATACATTTGATCAACAATGCAGCTTTGCAGCTCAAATTTCCTCCTAAAAAGCGCAAAACCTTCTAAATATTTGATTCCCCCTGACACTGATTGTACAGACAACACTATTTACAATGAAATCCCATGTTAAAGAACATATCACAGTAAAACGTATTTCTTTTTAAAGGGGACGAATACTTGGAAAAATAAAATGTCATCTCAAACATTCACATTATGATAACAGCCAGAAAGCACACAGGCACACGTCTGGACCAGTGGTCACCAAAGTGGGCGTCTTCCAAGTGCATTTTTGTGCATTCCCAATTTTTTATTGCACATTTTTATGTATTATCTCACTGAATAAAAACACAGGTGATGTTTACATTAGCTACATTTCTATATTCCAATTTCCAACATCAATACGAAAGACATAAGCATTAATTACGCTTAAAAACCTCAGTTAAGTATGTGGCTAAGAAAGAAACAGGACTAGAAACTATCAAAGAGGACAATGGTTTTGAAATGTTTGGGAGTTACTGGTCTTCCAGTGGTTCTCAAGGAGCTTAAACCGACACAAATAAGACCATGAATACCCATCTCATAAGAAATTTGCCTTTAAATGTTTTAAAAGAAAGTGTGTGAAAGCTATGACTAAAATAGTAACTAAATGACAGACTTATAGCACAACTAAATGATTCCCCGTTTTGCTAGGGACCCCCTCAAGGACCCCTCTTTGAGACCACTGGTCAAGACTATGATCCATATACAATTATTCAATTCTTTAATTCTTTAAATGCTAAATATGAGACATAACTGCTTTGGAAAGATTTGACACATCAGTTTTTCTTAAAATACATTATTTGAACTACATAGTTTGTTTACATATATGTACAAATAAATACAGACAGTGCACAAGCCATCATTAAAAGCACCGCTTCCCACTGACACCAGGAAAGGAAAGTGTGGTGCTGGTTCTCTTCCTTCCACAGTCCAAATCCAGTAAAATTCAGGTCCTTGCTTCTCTAATCCTCACTGGATGACAGCCAACAGAGTGTTTATCAGAGGAATGAACATTTCCATCATTAATACACAGTTTCTGTGAACCTTTAAAAACCACATACTTGCAGCTAGTGCATAAATAACCTGAGATCCAAACCCAGTTCCATGACCACAATACGAAGGGTAGATTTGGTTTCTGCTCACTAAGGTTGACTTCATTCAAGGGTAAAATAATAAAACACAGTCCGACTTCCTAACAGGCCTGTAATTAATGACATGATCAAAGGTCTGGCCAGTCAGCTATTATTACTATAGGTAATTATTAAACAGCTGCCTCACGCCAGCCCAGTCCAGGGACTGCAATAAGGCACCATACCCTCAAGATCCTCTTTCCCAAGCCTTAAAGCCGTAATCTTCTCTTCCTTTAAAAGGTACTAAGTCCCCTTAATTCTTAAACTTCCACGCCATCAGCAGTGCACAGGCGCCCACTCCTGCAGCGGTCAGAATGTACTTTGTATTAGCTGGGAGGGTGCGAGAGGGAGAAATCTTCTCTGAATCCTGCAGGGTCTTCAGCTCTCGCGAAGCCTCAGCTGGTGCAGGCTCCGACAGGTGGTGGTTCTCACAGGAGGGGGTGTTCACGCTCGATACAGTATCAGCAGCGTTAGAAGGTACTGGTGGTGCAGAGGTGATCTCTTTGGCTGCTTCACCGTTGAAGATTTGAGCTTGCGGCGTTGAGCTCTGGCCGTCCAAGTTGAGAATAGACGGCTCCTCGGATATTTGCACCACATTCTCCCGCACATCCTGCAGTCCCAAACTCTGACCAGTAGACTCATAGAAGTTCTCCTCCGGTTCGTTGTGGTCAAGAGCGATGCCGTTCTCTTGGCACGGCAGTGCAGACAGTGTGATCTCAGCGGTGGAGCTGACAGCAGAGCATGTGGGGACGTGGGCCGTGCTCACAGCGTCCGGTGCAGTCTCGCTCATTTCCAGTCGGTCACTGTTACCCGAGTAGGGCTCCGCTGGAGGGCTGGCTGCAGGGATAGCAGGGCTGCCATTGTTTTGTGGATAAATGCTGACAAGGTGGCCAGGCTTGCTCAGACACACGTCGCTGTCATCAAAGAGAGAGCTGTCGAACCCAGCAGCACCAGGCAGGGGGGAGGTTGCAGGTGCAGTTTCTGTCTCCGGGCTGCTTTCAACAACCTGCAGGTGAAATTGATACTTGTCAAGTTTATGTTTCAAAAAGGACGTTGGTGTCATTCTGTTAAGTCTAGCAGAGCTGCACCGATTACTTGATTAGCTGTCAAGTATTATACTCGTCAAAATTCTCTGATTCTAGCTTCTTAAATGTGAGTCTTTTCTGGTTTCTCTCCTCTATTTTGACTTTAACTGAATGTCGTTGACTTGTGGACAAAACAAGACATTTAAGCACGTCAACTTGGGCTGTGGGAAACAATTTTTTGTGACGTTTCATTGACCAAACAGCTGCTCCGGTTATCAGGAAAATAAACAACAGATTAACTGACGATGAAAATAATAGTTCCTTGCAGCCCTAAAGTCAAGTAAAAACACTTCAACGGACAACTGCCCCAAAGTTTAGATGAATTAATCCCTCTCTGATATGCTGTTCAACAAAAACTAAACACATTAAGCTTCACAGAGGCAGGATTTATGTAATACAATAGTAATAATAATAATAATAAAAATGAATTATTTTGTATTACTAATTCTTAAAGAAGCATATTTAGGTGTTCACCTTTGTGGCAGGAGGTTCAGATGTCTCTTCAGGCTGCAGGACAACAGCAGGTTTTATGTTCACAGGAGGTGTGGTGTCCTGGACCGGAGGCTTCTCTGGGGTCGTCAGGAGGAAATCTGATCCATCGGTCACATCGGAGTCTATCTGAGTCGGAGAGGGACTCCGTGGTGGCCTGACCTCTGTGGTTGTTGCTGTTGTTGTTGTTGTTGGGAGAGGATCAGGGCAGGGTGGAGTGTCTACAGGGCTGATCGATACCTCGCCGTTTCCTGCAGTCACACCATTATCACCAGAAATATCCTGGATATCTGATTCAGAGTTTTCCTCCGGCTCCTGGTGAGAATTGATCTCCCTCTGAGGAGGTGGGGTTGCTGTTGTCGCCTCAGTGTGTGGGGTTTCAGGGGAAGGAGGAGGTGTTGATGGAGCAGGTGCCACTTCGATTTGAGTTGGCTGTGGAGGCTCAGCGACAGGCTCAGGCGGAGAAACAGTCTCAGGAACTTGGGCTTGTGGCTGCATGGGGACGTCCAGAGGGGGTGAGGCCTGGGCAGCTCGCTCAGGAGGAGCTGCTGCTTCAGCTGAAGGAGCTGCTGCTTTAGCTGGAAGTGCAGCAGCAGCACCTGGAGGAGCTGTTGCTTCTGCTGGAGGTGCAGCAGCAGCACCTGGAGGAGCTGTTGCTTCTGCTGGAGGTGCAGCAGCAGCACCTGGAGGAGCTGTTGCTTCAGCTGGAGGAGCAGCAGGAGCAGCAGCAGCAGCAGCAGCCTGACTGGTTCCACCACTCTCTGGGATGGGCAGATGACTGGCAGATGGGGTCGGATGGACGTGTGCCCTGATGACAGTCGTTGGAGGAGAGCTGGGGCTGGAATCTGGGGCACAGCAAACAATGTCATTTACATCTGACTGAACACACACATTCAAAACATCCAATTCTGCAGTGTTAGTGTTGCGCTGACTTACTGTTGATGCCTCTCAGAGCGTCGTATTCTCTTCTGATCTCAGCTGCCATAGTCGGATGGCCACACGCCTCAAGTGCTTCGATGAATTGCTCGGGCCAGTTTTCTCTTCTCTTCAGACAGTCCAGAAGAAGCACCATGCTGTTGTAGTTGCCATGCGTCTCTCTTTTGGCCTCAATCGTCTCCTAAAATTGTATTTTATTTCAAAAGTGAAAAACACATCAGTTTATCACTTTACTGTTCATGTAGTGCTCGTGTTCGGAGTCAGTATAGCTGATGAAACTTACCCTGTCGTAGTCAGTCAAGCAAGGCAGATACGGCACTATCTCCCTCGCTTTCACCTTGGTCACAATTGTCGGCATATTCTTGATTAAGTACTCCCTGTACAGCTTGTCACTGGCATACGACATCTGTGAAATGAGAAAGTGGGGAAGAATAACAGACCTCGATCATTTTGGCTGACCTCATCATTACCCACTGTGTTAACAGGCACATTTGTTTACATACTAATAACTCAATTGCAGTTTTATGCAACTATATTCTCATTATATCAGCTGCATAAAAAAACTCCAAAGAAATAATCCAAACAAAAAGCAGTTATGGTGACATTTGATAATCTACAGTATTTAAACCTTCTATATTAGTGTTATTAAATCAAATACACCTACTATTGTACTGCTATCCTATTTAAAATCCCTGTAACTGATAATAATAGCAATAATAATAATAAAAGATGTTGTACTGTATGTTGAGACACATGCAACTGTGATATTTTAAGAATTTGTTAATCTCATACAGTTACAACCTTAATTGTGACAGGCTTACTCCTGATTCCAGGTTTGTGTGCTCTAGTTTTGCAAAGAGGTACTTAAATAGTTAATAAACACTCCTACATTTCAGTAACTGCAGCTCAGTTGGCAGCCTGGCCACAGTCCCTACTTCTACTGTTAACAGTTACTACGTGTGAGATGTGAAAGTACCCAAAAAGACAGAATGAAACAAGCTCTTTATTGGATGATCACAAACACATTTCGGGGACTTTTTCACTCAATGAAACCGAAAGTGAAAGTGACGATCAGCCAGCCCACAGCTACGGGAGAACAGGAAAGCATCACATTTTCCTTTTCGATTCAATTTAGGAAGAACAATGGTTTTTTCTTTTCGAAAAAGGGGTGGACACACTTCAGAATCATTTCAAGGTTGCAGTTGTCTCGAGCGAGAAGAAAGAGAGCAGGCCCAGACTAGTCACTGATTAATCACCCCGACACTCCAGCTTAATATCTGAACTTTAAATGTGCAGCATGACAGTATCAACTGCCAAACACACCCACACATTCTTACATGCTTCTCAGGGTCAAATAGAAAAGCTTGGGTACACTTTTCTGTATTGAATACAGCTTAAAACCTTCGCTGTGTTTGGACCTAAACAGTCAGCTGGAGTAATCTGTTGTCAGATTTCAGTCAGGGGGAACAAACCTGACAGCACAGGCCCCGTCAGACAGAGCTGTATGTTAAAGTTTGGTGTAAACGTGGGACTGCAGCCAGACTCGCTTCTCGTAATGGAATAAATGTCAGAGGAGGCTGCAACCAAAGAGCAAAGTCTTCCTCCTTGTATCATTAGCTCTCAGAGGCCATGGTTTACCTGACACACACACACACACTGAGCTTGTCAGGTGTACTGCGCTGTGTCCAGGCCCTTAAAAGGACTGTGGGAATTTTGTGCGTGAGCGTGCGTGTAATTTTCAATCATGCATCTAAGTGTAAAGCGATGAGGGATTGCAGATTAACAAGACAAGGAAGGTGGTGTGAGAGGGGACAAAAAGCACCTTGAAACAAGGGCGAACTGTGCCGGACTGGGACAAACGAATGACCTCTAAACTGGCAGGTCGTGACAGCCCTTCTCTTGCCAGTCCTCCTTGGCCTTTCAAGACCGTGGATCAGATTTCATGAATGGCAGATCTGTTTTAGTAAAATCTCCCAGCTGCTGCTTCATGTGTCGGGACGTTTGCAAGAATGAACGCATGCAAGAGATGACAAGAAGTGGAAGTGGGGCACATTGGACGTGCACGTTGGTATGAGGAAATGACTAATAAAAAGCCCAGCCACTGTCTTAAAATGATTGGTAATCATTTAAAATGTACCACGCTGACAAAAAAGACTATATGATAGATATGAACAAGCATATTATTGGATTATCAAAAAAAATGTGACATACAATACATATTTAGGGGTGAAATAACTGTCTTAAAAGGCTGGAATAACTTCAAAAAGCTGCATACAAACACAAAATAGAATTTAAAACCACAAAAGCCTGTTTTATACTCAATCATATCATGATAATTACTTTTAAAAACCCATTTCTGGGTCAAACTGAGAAGGTTAGTCTTAACAAAGCATGCACACAAACGCCAGAGACTGAAACCTGCACGTAAATAACTCAAATACGTTGTGAAAATTATCCTTGCAAACAGGAATTAGCATTTTTAAGTGAGCATGCTACTTTAAATTAACAAATACGAGACAACCTACCTATGTCACCGCTCTCTCCCCGAGTTTACAGGCGATTAAACTCACAATAACACAAGAATTCGATGTCCTAACACGCTTAATTTATATCATTATCGTAATGACACACAATATAAAGCTTACCTTGCGTGTTTTAGTGCCTCAGCGGTTCGTGACTCCCTCTCAAACGCTTATTCCTGCTCTCAGCGAAACCTGCGCTGTCTTCTGTACACACATCTGCGCAGCGGTTCCCCCGCAGGTCCCCGTTCTCTGTTCCTATTGGACGATGGCGCCGTCGCTCAAGCAGCGGGCCAATGGGAATGAGACCAGGATGTAAAAGAAGGCGGGGCAAGATTAATCTTGACCCCAGCCGTGACATTTCCTCTGCTGTGATGGCAGCAGAATTAGATTGGAGCTCGACTTCTGGTTTACATCTGTCTCTAATCCCTGAAGCCTAATCCCTTCACATGAACGGAGGGAGAGAGAGGAGGGGACAAACTGTGTTGTTTATGCATGACGTACAAAGTAACTAAGTACATTTACTCAAGTACTGCACATATCTGAGGCACTTGAACTTGAATGTCTTAAATATTTACATTTTCTAAAATGTAATGCATTATTATAGATTGAAACACTCATCCAATATAACAATACCACTCCCATAGGCTGATCTCTAATTACTTTATGTATTAATGAGTAGTAAACAAAGCATTAATTAGTTATTAGCTGCAAATCAATTACATTCCACATGCAGATTATGGGCATGACACTGAAATACTCAAGTAAATGTACAGCAGTTACACCGCTGCTGTTATTATTACATATTTATATGAGTATGCAGCCCAGATTTCAAATGTCCTAATCCACATTTAATCATGATTATCTCTGTGTGCACCGACGATAAGCAACTGCAGCTGCAACATTTGTTTATTCATACTCGCCATCATCTTTTATCCATATTTTCCATATCTGTGTCTACCTCACCGAGTGCTGCCTTGTCATCAGTGCGCACCACGACACGTTCAATTCACATAATTCAGTGTGATGGAGGTGCAGCTGAGGCCTCCCTGGTGTGTCACGTGTCTGAATTGCTGGTTTATTTAACTAAGGAGGGGTTAATTTGGTAGCTAGTGCAACATAAACTGTAGACAGTGAAGTGAAAATGAAAGCAATGCATTAAACAGACAACCAGTGAATGGCTGCCCTTAGGGCCCCTCAAATAGCCTTGACTTTATGTTTGAGGTTTGTGGTGCTGTTGTGCTGCATTAAGGTGTATTGCTTCTGTAATGATGTCACAATTTGTTTTCTTGCCTTCCCCGAACCTGGATTGCTGTTTCCGTAATGATATCATCTTTTCTTCTGCTATATAAATTATGTTTTTATGTTCTCAAAGCTGAAAACATCTTTTTATTGAAGCCCTTTTATGTCTTTCCCAGTTTATTTTTAATCTTGACTATCACTGCTGTCATATTCTTGCAGCTCGATCATAAAATGTATCAAGATAAAATGAACTTTTATTGGTCCCATGCAGGGAATTAAGGGATGTAAAAGGATAAAGCGACCGGTGGGGAAACAAATGCGTCTGCCGATCTGCGTTTTAATCCAGACATCTGCTGAATAAGAACAACAGCACAGTTATATGACTAAATTATAGGCATATCAGAACTTTACAGCACCAAGTGACATCATGATCTCTGCTCATTTCAAACCAGAAGGTGGCGCCACTTTCTCACTGATTGATTCAGGAGGAGTCTACTGTAAGTGGCTGTGCAGTGACACACAATATGCGTTAAAAACATGAAATACCTCCTGAGATCTTCTTAATCTAATTCAACGACATGAGGAGCATCTCGATGATCTGAATCACAGGGGGATTGTGGGAAGGATAACGTCATCAGGCAGGATGTAGGTTGATTATATTGCAGTTCAGTTGCACAGGGAGTAAAGATGTTTGATTGCGCTGCTTGAATGTAAAGATTATTCATGATTAAAATGCCCCTTATCCTGTAAATAAACACTTAAGGTCTGATTGCATTATAAATGCAGTAATTGACCTAATTTCCAACGTGAAGCTATAGAGGAGAGTTTGTGATTTAAAGCACCACTTCATCAGTTTTGTTCCCGTTTTCTTCTTCATGAGAACTGCTCGGTCTGTGGGATTAGTTTGCATGTCTTCTGTAGCTCCAGAGAAGTGTCCTCAAACTTTCCTGTGACGGTACATCACTAAATTACTAGAGTACCTCTTTATGTTTCAACTTCGAATCTCTAAATAATTCAAGCGATGCCCTAAAGTGACTTGTTTTATCTTGCAGTGGTATCCTCACTGTGGTTGCTTTGCGCTGCCTGTCAGTCAAACCGCGTGGGCTGGAACCAGTTTGGGACATTTTCCTTGCATGCGTTTCCTTTTTGTTGTTTTCTGCATGAAGGTGCTGCTCTTGTCTTTGTCTGTTGAGCGTTTGAGGGCCATTACTGCTCAATATCTTCTGTTTCTTTTTGCGTAAACTGAGCTGAGAATGTAAAACATGTCACGGCAACAAACCAAAGATGTGCTTGTCTGAAAATGTGACAGCTTATTATCACAATTATTCCTTCTTTATAGTATAAGGTCTTTGTGATAACCATGAGGTAACAGGTTATAAGTCCTTATAAGATGCACAATAACATGTTTATGTTACTGCACAAGTAATTTAAAAAATTAACATTTATGTCAGTATTAAACCTTTTTTTGTGGCTTTATTGAGAATGATATATACTTTGTTATGCATCTATTAGCAGTCGCCTCTTAAAAATAGTTAAGGTGATGTTTATTGCTTACTTTTTTCAGAATTAAAGGGTAACTTCACTAACGGTACACATTAAAGTGTGTTTACAGGTTTTGTTGAGTACTATTGAATTAGTGAAAAAGTAGTATAAATCCTATTATGGCTCCAGAGGAAGCTGCATGTAATCTGATGAATGGCCTCCAGTGATGTCACTCAGTGGCTGTGCGGCATTGTGGGTAATGTAGGCGCCTGGTTTTGAAATGGAGGAAGAACGTCTGGAATGAAAAAAGGTGATATCTCTCTTCATTATTTGTTTTTAAACTGTCGGTGAGTCCAACATCGTTATAGGAGTGCAATGTTTGACCGAACCCAGATGCCTTCATTACCCACAATGCAACTGAAGTGACATCACTGGGGGCAGTTTATCAGATTACAAGCAGCTTCCTCCGGAGCCACAAAAGGCTTCACCTTACCTAAACTTAAAGTTACCCTTAAACAATCAGGGTTACTGTATGTATTGTGTCTGTCAGGAATTAAAAACATTGTATTTAATTTAGCTGAATCACCTGGAACAGTAATCCTGATACCGATTACAAACCTTGAATGACTGATGATAGATTTACTAGATGAGAAAGGTTTGCTACATGCAGCAGCATTTTAGAGAACATGAATCAGTTTAGATTAGCGTATGGCAGATAAACCAGACACAAAATCCAACCCCGGTGACTCTCGCTGCAGCTCAGAACAAATGTTGCACTATTAGTGAGACCTATTTGACTCAAGTCTGCTTCGGTCCTTTCATATCTCGCAGGGCAAACCTTCTTCTTCGGCAGGAAGGAGGGTACAAATAAAGCCGGAGCCCGAGGCAGCAGCATCAATCCATCACGGTTGAGCGAGGAGAAAAAACACCATGTACATCTCAATAAAAGAGCAGGACTGTACTCTTCTCAGAAGCCTTTAGCTGTAAAACCACGGCGCACTGGGACGAATATCTGGCATACAAGATTCTCATATCAGGCAACGCAGACATGAGTCAATTTGGCAAGTAATGCATTTAAAAAATGTGTAGAATAATCAGAAAAATGTCACCTGCAACATGCAAAAGCAGGATTTTACCTCCGTAGATATATTCAATTGATTTTTTTTTTTTTGTCAAGTTCTGAAAACAGTAAGAAATGATGTCATGATGACTCAAAACCTTAAAATTATCTAAAATACATCAGAATAATTCAAATAATTTAAAGGAAAAGCTTCAAATCTTCACATTTGTTAAGCCAGAACCATAAAAATGAAATCATTTTAGCTGTAGGTAGTTTAATTTATCACAGAACATCAGATTTTTTAAAACTCTTTAGAAATCTTTTTGTGAAATAAATCTTAAGTCATGAAGTAATTAATGCTATCAGATAAAATAATCTGAGTAAAAAGTAAAATATTACAAAAAAGGCGTGAAAAGTAAGTTGTTCTATGATGTTGAGTCATTGTGTATTAATTAAAAGAAGTGTGATACTTATAGTGATGTATGATACTTGCATAATTAACTCTTTATTGTGTGTTTATGCATAAGAATTATCTATAAGTCTGCATTGATTTAATTCATGAACATTGACTCAACTTAACAGAGAAAATGTTGCACCAAATAAGACCATTTTTATTGAACTTATATTGTAAAAATAAATGGAAAATTGACTTAAAGCCATTGCCACTTCAGTTTTGTTGCATTTGAAAGCATTTTGAAGCTTTTATAATCCGACTCTGCTCCTCCTGTGAGCGCCTCAACGTGAACTTGACTTTGTAGGATCAAAACAAGTGATTTCTCAGCGTAACTGAAGTCATGTCAGTCAGCAAATCTTCCTGCTGATCCGACCCGACTGCTTCAACATGGTGTGAGTTCAGAGCTTGGTGAAAGTTCAGCAGGTCAGTCTGCAGCAGAGCCGGCCAACCTCTTCACCGTCCGCCATATGAAGAGTACTTATTAATATTTCAGAATATTTATATCATGTGAACCCTAAAGAGAGTTCATCCTCCTCCACTTCCTCCTCCTCCATCATGGGACCTTATAGACTTTGTCCGCAGGGCATTTCAATCCTTTCAGCCCGGCGTTTTCTTTTTTTGTTTAAATGGCCCAATGAACAGAGCATTGTGGCGGCGTTACACACTGTTACATAAGAGGCTTCATTATTGCTCCTCAGACGGTGAGTTAATGGATATCACCACATACTGCAGGGGACGACCGGGGCCACAGAATCAGGGGCGACGTTGCAACATGGACCATTTCTTTTGCCATTAAGTGACGATAGAAAATGTAAATCCCAAGTGAGAACAGCTTTATAGTATAAGGTCTTTGTGATAACCATGAGGTAACAGGTTATAAGTCCTTATAAGATGCCCAATAACATGTTTATGTTACTGCACAAGTAATTTAAAAAATTAACATTTATGTCAGTATTAAACCTTTTTTTGTGGCTTTATTAAGAATGATATATACTTTGTTATGCATCTATTAGCAGTCGCCTCTTAAAATTCCTTAAGGTGATGTTTATTTGTTGGAGATTGGAAATGTTTATCTTCAGTTAGACCCATCCGCAGGCTCTGGATCAGCTAATGTTAGCATTTTCGCGCTAGCCTATCTTTGGTTCTTACCAGTTGACAGAGACTGGGGAGGGATACGAGTAACATGTTGTCACGTTTTGTGTTCATTTGCACATTGTTTTTGTGGGAAATGCTCCACATAGGTCTAACCAGTCCATATGTGAAGGCTCTGGGAGGTGATTATGAATAAAGGTTAGTTTGACACACTGAACCAATTAGCTTAACATGCTAGAGTATTTTGAGAGTAACATGGTCATTTGCTTGGAGGACTAACTCAAGCATCCTTGAGAATAATCTGCCTGAAATATTAAGTATTTGCTTGTCGATTTATCCAACTTCTATCCCGACACATGTCAACATCTTTAGAATATGCTTTGCGTCGAGGGAGACGACACTGTTGTGGCAGCACTGCAACATTTGTAGGAGGACACGTGAATGAATAAATCACTTTGCAAAGATGGAAATGCTTACATCCCGTTCCACCCTCTCCTCTGAGAACATTAAACAGCTCATAAAATCATTGTAAACAGTTCCTTTCATGTAAAAGTGGGGGATGTTTCCTTTTCATTCAAACACAGCGGTATCTTTCACAAAGGAGACTTGTTGTCTTGTCACAGATCGCTCTGGGTTATGAGGAAGTGTATTGAACTCGACCATGATCCTCTACTAAGTGCATAAAGGTTGTGTTTGCTTGAACGGTGAGTGCTTGTGATCCAGGTCTTGGAAAGCTCAGACATGCACTAACACTGTCGAGGTCGGAGGTCGGATCTCTGTCAGGGTTTTTTTTTTTAACCTACAAAGGCAGATGTTCACAAACAGCTTTGGAGAAAACAAGCGATGAACATGTTTCAGTCAAAGCACTGAAGATCTTTTATATCAGTGAATGAAAGTATCTTGTTCTGGTGTAACTAGAAGTGAATGTTAGCAAACTTTAAGTAGACATTGCCTTGTAACTGACATGACTGAGTGATCTGAACACAAACAAGCCTTTTGTTGTACTACTTCTGGATTAAATTAGACGAATACACAAATGGAGTCTGGTGGTCCTCACAGTGAACCTTCTGTCCTACTTCTTGTCTTTTACATTGAGGGATTAAAACAAAAGCTGGGGAAGCTGCTTTTACCCTTTGAGTTTTAAAAGCAGGTTAAAAACTTCTCTTTAAAGCCTTTAATTAGGATTTATCCTGTTTATTTGTTTGTCTGCGGGGGTGTGATTATGTTACATCAGTGCTTCCTGTGTACACATGTACACATGTTTTTTTTTTTCATCCCTTTAAACTACACATTACGTTCAGGATGCCGTCGACTCCTTGATTGGCTAGAAAAGAAGTGACTCGGTGTGGTTTCCTCCCATGAGAGAGAACTCTAAAAATACAGTGAATCATGAAAAAAAAAGGAAAACGAAGTGACCCAAGGCCAGACATTTGAAGACATGGTCTATTGTCAATGAATAAATTATATGCGGGAGCACAATCATGCTCAAGAGCTTTAGAGGCTTGTTTTTTTTTCTCCTCCTCTTCAACCTGTAACCTTTCTTTTCACTCAGGCAGACTAAAATGTCAAATCTGCCGGGGCGTCGGAGCCACGGGCGGCCGATGCTTTACTGGTAAACACACAGACGGCTAAAAGCTGGTTCCTTTTCACGACCAGTGAAAGGTTAGACTGTTAATGCAGGTCGTGCGGGGTGGAGGTGGAGATGGAGGTGGTGGTGGTGCATCTGTCCATCCACTTCACATCCAACCACAACAACATCTTCATCAAGATTGTTGTTGTTTTCGAGGTGTGTGGAGACTGAGTGGAGGGCAGTGGATACGCCATTGATCTGTTGGTTCTGAAAGCACACTGGTGATGGGCCAAGCTAACGCGCTATAGCTGCACTGCTAACTGTGCTGTTTACTCTTATGCATCATGTAATCAGCAAAGTAACCAGTATTTAAGGTATTTGATAAATGTAGAGGAAAATAAGTACAATATTTACTTCCAGAATGTGGTGGAGTGGAATTATAAGCAGCAGAACATGGAAATACCCAAGTAAAGTGCCTCAAAAGTGTACTTAAGGAAGTGTACTGCAGTTAGATTATAATATATTTTCTGAAAACACAAACATGAATGCATCTAAATTCATTCTGCATGATGAGTACTATTACTGTTGGTACTGTAAGTATGTTTTGATGCCATTACTTTTGGACTTTTGGACTTTTACTTGCAACAAAATACTTCTACACTGTGTTATCTGCCTTTTAAATATACATACTCTGTAACTCTTCAGAATAACCCTCATCAATAAATGGTAAATGTGTCAATGAGATGCTTATAAACTGGTTATCAAGCAACTTTAAAACAGTTTATACATCATTTAATTGTTTCTTAAAACTGAAATAACTAATTTAATCAACTATATGTTTGTATGCACATCCTGGATACTGGTGGAACATGTTTAAAATACAATTTCAAGTCAAACTTCCTGGTTGCTGGTTCTTTAATGTCTTAATAATGATAATAAAACCACATAATGCACCGTTACAACCTTTGGTGTCCTCACTCCTGCTTGCTAAAACTGAAATATCGTGATTGACCTTAAAACATGCAGCTGGATTAGTTCCTGAATTTAATAATGCAGAAATGATTTAAAGGTTTTCACTGTGCATGTCATCTCATAACCCCCTGAATGAATTAAACGGAGAGATTTGATGGTTGCATTGTGTTTTTTTTTATTTTTTATCCGTGATTAAGGAGAGCTGAGTGTTTTTATAGCAAATAAATAAAAAAAAACCAGAGCAGTCCATAATTTGAGAATGTTTTTATTTCATCACACGTACAGAATCACAACACACCCCGTGATGCTCGATGGATATTTACACTGGCATCACATGTGCACAGACTTCCTCTAATAAAGGTGTTTTTCTACTTGACAAATATTCAATATAGATAGTAGAAATATGTGAAACATCAAAACATGATAAGTTTTATTTTACATCTAATCAAGCTCACGACAGCGAACAGGCCACTACTCAACGAGGGTCTGCACTGTGGGTCAAACAAACTAGAAACCAGCTGATTTAACTTTTTTTTTTTTCTTTTAAAAAAAAAAAAAAACAACAACACTTTCACGTCTGGTTCACGACTACAACATTTTCTCCTCTCGCTCCCACGGAACCGGGTCCTGCTCCTCCTCGACCTGCGTGTTCCTGCGCCCTGTCCAAAAGTGCTCCAGGTCCGGGATGGTCTTGTCCCCCTCCGTCGAGACCGCGTTGGCGACGGCGTTGGCTCCCGCCTCTGCTCCGTTTCCTTCCGTTTTCGGACATATTATCCTCGGGAGCTGCTTCGAGCTTCTGCAGGTCGCGGTGAACCAGATGGTGACGAGTCCCTGGCGCACGTCGTCGTACATGGTCATGAGGATCACCGGAGAGAAGGCGCTGCATGCGTAAAGGAGCACTTGCGCAAAGATGATCAACCCCACGGGAGGTTTGTTGTACCCGAGTCTGATCCAGGTGAACGTCCCCCACTCCGGCAGCAGCATGAGCCCGAGCGCGCCGCTCAGACACAACAAAACCAGCGTAACTTTGCTCTGGTGCCGCGGGTTTGGCGCGTGGTTCACCGCAGAGTGCAGCGCTTTTGTGTAGTAGCCGAGCGTAAAGCTGACCGGCACCAGGAAGGTTGCAGTTGGGTAGATCTTGTAGAACAAACTCATGAAGTCAGACGCGCACACTGGCATCTCAGAGACGCAGATAGTGTCGCGGCCACGCTGCACCACGGAGGCGAAAAGCATCTGGGGGATCGGGAAGATCATCGACACGGTCCAAATGAACGCCAGGGCTCCGTGGATCCACGTCGGGCTGGACGGGGGCCCCGTGGCGGCGCAGGGGACGAGAGTGTGTTTGGCTCTGGTGGAGGCTGCGAGGATTAAAGTTTTGGCAACCACACACGAGTGCTGGAACCAGTCCGTGGTGCTGCAGACGAAACTCCCCAAGGTCCACGTCTGTTTGTAGTAGGTGACGGCGCGCACGGGAGCGCACAGCAGCAGGATCACCAGGTCCGTGGAGGCCAGGGAGGCGAGCAGCGCCTTCACCTCGGAGCCCTTCCCGTTCCTAAAGTCGCGGATGAAAATCAGCAAAACGAGCAAATTCCCAACTGCTCCGGACACGCAGATCCCGATGAGGATGACGGGCATGGCGGTCCTGGTGTCCTCCCCCTGGAGGAGCTGAACTCCTCCAACAAAATCAAAAAAGGTGACATTTGCCGGTCTATCAATATCCATCTCTTCCCCCTTTGTGACTGTAAAGTTTTAGCTCCTTAAAGTGGAAAAAAAAGGCTCCTAACAAATAAATTCAAATGTTTCTCTTTTCCACTTTTCTCGTCCAAGAGTAAAAAAAAACCAAAACAACCCAAAACCGAGGCGGAGGAGCTGTCCAGCGCGCCGCGGTGCTGAAAGCGCTCTTAACAGGGTCGTGATCGCATCAGCAAGTGGGTGAGCAGGCTGGCAGGTAGGCTATTTCAAGTGCTGCCATTTAGCATCGTCAACCACTCACGTCATTTTACCAGTGTGGCTCCAGGCTGCAGCCAGCCCGCATGTGAAGCGCAGCCTGGTGTGATTTACATCTGAAGCCTCTGAGGGATCCCGGCCGGCCGGCAGTGTCAGAAATATGTCTGCGTGAGAAATGATCTCCTGAATGTCTCTCAATCATCTCTTTAGATTATAAATGTAACATGTTGACATGTCAGCAGAGCTCTGACTTCCGCTGGAATCACTGACAACACGGCATATTGCGCAGCCATATGAAATGATGAAATAATAATCACATCATGCTGAAATGGCTCAAAGGCATCTTCTCAATGAGGACAAGCGTCCATTCAGTACATTAGAAAAAACATACATGAATCACGTCTTTATATGTGCAAATAATGGCTCAAATTCCCCCAACTAACAGAAACATCCTTTTAAAACTAGTCGAGTTCAGCGGAGGCCAAACATGAATCCCCTGAACCATCTGTTTCAGGACAAACTCAGAGCAGTAAACAACATTTGGAGCTGAACTTTGTGGGCGACTGTGGATGAAAATTCATTATTTCCGGCTCCTTAAAGAGACACTATGTGGATATTGTTTCCATAAGTGAATAAACGAGCTGTTCTCAGAGGAAAATAAGATCCCAAGAACTCAAGAAAGACCTACCAGACCTTCGTTTGCTCTTATGCTCACAGTTTGGTTAGAGTTCAGGTTTGGTTTAAAACATCTAACTTAAGTCAGAAACATCCCAACACGTACGTACGTAAGTTACATTAAGTTGTATAAAGTTTACACACAGATGGAACTACGTCCGTAATTCAAAAATACCCACCACTGACTTTTCTTTGACACTTCTGGTAAAAAGTCCTTTCCTTGTTCAGCCGATCCGTCTGTCCACGACCTCCTCACAACACGAGCTTGTCTGTGCTGTATGATACTTGTCCTGACTTCCTCCTTTGCTGCCGTAAGGATAACTGTGGCCACTAGAGGTCGCCACCAAACAAGAAACGTAAGTAGGCGTAGTGATCAGATGCTTTCAGTCGACCTGTGTGGTCGTTTTTCTGAAGTACACACCTGTGAAAACTTGATTTCAACCAATCCTCCTGAAAACTACACACTGAACCTTTAATGCATCCTTATCGAGAATGTTACTTTATCAAGTGTGTTTTTATTAAAGATTAATAAACATGTGAATACCAGAAGATAAACTGTGACCAGCTTTTTAAAACCCTCACTGTGGCCTCCAGTTCAAAACCTGCAAACGTGATGAATTTATGTTAAAACCCGTTAAATTGAATCACTAATATTATACATTTCCTGCAGAGCCAGAACCAATTAGCACCGATTAATTGAGTACCAACACTTCCTGCTTTACAGAGTCAGAAACCTCAGCTCAGTGTCTGCTGGAACGGATCTTATACCAGTTCTCTCTTTTTTCCCCCCCTCAAAATGTATCTCAGTGCATGTTCATCGCTGTCAAGTAACGTGAAGTGAAGAGGAGTTTGCAGCCTGCAGCGACCAAATGATCGCAAGTCACGTCGCGGCTGATGCCTGACAGAAAGAACCGTCTGTATTCTGTCTGGTTTGATTGAATTCTAACTAACACAGTGACCCTGACGCAGTCTTGCATCGCAGAGCGAGGTGTGTTTACTTGACTAGAAGAGCATCCGGATGATGAAGGGAGAGGTGGTGGTGGTGGTGGGGAGCTGGTGGTGTTTAGTTGAGTGTGTGTGTGTGTGAGTGAGTGTGTTGGGGGGGTTGCATGTAGAGAGGTGAGGGTGCCCACTCAAATGCTGTCACCTCCTCTAAGAGGGCCGGTTGCTAGGAGACGGGAGCCACCATCACAGTATGGGGTTAGGAAGATGTGAGGCATCATGAAGTAGTGTGAGATCCAGACGGATGGAGAGGCTTTAAAGAGACTCTGGAGCTTCAGATCTAATGAATGAATAGTTACACAGTGTCACTGCGGCAGGAGGAGGGGGAAAAAAGGGCTCTAGTGGTGTTTAGAGGGATGATATAATAGCAGAAGCAGGAGTGCTGCCCCGAGGGCGAGCAGTAATCAGAGATAATTGATATGTTATGGACTGTGCAGGGCTAAGAATACGAGGAGGTTTCGACTCCCACTGATTTCGCCTCGGTGGGACGTGAACGGGAGGCTCAAACACTCAAATATCTGCATGTGTGTGCACAGAGATGCATTTATATCTTAAACACATGACCTGTAAACGTATTCCCGTGAATTTATGATGATGAGATGAATAAGAATAACGCAACAGCACACATATTTTCATGCAGATGCGCAGCAGCGTTAAACAAGAAAACAGAAGTCAAAGCAGGATGTAATTCATAAAGCAAACAGCAAGAAAACTGAAATGAATTACATTAATGTGGAAGGGCAGGAAACAGGAAGTCTAGCACAAGGAGCCAGGGAAGGGGCGGGGTTTATAAAAAAGGGGGTGTGGACTCACCTGGGCCTTCCTACCTGCAGTGAGACACACCTGAGTGTCAGCGTTTGCTTGCTGCTTCACTCGGTAGGCCACATTCTTATAAAAAACTTGTTTAAAAGCAAGATATGAGAGAATAGTGGAACTGTGTGATCATGAATTTTTTGTTTTATAACTCACGATGCAAAATTAGAGAGTCTCTAAATTATATATTTGTTGGATTCCCTCTTGTTTGTAAGCTTCCAGTCACCTCTGATTTAGGGAAAAGACTGCTAGTCTGGAGAAGAACATCATTTATTTTTTATGATGTGTTTGGCTGTAAAGTTTTTTTTTGGTCTATTAATTTGCTTCTGTTTTCCTTTTTAAAGTTCAAAACAAAAACAACCCTGGAGGAGGCAGCCACAGTTTTTCTCAGTGTAAGATTTGTAGTGTGCTTCGAACTCGCTGATGGGTAGATTATCTTTCATGTGTGTGTTTCTGGTGTGGTTTGAGTCAAAGAAGCTCGCTGTGCAAACCGTGCAAATAGTTTAAAATGGTTCCGTGGTTGTGGTTCTTCCGATAAATTACTTTTATGGTTTGTGCAGATCCCTTTTTAATGCATGAACTCCAAACCTACCCCTCTGGTAGTGCAGCTTATCCCCATGTAACTTAATGTGTTAGTTGATTTCTCATTGGTTGTTTTATAAAGTAACATTCTCATTTCATCCCTCCTTTATGGCCTGTGTTTGGATGACTTATTGGACTCCCTAGTTTTCTATTTTTCTTTTACTTGTGTTTGATAAAATCTGTATTTCTGATGTAGCAGTCTCTGGTTCCAGTTTGTTTTGTGTCCTTTGGATTTAATCTCCCAGAGTTACGTCAAGTAGCTTGAGCTTGAGACGTCTGAAGAAGTTTTTTTGGGCATGTGTGCACCAGATGATTCTGTAATTCCAGAGTTTAGTCCGTATGTCAGATTGGAATTCGAAGCCTGGTGCTTGAACAAATCCGGACACCTCTTAGGCCGATGTCGGGACCTTTTCCAGCCGTGTTTGTGACCAAATAAAGTGTTTTCCTGAACCTAACACGTGTTTATTGTCTCTTAACCTAACCTTTCAGCACATCTCTAGTTTTGAGATCTGCTTTCATGCCTGTGGATTCTCATTCTTCTATCATAACCGTGTGTGCAGATTAATGAAACAAATCACAATCCATTTAAAAACCCCATAAATCCATTAGAGGGGAAAATTACTTGCCAGAAGTAACTTGAGGAAGCTCTTCTCCTCATGAGGCGTTATCACGCTGTCAGTCATGATTGCTATTATGCTTTTTTTTAAAGGTGCGTTAATGTGCTGTCATTTTCCTCTGCGCGTCATTTAAAAGGATAAGTCTCGTCCTGGAACAAAACGTTTTCTCAGCAGGGGTCTCGCTAAGGATGGAAGACGCACTGTCACGATGGCACTCAGACTGTAATTGTGGGTTCTTGTTCTCAGGAAACAGCCTCAGACCGGAGGAAGCCTGCGAGTTTTCCTTTTCTTCTTTTCTTTTCTTTTTCATCTCTGCGTCTGCACAACCACTCCACCCGAGACTGAAGCAGCATTGTGAGAGTTGGATCCCTCACATCTCCCCGAGGGCTTTTTTTTTTTTTTTTTTTTTTTTTTACAGAGCCGGAGAAGGACAAAATAACAGTAAAAGAAAATGATAGAGAGGAGGAGGAGGGAGGAAGAGAGGGAGGGAGGGAGGAGAGCATGAACAAAAACCCAGAGTCTGAAATGAACTCCAGTAATGTTCCCTGTGGAGATTAGAAACAAAGATGAAGTACTTTTTCGACCACAGGGATGTCTGCCATTAAAACCATGATACATTTTTGTCCCAGAGATCCCTTGATGCAGAAAAAGCTCTTACAGTATCAAAGAAAACAAACACAGGTTGTTGTTTTTTTTTCTCATTAGCTCCATTCACAGGGATCAAAGGTAAAAGGGTCTCCCCAGGTAACGCAGCCTCGCCTTATTGATGTTATTGTTCAGAAGTGGAGAAGCGATTAGCAATTTGCTGTTGATGTTGCGACCCCTGTTTTACATGACTCGCTTTCAAGTCGCCCCTTCCATCAGCGCGAGACGGAGGCGATGGACGCCTCTGCTGACATCAAGTTGCTCCTACACTCAGAAAAGTTTGACCATTGTCTACTTAAAAAAATTATGGCAACAAAGTGACACTTAATATAATTGAATAGATTTTAAGACCTTCAACTTTGATTAAAAATTATTGATTTGATTAAGTTAATTTAAACAAAACTATTAAATGCAAAATAATGAAATCATTGGTTGAAATATTTTGGATTTACTAATAATATGGAAAATGTTGAGTAAATCCAAATCAATTTTACAGGTAAAACTGATTAATATTTACTAGGTATCTGAAAAAAAAGTAATTTAGATATACTAAATATCTGCGAAAAAGTTATTTAGATTTACTAAATTTCTGTGAAAAAGTTAATTAGATTTACTATTTAATAAGGTGGAATTAATTTACATTTACCAATTATCTGTATGATATTAATGTATATTTACTAATTTTATGGGTGAAATTGATGCCATTTTTTGAAATATTAGGATAAGAGTGATTTGGATTCAATAAATAAAATAAGTTACATCAACTCATAACTTGGAACAATGATACTTAATTCAACATATTTTAAACTGCAATTGGTATTTATCTTTTCATAAATTAATTGTTCAAATCAACTTATAATTGGTATCACATGACTTAAAATCTATTTAATGTTAGTGATTGTCACTTTGTTGCCATAATTGTTTTATGTTGAATCTATTAAATATTGTGCCTTCATGTTGCAATAATTTACTGAAGGTCAGTTAACAAAATTACCATATAGGAGAACAGCAGGTAAACATTTATTTGTGCAACTTTGTTTACACATACATTTTCAACATTTTTTGTTTGAAATGCACAAATACAAGGAAGGCTATAAGTAATCAGACATGAACATGTGTACAACAGGGATATGCATGCTGGCAATCTGTCTATTATGCATTTTGATCAAGGCTTATTATGAAGTGAGAAGGAAAGATGAGAGAGATCTACAAATTCCTCCAAAGTGCCAAATTACCTATGAGCGCTGTCCATCACTTGTGAGCATTGAGGGCCAGATGAGTCTTGGGTGTGATTCAAGGTTTGGTGTTTACATTTTGGCCTTTATCCCAGACTTAAGTCATCACAAGGATGTTTTGATTTGTTTTAACTCAGTTTTCATATCAAAATTTTAAAGGTTTTTTTGAATTCTGAAATCAGTGTGTCAAGTAATTCATTTGGTAGTTCATCTCCAACTAAAGTGGCACTCAAATCATTCATTTGTGCAAATTCAAATTCCTCTATCAAAACATACAACATGTGTATCCCTCATGTACACAACAGAATCACAGTAGCAAGTCCCTCAAATGAGTATGACACATTTTTCTGAACACACCTGAAGAGTAATTAACTGCAGCACTGAAACTCAGACAAAGCCTCGAAGTACACCATGTGACAGTGACTTAGTAATTCCTACAGAACACCCACAATCTGTGAAACATCAACAACTACATCAGATAAAAACAGATGTATATTTTTCAAATTGGCAGGAGCTTTAAGGGCCTGCAAGCAGAGTGATACAATATTTCTGGAGAAAAAACAAAGGCTCTTGCTATTTGAGGCAGGCAAATTGCACTGGTAGCTTCCTCAGTGTCAGATCAGAACAGCTTGAGCTCACAACTAACAGTGGCACAAATCCCAGGTAAAGACCCAGCAGAATATTGTCCATCTCCATCATGGAGCTGTGAGGTGGTGTTGCAAGAACAACCAGAAGAATCATGAAAAACAAGAGGAGTGTCTGGTTTTGCGTCTGTGAAAGTGGACTGTGTCACTGGCATCCATATGTCCTAAGCTGATGGCCATGTGTTCATAGTCCATCAAGAAGCTCTGTGTTTTCAAAACACAACTCTCACTGTCCTGGTTATAATGCAGCATCATCATTTACTCGTTACTTCTGGAATACCAAGCTACAAAAACAAGTTACTTGTGGCAGTTGTAAGTCCAAAATATAACATCACACCCTTCAAATGAGTATGAATAACATGTTTTTTTCTGAACAAGAATTGAACACTTAACTACAGCACAGAATTACTGAGCACTCCAGTGTATTTAGGCTCTTAAGCCAGAAGCTTGTTCTTGAGGGTGTTCACTTTTGGGGAAAGCTTTGAACAATCCAGTTCAAGGAAGAGTTTCTGAAAGGCTTCAAAAGTGTACCTGAGCTCCTTGGGATAGGCTAGATTCACTGCATATGTCAAACCAATGAGCATGGCACAAGCCCTCGGAAAGTTACCCAGAGCAGTCAGGACCTTTGTTCCGTCTATCACGATTCCGATGTCCTCTGTACCCTCTGACAGATTAGTCTGGATGCTGTAGATTTTCATCTCTTGTACAGCAAGGTCCTGTGCCACACTGTCTTCATCTGCATCCTAAGATAACGAGAACATTTTGTATTTTAGACTGTACGGCTAAAGGAGATGGTCCTAAATAGAGCTTGAGAGATAAAGAGATATACATTTCAACTTACATCATACTCTTTAAAGAGCTGATCAGCAGATTCCCCAAGGTACAACATCAGACACCGGATGACAATGTCTCTGGTTATGTTGATGGTAGGATTGATTGGAGCCTGAAATAACATAAATTAATATTACTCAAGGTCAAGGCGCAGTTTTTGCTATGCTAGGAGGCTTAGACTTGTGTTATTTTTAAAGAAACCCCTGTCAATGATCCTTTATGTGCTGTCTGAGAGACCAGTCTTATGAAACACGTCCTGTCTTAACTGAGGTTTTCAGAGGACCAGCTATGACCCCAGAAAGTCACTGGTTAACATTTCCTCCTGCAGATTTAATATAAATAAAAAACATAATATGGCCAAACTTAGGATACCTTCAGTAGGATAGTCTGCAACCTCAATCCCGCGGTCCCGCCCTTTGAGTGGAAGAGGTTCAGAAGCCTGGGAGAGTATTCATCCAGCTTGGACATGAACTTTGATTCCAGGTGCACCGTTGTGATTCTGTGAAACTCACCCTGGATCTAAAGGACAAATGATGTAAACAGTAAACCATATTTGATCTTTAAAAAAATACCTGAAAACATGATTTATGAGATGACAGTAACTTATATTTTGTATCAAATAATTGACCCCTCACAATTGCAAAGGAATGTTTCTGATTACTATACACTTGTAACTCACATTAGATGCCTCAAATAAAGCTGGCCATCTGGCTTTTATGTCCTCTATGGTGGGTGACTGGTTGACGATTTCATTTCTTCGGTGTGCAAAGGTTTTGGCCATCTTTTCTTTGATCAATTTGTTGTTGTCTCGTTTCCTTACTTCAGTTAGCAACTGAATCCTTTCCTGTTCTTGACTTTCCTCATCCTCTCCTGCTGGGTAAGGTGGGAGGTAGTTTACTTCTGCCTTTCGAGGCTTTTTCACATTCTTGGCAGATTTCTGGTCTGCAGGGCTCTTGCGCTTTAAGGCATTGCACATCACCTCAGGAACACCGTAACCACGGAGTTTGGTGCGATAATTTGCCATCTTGTATTTGAGGCTTTGTTGCCAGCCATAGTAACCTGAGAAGGAGCCAGGTTCCTTCAGACAAGGATATTTCTTGACAAGTGCCTCAGCAACATCACACATCTGTGCACTTGACGGATAAGCTGTATACATATATACAGTTTCAGCCAGCTTCTCCAATATGTCTGCCTTGACCTTTGAGGCAGTCAGAAGTGTTCCATTATTTCTGTAGTCTTCAACAGCTCTTTCAAGGTACATCTCAGTCTCATATGCAAACTGTGGAATGGGGAACTGCTTTGGCCATGGCTGACATCGTTCAGTGGTGCTTAACCGTCTTGGCAGGATAATGGTGTCCAGTGAAGATGATGTTCCAGCAGAGGACTCTGCATTTGATGCTGATGACTCTGCATTTGATGCTGATGACTCTGCATAAGATACTGATGACTCTGCATAAGATACTGAGTCACAGTCTGTTGATTGTTGACCAAAAGAAATGTCCAAACTTTCAACTTGCTGCAAGTTAAGAATTATCGGGGCAGCATAGACAACCTTTATCGTGTCTTTGTGTTTAATTTGGTCAGTTTTATGCAGAGTGAAGTAATTGTCAAAGTCTGAGTCCAAATATTGAAAACTGAACTCCTCAGAAATTCCAAAGTTCTCTTTCACAGTAGTTTGCAGCTCCTCCATAGTCGGTGGGATTCCTGATGGAAGGACCAACTTCTCAATTCGTTCGTCGATGATAACTCGCAGTTTTTCCTCCATCTCTGCCAGCCTGATAACGAGAATATCAACAGAAAGAAGCAGATGCTTAGACCACACATACAGTGAATAATACAATGAAGAGCCTAGAGTGTGACACCAGAAAAAAGAAACTACACAACAAATTCCGAAAGAATATTAATGACAACTGAAATACACTTGGATTTTCAAATAAAAAATATATTTCCTAATTCTGTCATCACATGATAAATCACTGACAAAATAAAAAAAATCAATGGAGCTCTGCTACTTTTTTGGGTATTGCCATGTATGTCATTAGTTATATGTCTAATGTAAATTAATGCTGCTATCATATGTGTTGGACCACTTTCAGTTTTATGAATTCAAAGTTGAAAAAAATAGTGAGTGTTTTTTAAGTATTTTTGCATTCAATCTTGACATCAAATTATTAACCATTCATATATGGAAATAAAATAATGTATTTAATATTCCCAAATCATTTAACCTTTTAATTCATCAATTTCTATAGGCTTTTTAAGATATATGTGTAGGAATCAACACCAAACAAGTTCATAATTATTAGTGGGACACTGGAATTATGGACTCCTGACAATGTATTTATGCATGCCATAATTTTAACCGTCATGAAATTGCACAAAATAAATTAAAATCCCAGTTACATGGACCAGAATACAGATAACATGATGCATGTACAGATGTCAAGTTCAATATAATGTCATTTACCTAAACCGAACAACAGATGTGACGTTTGAGTGTAACCAAGCGTTTTCCTCCCACACTGTATGCAGCCAAGGGGTAGACATCACCAAGTTTCTGCTGCTCCCAAAGTGCCATTTTCCCAGTGTCCTCCAACTGAAAAGATCTGAGGTGCTCTTCATACCAGGCAGCAAGTAACTTTACAATGAAGTGTACACAGTTGTCCAAAATAGCAATCTGAATAATCTCAGCAAAATCAGGAAGTCCGCCTGTAGAGCCGAAGGAAAGGATCATCCCAACATTGTACCTTGTTCCATAACAGGTGACAGTCTTGGCTAACAACACAGCAGACATAAGTGGTGATGTATCTCTTAAGGTTTCCTGGATGTCTGGATGCAGCACATTTAAAGGCACCTCAGATATTTTAGCAACACACAGTGCCTGCTTTCCACCATCTGTTTGCAGGTGGTATGCCATCATCATCTGGTGTCGTGTCGAAAGGGTCAACAAGACATTCCTGAAATTGTTAGTGTGCCTCACAACTTGCTTAAAAAAGCTGTGTTTCGCTTCAAAGCGCATTGTCCATACACCAACCAGAGGCCCATAATTTTCGATCAACGTAGGGTAGTGTTCCAAAAAATGGTGCTTGGGTGTCAGTGTCTCTTCTGGAAAAACTGCCAAAAATCTGTCACGATGTTCAGATATTTTAAAGTCCAGGTATGCAATTGTCTCAGGTGTATGAACAGGGGCAACCACCAGTTCAACAATGTCTTTTAAAGTCAGAAGAACCTGCCAAGCAGAATCACCCTCGGGTATCAGTGAACCAACAATGAGTGGCAACAACCGTATTAGGGCCCAATTTTCATGAGCGTTTCCCCCTATAGATTTGCGACTTGTGTAACTTTGAGGGATTTCCTGAGGTCTATTGGTTTTGTCTGATCCCTTATAGGAGAAACATGTAATTAACTCATTAAGTTGAGTTAAATTAAAGTACTTGTTCTTAGTGAAAACCTGAATACACAATGCCAGTTCCCTTGGAACAATCCCTTCAAAGATATCATGAAGTACATCTGGTGGGTACCCAGAGACAAAGTGAAAGTGAGTCAATTTGTCAGTCAGTGGACATGACCGCTTTACACCAAAGGAATGTGTTAAACTAAGATTTTCTTTAACAGTTTGTACATGCAAACTATGGTCCTCCTTTGTACGAGGTGGAAATGCTCCACCTCGCACTTCATGTGCCTGGTACTTGGAAGAATGTCCAAGACAAAACCTACAGATGTATGGCCCTGTGAAACTTTCAACTAGTCCACTGATCGAATGTGCACCGAGATTATCAGCTGCAACACAGTGCACTGTTCCTTTAATACTTTTTCCAGCACTGGGAATGAAAACCCCTTCCTGTTCTAGAATGCAAAGATCTTTCAATAGTGGTTCCAAAACTACTTTGTATTCAAACTGTTTAACATCAACAGCTTTGCAAAGTAAAGCTAGGTTTATTGATGTTAATTCAGATTGCAACTCAGATTGCAAATTTGCCAAAACCCAATAAATGGCCGTAATTTTATGTTTTTTCCTTGAAGTCCCTAGTGGGTTACACACCTCAAAATCATCTACATAAAGGATTATTGAGAGTCGTTTGTCCTCTCCAGCATAAAAATCTTTTTGCTTGTAAAATTTACCATCAAAAATTGACTTAATATATCCAGTGCTGTTTGAACAACTGGATAAGATTCCCTCTGCGATGTCTTTATTCTTCACGATTTCCTGCAAAGTTTTGAGAATGGGCACATACTGAAAGGTCTTGTTCTTTTGAAAATCAAGAATATATTCAACAGGGTCAACACACAGGAAATGCTCCTTAAAATACCTTCTTCTCTTGAAAGCAGAACTAAGAGGACCACCTGCTCCTAGTGCTGTACTAATGGGATGGAAGTTGCACAGTTGTTCTGCCAAGTCAGTTATGATGGCCTGGTCTACAGTGCAATTATTTAATCTGAATGTTGAATCAAGTGTATTTCTAACAACAGCTACAGATGCTGAAGATGAAATGAAGTGAAGGTCTTCAACCAAAGTATCAATGCACCTCACAGATGCATTACAGGTGCTCTCTAGCTTCAGCAGAAGCAAGCCAATTCTTTTCAGAACTAGGTATGATGCACATTCAGGATCACAATCTAAACTTGTTCCCTCATCAGCACTGGCCTCTGGTATATCAGAGAGGTCGGCTGTCTGATTATAGTGTCTCTCATACACAGCTTGCTTAAGATCACTTAAAGAATAAGGTTGGTGTTTTCTGCTTTTGTGTTTCAGAAATGTATTGTAAATATTTGTCCTAAAACTGCACCCTTCAAATACACAAAAGACAGTTTCATGGCCTTTGAGATGATTTCCAATATGCTGAAAGAAGTCCTTCTCAGTAGAACAAACAGCATCACAAACTAAACACTTAAAAGTGGAGATGATATTTGGATGTAGGCTTTCCTTAGCTGCATGGTACCTGGACAAATGTGTGCGAAGCGCACTCTGCGTTTTGAATGTGCAAGGGCAACTACCATAGAGACATGGCTGAGATTGCCCACGACCAAATGTTGCGTGCTGTAGTCTGTAATGCTTTAGTAGGTTCCCTTTTGTAGCAAACAAAGTCCTGCAGATCTTACACTGCCATCCCATAGGGAAAAACCTAAAGTAATGAGACAAAAAGGCCCCATTAGTGCTGGGCGGTATGACCAAAAATGTATATCACGGTATTTTTCAAAATTCCTACAGTTACACGGTATATGACGGTATTTTTTTTTCATGCATAATCAGGTGCTCACAGCATTTTCTACTGGTTGAGAGAGGAATTACTAGCCCCTTTTAGATAGAAAAGGTGGCACATTTGCTGCAAGGTAAAGGCAGCACTCTGTCTATCTGTAAGGGAGGTGTAATTTTCCTCTCTCAACCACTTTCTCATTCCTTCTACCCAAGAAGCGCCACTGTCACATGTGACATGACGTGAAGCACGAAGTTGGGCATGAACAGTGACATACAAGATATGCATCGGAAGAAATGTGGTGACACTTGATAGATTTACTTAATCATAGACCCGTGGCCCATCAACAGTGTCGCGCAGCGTAGCGTTTCGAACGTTGTGTAATCAAATACAACGGTATATTAAAAATTCATATCATAACGAAAATATACACCGGTGTTCGGTGTGAACCGGTATACTGCCCATCACTAGGCCCTATTAACTTGTAGTATAACTGATTAAGTAGTAACCTACTTCAGTAATAGTGCTAATAATTACATGATGTACAGTGAGATGTAAAAATTGAGGACAAAACTAAAATCAGTTTTGGTTCTTTTTCAATCTTGTACATTTGAATTATTTTTGTCTGTCATCTAAATAATTTTCGCAACAAATGTGTACACACTAAATGTCATCATAATTAACTGCATATATATGAAAAACATGTTCTATATTTTTTGCTGCTTTCATTTAAAATTCAGGTTGGATGTTCAGGTTAAACTGTATGAAATTTGCTTAACCAGCAAATGTCGACAACAGGGTATTGCAAAACAGTGAACAAACCTTTACACAATATACTGTATGTGAAATGTAGTATAACAGCATGTATTGTATAGTAAGTGCAATACATACCTGTGATCTTGATGTGTTGATAGATTCCCTATGCACCTAGAAAGAAATACATAGCTTTAAGTCATCTGGATGAATTAATATGTTAAGCACAAACTCAGAAGAGAGGATATCTGAAGATCAACTCAAATAACCAATAACAGTTCACACTTGCTTTTGTACAGTGAGGTCCATTATTATTACTTGGATGGTAATCATAACATTTGTTTTCTGTTCCTCAGGCTTTGGAAAGGGATAAAAATAAAAGCTGTATTTATGTCTGCCTGTCATAGACTGTCACACGATCATCACCTATTAATTTGCACAACATGATAATTTGTTACATATATACCAGAATAATAATATAATTTTCATAACTGTGACTAGAATTTTCCATGCCAATAAATATCCATGCTAAATAAATTAGCACTATGCATTGACTATGCAAATAGGAGGGCAAGTAGGTAAGTGCAAAAAGTGTCATTAGTTATAGTGCTCTACTACTTGATTCCATAAACTTTTATTACAGTATACAGCAGTACTTGACCTTTAAGAGGATTATAATTGCAAAAACACAGACACCCTGACACACAAAATACCAGTTTATGCATCATCACTCAACAGTTCCCTACTTCACATTCACCCCAGGCAGAAAGCAATCGAAACAGTATCAAGCATTAAGAAATGCATTCAAAAAAAAAAAACGTGTGTTGGGGGGGGGGGGTTCACATAACATGTAGGTGTTATGTATCATGGTACAGTGTACAGCTTCGAATGTTTAGGAGCAAACGGGCATTAAGGAATGTCGAAGCATCCATCTTGCAGCTCAGAGTTAGCACCGTGCTCTTCATTACTGACCTCTAACCAGCGTTCTCAAACAGCATTAGTGTAAAGTGTTGTCACCACGACCTACAACCAACAGTTTGAAAACACGATCGACACAGAATAAATGGGGGGCTTATCTTATTCGAACGACCGGGGAACTTGACCGTGTTGGCCAACGTAAAAAGTGTTTAAGAACGTATAGTATGCCGCCGCTGCCCCCACCCGCCACCACCGCTACAACCACCACCACTGCTAGCACCACTACCGCCACTCTGAAAAGTAGTAAAGCCAGTAAATGTACCGTTTTTGACGGTTACTCAAGTATAAAGTGACAGTCGAGCACAGCATACCCGATAACACGAAGTGTGTAACTAACGTTTTAAACTCACCTCTCAGAACAACGTGTTTGCCGTCTTGCTCACTGTAGCTAGCTTGTTATGGTGGGGGAGGGGTGAAAGCTCCGGCTGACTTTGAATCGCGATATTGATTAAACTTGCCAGTAAACTACTGCCAGTGAACTTGTTAGGTAACTCGCAGTAACGCAGAACAACGTTCAAGTTGGGACAACGTAGCTATTAAGTGTTATTATAGAAGCCTCTTACCTTGAGAAAATGGCAGTGGAGACGGTTGTGACATCAACGTCCGTGTGGCGCAAATGTCTTGGGCGGAAGTGTACGGCGATTAAAACCAAAGAGTCCCTATTGAGTAAAATGTATTTATTTTTCGACATTGTTGACTTTACTGATAAAATATGATTAAATTACACTCAGTGATTTTCAGCTGATATTACTCAAACAAAAATGAGTAAAATGCAGTTGATAGATAATTCAAATTTGATTAAATCAACATAATAATATACCAAACCGCAAATAGTCTTTTTTTTCATGTAAAGGTTACTAGTATTTATTTTGTAAATATTAATTTAGCCCAGTCACACTTTTTAGAGTGTATAGGTGGCAAGACTGACAGTTACCACGACAACCTGTGGATGGAGACCACTTGACTTGCAGAGCAGCCGTCATTTTGTCAGGCAGGCGGATGATTTATTTAATCCATGGTCTAAATCACCGTGAAACTGTGTTAGACTCCCTCTCGAGAGATCAAGTTAGCAGACCGCTAATTTACAGAGTTTTATCAACCTCAGAAACGACCGCACGACAACAATACACTGCAGTAAATGGATCCAAATATAAACCGCCACCAAAAAGCCACAAATAATGCTCAGAACAGCACCAAACTTCAGCAACAGTACAAACAGGGTCTCAGCACATAGTCCGGGGCATCTAACCTCCGCTAGCTTAGCAAGGGAAGCTATAGGGAAGCTAAAAACAGATTTCAACTCTCCTCCATCAGCTTCCGGGTCGGGGAAGTACCGTCGAGTCGATTACCGAGTGCGGTTAGAAATGCTCAATTCCGTTCTTTTCCCTGTCCGCACTCGAAAATAACTGTTATAAACTGGCAGGTAAGACACATATGAACTTTGATTGCTTTTCCATGGAGTCGTAATCATACATTTTCATCCTTGAGCCGCGGAACTCTACTGCACTCGGTAATCGACTCGTCGGGACTTCCCGTCAACAGGAAGCTGCTGCAGAAGAGTGGTAAATTTAGTCAGCTTTTCAGTAGAAATCCAGCTAAGCTAGCGGAGGTTAGATGCCCCGGACTATGCGCCGAGACCCTATTTGTACTGTTGCTGAAGTTTGGTGCTGTTCTGAACATTATTTGTGGCTTTTTGGTGGCGGTTTATATTTGGATCCATTTACTGCAGTGTGTTGTTGTCGTGCGGTCGTTTCTGAGGTCGATAAAACTCCGTAAATTAGCGGTCTGCTAACTTGATCTCTCGAGAGGGAGTTTAACACAGTTTCACGGTGATTTAGACCATGGATTAAATTTACACCGGAATCCCCCTTTAACTTCGACTCTCGTGTGAATAAATCTGAGCTATAGGTTTCCTGATGAGCTGTCAGGAAATCATCCTAATCGTCTGCATCGTTGTTTTTGCTCATTTGTTTTCAGGCATCATGCGAAGGGATAAATGACTCCCTTTAGCAAAAGGGCAGACTCCCGCCTGCAAAACAGCAAATAATTAATGTCAGGGCTTTTTTTATAGTGTGTATGGGAGGAGGGAGCGGATGGAGATGGAGACACAGGCTTTTCTTTTTTTCTCCCCTCTTAGATAGTTAAAAACCAAACACAACTGCCGGCTTGTTATTCCCAGGTTCTGTTTATATCTTGAGTTTAGTGCCTATTACTCACCATCACCTGCTTTTTAATGATTCATTGTTTGTTTTCCTTTTTTAATTCAGATGAATGTCAGCACTACGCTGCTGCCTGCTGTGGCTCCCCGCCGTGTTGCTGTCATGACTGATCATTTATGGACGCTGATCGCTTAAATATTCAGATGCTTCACTTCAGTAGAAGTACCAGAACCTGCTCTCACAAGTAAAGCTCTCGCATTAAAATGATATCTTAGTAGAATTGTGTTTTAAAAGAATCAAGAACGTGTATTTTTTTGTCAGTGATTATTGATGAGGAGACATGAGAGCATTCAGCAAAAAAGATATCCGCACTTGAATAAAAGCAATTTAATTCAAAATTATAGATGTTACACATATATCCATTAGTTGCAGTCACTGTTTTAAACCCCTCAGTTTCTCCTGTGTCCCAAATTTCAATTTTTAAAAGGCATCTTAACACACAGCAGATGGTAATTTTGTAATTTGCAGAATTATTGATCTGAAATACACATGAAATGGAGGAATATTTGATAAACAAATGGAAATATAACCTTGTAAACATTCTCCCCTTTGCTTTTCTTTAATTTTTTGTTGTTTTCTATTTGTCCATGCTACTATGACTTACACTGTTACACTATTACATGTGATATCACCATTGATATAGACCGTTATGAGTCTTGCATTAATGTAAATGCAGGATTTTCAGCAGGTGAAGCTCATTTTGGACCTTTTATACGAGGCTGCATTTTTAAAAATGTGTGTTTTGTCCAACTAACAGAGAGAAACTTAAAATAAATCCAACTTTACATTTAAGAAGCTTCAACTTTGAGATGATTTTACATGAAAAATGAATAAATATGAAGGTGAACAGTTCAGTCAGAGGTCTGTGAAGGCTTCATGTCAGCGAGGATGATGAATGAGCATCCTGCAGAAATACTAAGAGGAGAGCGCCACCATGTGACCGAGGAAGGAAAACACAAAACCTGAAACACAACAGACTCAACATCACCAGATTCTTTCCTCCAAAGTGTTTGAACATTTTATATTTGGCACTGAAGTCATTAAAACTGACAGCAGAAAAGAAATGAGTAGAGTAGAAAGAGTAGGATATTTATATTGGATATTATTCAACACACACACTTTCCTTTAAATATTTGTAATATGTTGATCATTCCAATTATATTAATTTACCACATAAGTTAAATGACTTTCACTCAGTTTGATAAACTACCGATACTGTAAGTTTATCTTCATATTTGTATTGTTAACACATTTTATACCTCATGAAAACATCGATACCTCGATGTCAACAGAAGATGGCAGCAGATTATTATTTCTATAAATGACCTCAAACATTATTGAACCTCTCAGCCACTAGATGGAGACTTTCACATGAGTATCAACACAACTGACACTAACACGAATGAACAACTGAGAAATCCATGTAAAGACCCGTTTTTACTGCTGTAAGATGAATCTGATCAAAGTTACGTTTTAGATTATGAGGAGGAGAAACATCCAAGAGAAGGTTCAAGGTCTCATATAAATCCAGTTATTTATTTATTCTGGTGCAAGAATATGATGTATAAATCACTGAATATCCAAAAATAGTGTTGTGGCTTCTGCGTTTATGTTTATTATACTTGTTTAGTATTACGAACACATCAGTGAGCCGCATGTTGGTTGTTGAGACATTTATTTATCTATTGTGAATCCCAAATAAGAGGTGTGGCTTTACACCGGTATTGACGATAACTGTGATATTTAAAAATCAAATATCGATCTAATTTTGATAATGCACATTTGATCATATCGTTTAGATAATAAATCGCCTCTCAAGTCATTTGTTTCTTTCCTTATTGCTGAAAAATCAAGTGAGAGTAAACGTCCTTTTTTACACTTACGGTGACAGAAAGTCTCTCCACATCACTACATTTGTAATTTGAGCGTAATTAAGCTGGTTAATAAGAACAAAATACAATGAAAACTGATTTATAAGACTGATAATGTGTCTTTACAAGTGTTATATAGATATTGTGATGATATCTTCAGGCCATGAATCATGTAGTGAATCAGGAAAGTGACACACGCTGTCCTGCTGTTGTAAATACGATCTATAGAACCAGAAGAAAGAAAATTGTCCCTTGCTTTATTTACTCCTGTTTGAGTACTTAATTAATAAACTACAGTGACCAGCTTTTTCAGGAAATGACAGGAAACTATATTTTTATCCACCGTTTGTTGTTTTCAAAGATGAATTGTTGGTTCTTTCATGGGATTTACTGACATACATTCATTAATCTGTCTCTTTCTCAGGAGTCTGTGCATCACTTGAGTCACTTGTCTCTGCAGCGAGTGTGAAATAAAAGCCACATTACACATTTCTGTACGTAATGATCCCTATGTAAGTCAGTTCCTATCAGTTCCACATGTAGGCGGATTAATAATTAGCTTAAAATGTGTTTTTCATGGTGAAAGAGAGGAAAAGCCTCCTGCAGCAGCAGCAGCAGCAGCCTGACTATAACATGCTAATACAAACACACACCTATAGTCAAACTGATTAAAGTTAAAGTTTTAATGCACACAATAAGAAAGCAAATGTGTTTTGTTTATGGCTTTTTATTTAATCTAGATGACTTGTATGTTTCCCGCCCTTTATGCACAGGGGGCCCCCCGTTTAATCTTGTTCTCCATCGGCCCCTGTGCATAATGAAAAGGGGGGCTTATCGCGATGCTGGCCTCGGGGTGACGTCGACTTTCTTTCCATTTCCGCCGAGAATAAGGTGACTGCCACTTAAAAACCACGTGACGGGCGGGAGAGAAAAAAAAAATCTCCACAGGGGCCCATAGGTGCCATCTCGCCGGGGCTGGAAATGGGAACAATAACTCGGAGAGAATAAAAAATGAAGAGTTCAATTGGGGGAAGCGATTAAAATGAATAGAAGCTTTGACTAGATAAGACACATACCATTTCCTCATCTATTTAACATTCATTGAATTGAATAATCCGGTCTTATTATCGTAAATAGTCTGCATATTTACCCTGAATATGCTAATTTATGTTTGCTGCGAGCCCTCCGCGACTTAATAATTTTTCCATCACTATATGCATATCTCTGCCTTTCTCCTATAGCTGCTTCTAAAGAGGAGTGTGGAGAGAGAGAGCGAGGGACCCAGAGGAGGAGAGGAGCACAGTTATATAGCGCTCATTGTTTCTGTAACTTTTCTATTCATTCATTTTTTTTTTCCTTTTTTTCTTGTTTTGCACTTTGCCCAGGGGGCCAAAGCGAGTTACATTTCAATCAAAAGATTCATTGTAAAGTCATTATCCCAAACTAGGCCCCGATAATTGGCTGTCATTTTGCATAGTGGTGGCACTCTGGCTGCAGGGCAAATGACTGTGAGTCTTATCTTTCACTTTTAAGGAAAAATAATGGACAATTTATCATTAATCTTCTCCGGGAAATAATAACAAGTTAAATGTCATTCCCCCCGTGTCGCGCCTTTACAAATAAAATTGTGTCGCTCGTGGGCCTGCGCTGATCAGCGGCTGACCTATCCTCTTCACAGTGAAGGTGGAGGAGAAATTTAAAACTGGCAGGGTGAAGGCAGGTTGGGAAACATTACATCCTCCGAAACGCCTAAATATACGTGTAATATGAGTTATAACGACATGTTTTGCTGCTCCTCTCGCAGCTCTTTAAAACGTGGTTAGCTCTGAAAATGTACCTTTGAGGCACTCTTTGGTTCCAATGAGTTCTTTAGAGGGCGTTGCAGCTCGTGGAGCAGAATCATTCGCGAGGAAGCATCGATAGCTTCGTCCAATGCAAAGAAAACAACATGAGAATAGGGAGTCGCGGTAGCAAAGAGCTGTAGAGAGCCGAAGTCACGGGACCTGATGTCTCAAAAATCTGTTTGTGGATTGTAAAGATCGTTTTTCAAGGTCAATGCAGTCGCGGTTTGTCGAGGGAATAAAGTCAAATACCATCTGGTTTTGTTGCTTGTTGTGATCTCTGAATGCAACGTAACATAGAGGACAGTTAAGGTGGAACGCTCCTAAAGCTGAGCTCCATAGAAATGCACGGATAATTTGTTGTTTTGTCGTTAGCAAAAAACAATATTGACCTTGAAGTTGAAAAAGGTGCCTCATATAAGAAACAATTTTTTTTTAAAAAGCCGGAAAAGTCACGTGAGATATCTTGCTGCGTTGTTGTCGGAAGACAGTTGCGGTCCACCTTAACTGTCCTCCATGTTACATCGCATTCGGAGATTGCTACTGAACAAGCTAATGCTAACGTGAGTTGTTCAAAAACTTTCTTTTTAGTAAACTCTGTGTACACAAACAATGTTCTCAATGCTCGTGTTCATGTGTAGAGACCCTGGTGATACTACGAGCAAAGTTTCATGTTGTGTCGAGACTTCTTACTGTTTTAAAAATAGAGATTTTGATGCTAGCTTAAAAGTGCCCCGTGCACTCCCATTGAAAATGAGTTTGAGCCGAAAACGAAAATAAGGTCATTCTTAAAAGTGGCGCTTTCGTCGTAATGATGCTTTTACACGAAGGTTTGACTCATATACATTCACAAGAAAAGCCTTGGTTGCATTTTGGCGCGAATCTCGCTTTAAGTTACAGTTTTGGTGAGTGTTCGACGAGACGACGCCAAGTTTTACGACAAACTGCAACTTTCTCAAGCTGAAAACATGACAGACATCATATGTGAAGTTGGAAATAAGGTATAAATTGGATAAAACCTCAGCTTGTGTAACTTCTTTAATAACTTCTTTCTAAGTAAAACTGCTCACTCATCATCATGCAGCTGGTTCTGTGTCGTGTTTACCACCTCGGTGAGCGACCCGGTCCGTGTCGAGGCCCCTCATCAGCAAACAATCGGAGACAAATGGCGGAATGAAAGGTTGACATCAGCAGAGGACGACACTCATTCCCATTCGTTTATGGGATTAGGGCTGCTGCCGTGAGAGGACGACGGCCGAATGACTCGTTTGGCATTCAAAGGCAACTGTGGCCCAAAAAACAGAGGCCCTGTTTGAACAGAGATCAATTATCAATCAGTGTGTGGGCGAGGAGGGGGAGATTACCAGAGCTGTGCGAGTCGTGTTGACAAATAAAGCCAACAGATCCCGTCAATGAATGCACACGGACAAACGCCTTTGGCTTTGACACTGGCCACTGCCGAACATTCAGATCAGAGTCCATCTCGTGGGCAGATTAGTGCTGTTTATGTCTGCAGCACCATCGCACATCATCTCTGCTCTCAGTTCAGCTGCATTAAGCTCCCTGACCCGCCAATTATGTCCTCGCTCTGTCAACAAAACACATGACAAAACCCCCCAAAAGAACACTTTATACGTACATCTGTGCATTTTCTGATAATGTCACAACAATTAAAAGTTAAGACGACGGTCCTGCGCGTGTGCGTTTCATGACCTGGACACACGAACGTGAACACACGATGAGCTGCAGCAGCTGCACGCGGACAGTGAACCCTTTTCACGCGTGTCAGGAATAATAAATCACCTGGAATCAATTCTAACAGTCAGGTAATAAAAGTGAGCAAGCTTTTAATGAACGACTAAACTACTGAAAGATCATTTTTAAACGCCGTGAAGTAGTTTTGATACGCAGTTATTGCTTTATATAGTTTGTCTGGTGAGTAGCTTGTGAATTCTCCCTCAGGGATCTATAATGTTACATAATAATGTATTTTTTGAGCATATTGTGAGTTATTGAGGAGTAAAAAAGTACAAAACTAAGACTTTCAGAGAGTTTCAAGTCCTTAATCTCATCATTGTAAATCAGCGAGACTTGAAAAATGAAGTTTATATGTCATGTTTTATTGTTTCATCAGGTGGCAGAACAGAAATTGCATTAATTCGACTGATTGTAGCAAAATCAGAGTTAAAAGAAGAAGTTTTAAGGGTTTTAACTTCAAACAGGCTTAAAGGCAGAATGACTTCTGTTTTGATGCTTACAAAATGTTCTTTGCATCGTGGACGTAAGATGAAGAAGAAGAAGGAAGATCCATTTTAAACCAACCGTCTCATTCATTCACCAAAACTTTATTTAAACAGGGAAGGGCCGTTGACACAGTAAGCACACGTGCAACATGAAAATATCATAATACAACACGTTATAATATATTTATACAAAATACATATGGTGTATAATACTGATACCATGCAACAAACTGAATAACAAACTTTCAAAGAAAACACAAACATTCACGTCTAATTTTAAACATTTCTGCACATTTTCACTCCGTTTATAAGCCAGTCGCCCAGTCTCTCTATTGATATGTTGATTTTCAGGGATATCAGTCAATCTATTGATAAAGAGACATTTAAAGATACGCAGGTAGTTTTCCCAGAAGTGCTTCACAAACAGATCTCACCAGGAGAAATTCTGATTTCAGATCCTGAAGACACTCACTTTGTATCCTTTCACAGTTTGTTTTGTGTTTGTCTGTATGAATTAAAAGTCTGAGGGGCAAAATGCTGTCCGAATGTACAAGTAGTGAGTTTTTCTTTCACCTTGTAGGAACAAAGGTAAAGATTTGCATGTGCTCACTTCACTTTTAATAAAAATGTACTGAAAAACTCATGATGCACCGATTTAAAACACAGGAAAAGACGATCCTGAAAGCACAGGGCGGCGTAGAAATCATCTCGAGTGATGAATATAAACATTCAACACTCGGCCATCGCTTGAATATTTAAAAGATGCTCCCTAGTGCAAAAAAAAACCAGATGAGCAGAGGTCTCCGTACTTTACGTTGCGGCTTGAGTCATGAATTTCAAATCATTTGTGCCTGAAAAAGAGCAACAGATGAGGATTAATCCCACCAAATGCTGCTGTTTGCTGATGAAAATTAACTTCTCTCGGTCCGCAGCGAGCTCATAATAGATATAAAGGATGAGTTTGACATTGTCTCTGGTGCTGTTGTGCTGCTGACTGCATCAATAGCAGCGGTCAGTGTGTCAGTTTGGAGGGCAGGTTGAAGGTTAGAGGGGCCTCAGAGAGCAAACAGAACCCCCCCGCTAATCCCGACCCGCTCTCTGAGTTGACCGTGACGGTTAAGAACCGCCGTGAATCCTCCGGCACGTCTGGACCGCCTCAAAGTCGAGGGGACGGGACGGAGCAGCGAAGGATCATGGGAAAAGGACAAAGGACACAGTTTTGGGGTAGACTGATCTGAGGTCCTTCTCATGTCTGGATATTTATTTCTAAGCTAAAGGTCCAAAAATATCCTGCAGTTTCCCTGATTTCATCCAACAAATGTCAGCAGTTGTTGGTGTTTCTCCTGTTGTGTTTCAGGAAGAATCCATAAAATTCACACCTTGTTTCAAGCAACATTTTGCCATTTTTTTAAAAATCAGATGTACAATAAATACCAAAGAGAGGCGACAGTATTTTAGACCTGATATATAAGACTGCAGTTCTGCTCAGCTGGTTCAGGATCAGTGCTTTTTTCCTGTGAAACCAGGTAAAGAAACTCCACCGGAACATAAACTGACTCTAGCTGCAAACACTTGAAAAATCTTTGTCAGTTTGACAGTTTTAGATTAAAAAACCTGCAATTAAAGTATTTTGGGGGGAATATTTGGCTTATAATCAATCAAGAAGCTCTGACAGAACTGTGACATGCTTCCTTTTGGTTTAATCTCGTGACAAAACCAAAGTTTCTGCAGGTGGCGCTCTATGATCTCTCAGGGTGACTGTCACTAATCATGCTTAACCAACCAGCTCTTCCTCCGTGTATCACAAATGAGCTATTTCCTGTTTTTTCCCTGCATTAAAGAGACGAAATGTGTATGAAAACGTCTCACATTGACCCTTAAACTCTTCCTGATGCCTAAAAAGAAGTCTTCCCTGTATGTGTGACGTGTTTCTGAGAGTCTTCTTCTTCCTCCAGGCGTTTAATATCAACCCCTCCTGTCCTGAGGAGGGTCACGCTGCTGCTCCTCTGCCCTCCTGACCTGCGAGAGGTCAACGAGAGCTGCTTTACAAATCCTGACTTTATGTATAGAAAAAAGAAAACGCGAGGAGAAGCTCCTCATGGGAATTAACTCCACCCAGGCAACCCCAAACAGTAAATTACAGGGGGGCTTACATGATTCCTGCGTTTCCCCGGGGACATCAAACAGTCGGACGGGGCTCCGTTAAACTCGGGCCCCGCTCGCTCCACTTCAGATCTGCTTCTGCTCTTTTGTTCCGGCGTGTTGGTTCAATCCCCCGAAGACTGCAGGGAGGCTGCACGGGTCTCTGCGAGCTCTCCTGCTTGTTCTGATTATTAAGATGTTTTAAAACAACTTCACTTGTGCTCAAAAAAATCAACATTTTAAGGCTGAAAGACTCCAGAATAACTGCAGATTCATGTCTTGTTTCTGTGTGTGTGTGTTGTTGATGCTTTTAATCGTCTGTGTGCGATGTTATTTCATGATGAAGTGTTTCTTGCCAAACAAAATGCCCGTGTGAGTCGTCTTCGAAAAGGAGTTTCTAGACGGTGTTTCAACATCTGTAAGCGCAAAAATCGCTGCGTATTTTTATTGAGACGTTGGGACAATTTCCAGCCATGTTTGTGGTGAGAGAATCAAGTATTCTAAGCTAAAAAATGATCTTTTTCTAACCCTAACCAAGTGTTTTCTGTTCCTAAACTTAACCAGAGCATCAGCACAGAGTTGTCACATCCCAAAATTTAGAAAAATGATCTTAAAGTAACCTTAAAAGCTGATTAAATGCATTTATTGTTTCCCCGTATTGGATTTAAATCTTGTAAAGGTTTCTTTAGGCATGAAAACTTCAAATCTGGCAACATATTTCCTTCTTTCACTGATTTTTGTAGCTTTAATTGACCTGAAACTAGCTCACATGATCAGATTTATCTCAAATATTGTGGGAAACGTGCTGACTGGTCTCGGGGACAATGGCTTCGTGCACGCCTCTGTGTTTTTTCTTCTCAGCTCTTCAGCGGGGAGGAGCCCCCGCTGGGAGCAGATTAGCCTCTTCATGGGGGATGTGACGCCCAGAGAGGAAGTATCAGAGGAGGACAAACACAAGGACAAATCATCCGGCCCTCGCTTAATATTCAGCACAGACACGCAGACAGCAGGAGAGGGCTTCCTCTGAGCCGCAGACGGAGATCTGCTTCTCTTCTCCTCTTTGTTTCCCTCATTTTGATCTCTATTAGCCGCTACTGAGATGATTGTTGGTCGTCTGTGGAGGGAGACGTTTGAAGGAGAGGGAGGCGGTTCGATTTATGACAACTCATTCACCCTTCAAATAGATTATAACCACTATAAAGAGTATTTTATGTTCCTTTATATATATCTAAGGCAGCAGGAACATCTTTAAAGTATTGCAGGCTCACAGAAAGAGACACAATTAAAAGACGTGATGGAGGAAATTAAGAAATCAGGTAGAAAACAGGATTTCACAATAAAATAGGTGAAATGTATCTGTTTTGAGATAAGGTGCTGTACTGTGTTTTAAAGCGAAGAGGATGTAATGTGCAAAATACAGATTTTAAATGTTATTTATTGTTTTTTGTCATATTTCTTTTTGGGAAATTGTTTTTGCAGCAGTCGCAGAACAAAGTAGCAAAGAATGCAAATATAAAGAGTCCAAAAATATCAAACAAACATGATTTTACAGTCAAATACACAGAAGATATGAACATAAAGTGACTTATACAGAGCACTTTGCACTTTTAGAAAATAAAAAAAGTAATCATATCATATCAGTTTTGAATTATTTAAAATGCATTTCATTACTTTAATTTATAAAATAAAATGCTATTTTGACAACATCTTTGCATCCTGGGTCTTTTCTCCTGCAGAGATGATTTCACCACCAACAGATGGCGTCAAACACAAACTTATCCAGACTGAACGCGTCACATTAAACCAACACTTGATGCTGAACCTGCATCATAAAACCTAAACATGATTTAAACTCAGTATTATTAGAATAAAAAGTCCAGTTTGAGGATCTTGTTTTGAAATAAATGCAACAAAAAAAAAGTCTTAATCACTGATGTATTGTTGTGTTTTGTCCTATATCTTATTAATATATTATTAAATTATAAAGTATATTAACAGTACACTCGTCGTCCCGCTCGTTGCGGGGCTGATTGACAGCTGCGGGGGTCAGTCCGCGGCTCTTTCCCACATGGCCCTCAGCCGCAGTTTAGCAGATAATTAAAATCTAACCCGGACAAAGACCTCTAAGTCTTCAGCCTCCGCGTTACAAAGGCAGAGCCCACATCCCCAGAGCCGGTAAACCAACACCGCATTATTGAGCCCCGCAAAGGAAAACACGCCGCTCTCCGCCAGCTGTTCACCGCAAGTGTTGTTGTGGTTTGTGTCGGACCCGCCGCGGAAACAGCGGAGGGCCGCGGGAGCCGCGCTGCGTTCAGGGGCGGTGGGAAGTATGAGCGTCCTGACTTTACTGCACTTTAATGACCAGTAATTCATCACATTTAGCTTCTGTTTGGATTACTTTAAGATGAATGTGCACCAAACTTGTGTGCCGTGTGTCTCAGTAGGAAGCCGAACATGTTAAGAGGCCACTTGGAGATGAAGCTCTGTAAATGTAAGATGCACGATGCAGAACATAAAGGTGACCTGTTCCTTTTGTTTTTAGAAAGATGTCACTCTGAAGTTGCAGTGCAATGCTTAAATCTGATTCTACAGTTTGCAAACTGTGGTGAGATGACCTGCTGGGTTAAGCCACTCTGCAGCCTCCATGGCTTTCAGCTTCTGGGAGGTTTAGATGAGCATTTTTCAACTACTTTCTGACATCTTAAGGATTAAAATCGAGTCCCTATTACTCAAAAATGTGTTTTGCATATTGTTACATCTCTTGGATGTTTGACTTCCACTGTGCAGAGTGATTTAAGTCCAGCGTTTGACACTAGAAAGGGGGAAAGTTACTCTGTGATCACCTTATATCCATCACACAACACACCTTTGCATGTGTGGATGTGGGAGCTTGAAAAACGGGGGCCCTGCAGAACAAGTTTGGGGACCACTGCTCAAAGGCGGCCTTGTTACAGTTAAACTGAAACCAGGATCCATTGGTGATGCCTGCAGCTCATGCTGTGCTATTTTACCATCTGCTCTTGAAATTAAAGCAGCTTTCAATTGACTGACGGCACCTGAACGCAGCTCACAGGGCCAGGCTTCATGGCTGTTGGCACTGAATTAATGTGCTGTGCTGTTTAGAGAGGATAACAGAGATCTACCTCCACACACACAGCTGATCTGAATCTCACAGATCTGTTCATGATTTAAATAAACTCCGCCGGCCTTCTCGTCAGACGTTATCTGTCAGTAACAGTGTCAAAACACATCATAATGGCAGCTTTACACAGTCATAATCAACATAAATAATGTTAAACTGTTGCATTATCATTTATTACTACACCTACTATATAATAAAATATAATACACATCATTTTTGTATCCCTAATTGATCAATTAGTCCTTAAATTTCTCAATAAATTCATAAATAGTGGACATTATTATCATACAGGTGGAAAAAAAAAAAAAACATTGAAGCTCTGACAGTCATTTTTGTTTGTTTTCATGCCAACTATACTTTAGTTTCAGAAACAAAGCTTCTGTATTCAACATATTTAGCTGCTGACTAAACAGACTTTGGTTCAGTTTGCGTCCTCAGTCTGGATCTCCGGTCCAGTCCAGATAAAAAAAAAAAAAACTCATTATGGAACCTGAGGTCCAGCAGACACCTGATCTCCTCCCCTGCAGTCTAAATATTTGGATTCATATAAAGCCCAGTAACACCAGTATCACCAGCGCTCGCTGCCCAGTGACAGCTGCTGGTGAGACATGACGGACAGGAGGGGAAAGAATCATGTCCACCACGTCGTCATCACCGAGGGACAGACTGATTATCACCTCCTTCACGAAGACGGAATTTATTAGATTTATTTCATCATTTATTCATTGATTAAGAGGACGACTGCACTCAGCCTGTCGTCAACACAACCTTTAATAACACAGGTGGTTTCCAGCGCAGCTCTCATGTCAAAGTCTGACAGTAAAATACCTGCATGAAACTGTTCTATTAGTTATATTATTAAACTGTAATCTACCTGAGTACTGTATGATGTGATCTTTACAGCGTCACACTGCAAGAAGCAAATGATTTAGAGATACTTAAAGCAGCGTATCTTCCTCAGAAACATCAACATCTACCGCTGTATACTGTATTCACAAAGAACAGTTCATTATTTATGTTATTTGTGAAGTTTGTGGTTGAAAATTACAAGTCGAAGTCTCAAAAGTACAAGTAAAAGTACATATATGAATATAAATCATCAGATTAATAGCTAGGCTGATTAGCGGGTCTGATATTCAGCATTTTTCTTTTTCTTTTCTTCATCTGATTGCAGATTAAGTGAATTAATTTAAAAAATGTATCCACTCTGGCTCTCATGCAACATGCAGCCTGCAAACTAGTAACTAACCAAGTTTTTTAACACATGTAGTGAACGTTTGTAGTGAATAAATGGAAATATTTATTAAAGTACCTCAGAATTGTTTTGCAAGTATACTTGTAAATTGAAATACTCGAGTAAATGCACTTAGTTACATTCCATCACTGCTGATTAACAGTAATCTGGTGCAAAACAGCAACAAGAATGTAGAAATGTCTTTTAATAAACTGATGGGTTGGTGCTGCTTCGCGTCTGTTGACGTGTTCTGATCCGAGGTGTGTTTACAGGCAGTCACAGCTGTGTTTGTGACACTGTGAAAATGTGTGTCGCGTACTCGAGGACAGGAGCATTTCATTACGTTCATCAGGGGGGTGAGAAAGTGAGCCCTGATTAGGGTTTCTAATTACCCAGTTTAAACTCTAAGTAGGCCATTTGCACTCCGCTGCTTGAACTGGATCCATCGTTCTGTTTCTCTTGGCTCCACAGAAAGTGTGTGTTTGGCAGCTGCTGGCCCTCATTGTCTACCACAGTGTGTGTGTGTGTGTGTGTGTGTGTGTATATATCCATCTTACATGTGGATTAGCTGTGGTTATGTAACAGCTGTCGGTGTCAGGGTCTGATATGAATCTGCGAGCCTGATGAGGTGGATGATTGGCAGCTCGGCTCCCAGAATAGACGAGGAATCTCTCTTTGATGAGGCCCCTGAGCTCCGGCTTGATCTCTTCACGGGGCTTTCTATAGAAATCTCTCTGTCGTCTCCGTGATTGGCGCGGATAATATCTTAATGAGGCAGATTAGTTTGTTAGAAAAAATACGGCTAAACATTTCAGCCCCTCGTTTAAGAGGCCTGTTAGATGCCTTTATGGCTCTCAAATAGGTTTTGTCTCTCGTGTGATTAGAGGACGTGGAGGGATGTGAGGCAGCCTGAAAAATCTCATATTGGTCGGCGGAGGATTAGGATGTAATAGGCAATTTGGCACCGTGTCATGGAAAATGATGCAGGCTCTTTATGAGCTCTGATCATCTCCAAATATCGACGTTTCTGAGAGGTAAAAGTTGAGATGAAAAGACTCTTTTTGAGCTTTGAAACAGAATCTCAGAGGGAAAATCTGCTTAAACAATAAGTTTGTCAAGAGACAATGAGCCACTGACAGTTTGACAGTCAATAATCAAGTGAAAATGACACGTATTTTTCACAAATGGAAGGATTTGCAGCTTTTTTGTCTCTTTTCTATAAGAGTAAATTGAATATTGTGGACTAATATGGACAGCTGAAGACATTATCATGCTTTCTGATGGGAACTTTAGAGTAAAACACTAACAGATGAGTGGATTACAAATATGATTGAATGATACATTTAACAGATTAATTCAGGGCTAAAATAATAACAGAAAATAAATAGGTGGTTACAAAAAAATATGCAAAATATTCTTTGCTTCCCGCTTTTTCTGTAAACAATATATTTGGAATTGGAGTGCTATCTTAATATATTGCTTTCAGCTTCTGGGAGGCTTAGATGAGCATTTTTCAATTACTTTCTGACATCTTAAGTAATCAAAATTGAGTCCCCAATACTCAAAAATATGTTTTGCTTATTGTTACGTCCCCTGAATGTTTGACTTTCACTGTGCAGAGTGATTTATGTGCAGCGTTTGACACTAGAAAGGGGGAAAGTTACTCAGTGATCACCTTTTATCCGTCTCATGAATGCAAAATTATTTAGTGACATCACACCTTTGCAAGCCGAGTAAAATTCAGTATAATTTAAAAAAGTCTGATGTGGAAACTTGTTGATATAATAGAAAACATTTATTGGATTGAAACAAGTCCAGAGGAGAGCTTTTTGCTAAATTGATTATCAGGATTTATTAATTCACAGTGGAAGAAATTATTATTTTGCAGCCAGGGGAGAAAAAAAATGACTCAATAGTGAGGAGTTAAACTTTAAACCTTGTTCCCTGTGTTGCCCAACAGAGGGCGCTGTGTGCCTCATACTGGAGCTGTGCAGCCCACATGTTCATGTCCATGCTGTGTTCAAAGACAGGAGGATACAGCAGTGAAAGAACTGCTCCATAAAAAAGAAAGATTTCATATGTGAGCAGCAGTTGATGAAAGGTTCATTGAGGAGAGTCACTTTCAGCTGAGGGAACGAGCTGTTCTCTCCGTGCTGGACTTTTATCTGAAGCATTTTGATGAAGTTGCTGTTAAGTTTTTTTTATCTATTCAGGACGAGTATTTCGGGTGTTATCAGATTTCTAAGTGTCCATCATAACTCTCGGGGTTGTGTGGGTAAAACCTAAGCGGGCCTTCATAAATCACGCAAAGCAGCGTGTCAGGCGTTCCTGCACGTCGGCTGCGTTTTGATTTGCATGGATAAAGCGCGAGGTTTCATATGATTTAAGGGAGGTCACACAGAGGTCAAACGCCTTCGCATATTAGTGTTTTTGTCTTGAAACACAGAAGACATCCACAAGATCCACTAGAAGAGCCTCGTCCTTTTTAAAAATGTACCGTTCCGTCCTTGGCAGCGTGAGTGAAACACAACATTAAGGTTTATTTGATGCGAGTCTGGATGGAACAGCCACGACGCCTCGCACTGCTGCCCTCACTGCCTGTCTTGCAGGATACAGTAACAGATATCTGGACTTCTACCAAAACACAACCTGCCTCATCGCCAAAATCACATCTTTCCTCCGCCAAAAACTTCGCCTTGGCACGGCTGAAACGTTTTCTGCACCAACTCCAGCAGAAATTCCTTCGTACAGCTCGAGCCATTTTTCCCTCCACGTTTCATTTCAGATTAATCACAACCTTTGCTTTGACACCTGCATTCCTAACTCCCACAAAAGCTAATTTATTTTCAAACCTCATTACCGCCTCCACTAAAATTAACTTCCAATAAAACACTGTGGACAGATTCCCTGCTATCTGAAATAACGTGACCGCAGTGGACAAATGAAATGTTTTTGAGGGCTGCGATAAACTGGACAGTCAGAGAATCCTGGATGTTACAATAAAAAACAATTATTTCTCTCTGTGTACAGCAGATATAAATACTTGTTATAGCTGGAGATGAGCTGGCTGTTGGTTTTGCGGATGGACAGAGAACGACGAGGAAGGAGTGGGAAGATTTAGTCAGAAATACTTAAATAATCACCCACATTTTCAGCCTGCCCGTCGACTACAAAACTCTCCCCGCACTTCAGATTTCACGGACGTGAAGATTTGCTAAGTGGTCCAAGTCGCCTCCCTCTCCTCTGCTCGCCACTTCAGAGCCGGTCTGTTGACTCGGTCTTTACCTGAGTGGAAAATCTCAAGTGCTGCTGTCAAAATACCCTCGAAGACAGAAAATCCTCCTCTCCCCGTCGGCCACAAACTGGCTCCATAAAGTAATATTTCATATGTGGGCGGATGCTGGAGGAAAAGCATGGGAAGGCAGCCGCGGAACAAGTGGTGCTCTTCTGGGTTTTAACAGCTGCTGATGTGCTCTTGAGCATGGCAGAGCTGCTCTGTGAGCCACACAGGAAGCTTTTGAGTTTTTAATCTGTTCAGGAAGCCGTCTTTTGAAAGAGAGATCAGATAACGCAGCCTATACGTTAAAAATAAAAATCACACCAGGAAGTCATCATCACACCTTCACTGACTTTCACAGATTAAAGTGAGTGTCAGCTTTCAGTGCTGCAGCTCGTTCCGGTGGTAACAGGCAAAGTACTGGAAACCAGAGATCGGCATTTTGCAAAGAAGTCAGTGACAGATCAATATCACTCTTATCGGTCTATTCGTCTCTTCAATTTGAGGCTAACTTCTGCTTTATTTGGCTAAAACTGCCTTCTTGGCATCATCTAACGATACATCACGATATCTGTTCATTAAATTAAGTTAACAGATGTTTAAACCACAAGGACATATGACGAAAGACATTACTGGCTTTAAATCAACCAATCAACAGCCTCAACCTACAACCTGAATTATTGATCTCTTTCACTTGTTTGTCAATACATAGACCGGGATATGATGTCAGTCCACTTCCCCTCAGGTCAGCCGGTGGCAAATTCTCCACTATTTATTGATTTCCTCACATGTAGGCTTGTGCACAGTCCAGCACTACATCACCACCACTGCCACCAGCAGCAGCAACATTAAAGCGGCCCAGTCCTCCCATCAGTCACTCTCAAGGCAGACGTAACATCACAGGCCCCCCCCCGAGGTCGAACGAGGTCTTTCACAGCCACATGTCAAAGTAAGTTCAGACAGACTGAAGCAGGCAACTCGACTGGGAACAAATTCTTCTTCACAGTGACAGCTGGAGACAGGAAACAGGGTCTGAATAGTGACAGAGGGACGAAAAACTAAACAAAAGGGAACAATGAGAGGACGACGAGTGAACAAAGGATAAAAGACAACAGCTTGTTTAGCCACAAACACGACTCCAGGATTTCTCATGTTACAATTCGCCGCTGTCATGTTTTTTGGAGTGGAAACATGTAATAATAGTGAAACCATCATGTGGAAAATATTAACAGGATGTATCAAACATTTTAACCTGGGTAGATTGAATATCAAATGCGGCTGACATTTGGTGCTTCGGTTTGGAAAATCCGGCCCACACAGTTGGTGACAAAAACGGTGCAAACATCGCTGGTGGTGCCTCAAACGCCCCGCGACATAAACCACCAAAATATTTTATTTTGTAAGTGCTTGAAAAAGAATGACATCAGTCATGCTAATAGCTCTATGAGGCTGTATGTTAGCACAGAGGTGCTGTGAGCTAACTGCTAACATGCACACTGACAGTGTCCACACGCTAATGTTTAGTGGGTACAATTTTGGATATTTTGATTTACTGTTTCAGCATGCTAACATTCGCTAATTAGCCCTATTAGCACTAAATACAGACATTACACACTAATCAAACTAACTGGACTTTGGGATCAAGTGTACTCGGATCCGGAGTCGGTTCCCTTAATGTGACAGCACCATAAATCTCTCTGGTTGTACCTACTGCTAAAAATGCTAATTCCCAAATGGTTGTGGGTGCTACTGGAAAAGTAAAAGGTTCATCAAAGTTATTACAATCTGAAGGGAGCATGAATGTTTGGACCAAACTTCATGGCGATCCACCCAAGATTTCATTCTAGGATAAAGAAAGTAAAACTTGTGGTTGTGCGTGAGAAAACATCGGTGGAGATTATTGGGATTCTTCCTCTGGGAATCATGAATGTGTGAACAATCCAAACAGATGTTCAGATATTTAATTCTAAACAAAAGCAAGTGTAAGCCCTTCTCAGACAGATTGTGGTTGTTTACACAAGCATCTTTATAATGACCCATGTTTATTGTTTGATGGAGACCTCTTGTGGCCGTGGTAAATACAACCAGAGCAAAGGAGGAAGTATAAAGGGCGACAAGGTCCAAGTCCAAGACTTTCACCCAGGAAACCGCTGTTCATATCCCATGTGGAACCAAAACTCGATCTTGTGCGTGTATTTAAAGTTAGCATACTTATTTGAACCCAAATCATGAGCTTTTCTTAGACATAATCAATTTGTTTAGAGTCGTTTATGTATGTAGACGTGTTGAAAGTGGACTGTCAGTGCCACCCATAGAACCCTGCAAATATAAAATACAAGTCTAAAAGCAAGTAACTAAAACAGCTGATTGCAGCTTGTTGTTACTTTGCATTTTTTCAGAGCTCCAACAGGCTGCAAGATGGTTCTAATTTGCATTTGTTCATTTGGCAGATGCTTTTATCCAAAGAGACGTGCCAATGACGAACAATCCAGGCCAAAGTGGATCAGGGAGAAGCTGTTGGGAACAAGTTCCAGAGCGCCCGAGTCCATTTGACACCCGAGACAAGTGCCTCCAGGTTTGCAGGTGTGTGAAGTGAGACATGATGACGTAGGAGTGGGAAATGTTAGAGCAGCAGGAAGACAAGGACGGATCATAGAAATGAAAATCTTCCTGAGTTTAATGTCTCCACTGCCAAAGGATTCATGCGTATTTGTTATCTTATCATCGCCTTGGGACTCTCTGCTCTCAGACTAAACTCAGCCAAGTTAAAAAAATTCTCCGTCTGGGACATTTGACCCAATGACACAGCCTTAGGGTGCACGTCTGTACATTCAACCTCCACATACACAACAGAAACAAGACTGTTTAAATGTCAGTCTGCTCTCAGAGTTAAGTAAGTACATGTTTACAGGCTGTATGTATTGTAAAGGTGCAGCATTTAACTTTCGAGCTGATGGTCTGGCATCATTAGAAGAGTTCAAATCGTGTTCGTTAAAGGTGCAAGTTGTAAAATAGTTCAATGGTTAGTAGGGCTGAGTATCACCAGGTACCTCTCAATGTGATACTATCACGATATTTTGCCCACGATAACGATAATATCACGATACATCGATAATCGATATATTGGAAGAAATTTCATCCACGATACATCACGATATCTGTGTCACTGAAGAAATTCAGAATTTACAAAACATTGTCAATCAATTTCACATGAATGACAGCCAATTTAAACAAAGTGTGTATTGCACAGCGGCTCTTCTTAATACACACACTGACCGCAACTTAAATATGATTAAATATCGATATTTGGCTCCAGTGTATCGATAACGTACCTCAAGACGAAATATTGCGATATATCGTAGTATCGATATTTTGGTACACCCCTATTGGTTAGGGTTAGGGACACAAACCCTAACATAACCTAAAGGGTTAGGGGAGTAAACAGAGGCAGGAGACAAAATGGAGAGAAGTATTCAGGAATTACTGAGTTGTAACTGTTTTTGCATGCCAGCTAGCGTCGGCCATGTTGCACGCTGTCCGGAGAAGACAAAATGCACTGACTGTAATGCAGATGGCAAAAACAGCTGATAAGTTACGTGAGCAAAATGTTCGCTATGTCAGAGGTTATTCGGCAAATCTGTTTCCATCAGACTTTAGGGGATGAACAAGGCTAGTGAGTTAGGACTGGGACTCAAAAACAATCAGCTATCTTACAAATAAGAGCTTTAAAGAGTGTTAAAGATGAACAGCAATTTATATTACAATTTCTTTTGTACGTTTCCTAGCCGGCCAAATCGAACTGTGCGGCTGTTTAGCTGACATGCCTCAGTTTGGGAAACCCTGATCTATAACTTAAATAAGTTTTTGCATTTAATATCTTTGTGATTGAGATGCTGGCTGGACAAAACAAGACACTTTATATCAATTTTAGAAAATTATGTTTAGCAAATAAAGAAAAAAACTTGTTTTGCAGCCTCCTGCTGGATGTTAAATGTTAAATTTGAAGTGTCCTGTGTTAATATTTCATGCCTAACATCATGTTCCCATGTGGTTTTTCTAAATAACTCTGTAGTATCTTGCAGCACAGAGGCCTCTATCAGGGTATCTGCAGTGTGGACAGTCCCCGCAGCCAACCACAGACTCAGTTTCACATTCTTCCAGAGGAGCTGGTTTGATTGAACACCGCACAAAAGAAAGATTAATCACAGCCCACATCCCAGCACTCTGTGTTCATGCAGCCCCATGTGCTGTGTCGGGGCTGCTGAACTTCCTCGTCCTGCAGAAGAAGAAGAAGAAGAAGAAAGAAGAAGAAGAGGAAGAAGGAGGATAGAGGCGTGACGTCGCTGCCCGCAGAGAGGCCCGTGCAGCAGCAGGAGGAGGCAGGCAGGGACGCGCCGTGCGGGGACGGACGCTGCCGCTGCCGCAGAGCAGACAGAGCAGACCAGGGCAGCGAACAACCGGCAACCCGCGGAAAACTTTGCAGACACGACACGCAGCCATAATGCGGCACCGCCCGCCGACCCGGGAGCTGATGTGACTGTGTACAACCCAAAGCAGGGAGGAAGCGGCGGACACCACCACCACCTCTCCCCCGGTTGCCTCGCCTCGTCACGGTGTGTGCGCGGCAGGTCGCTCGGTCGGTCGCTGTGTCTGTCTGGAGGGAGAGAGAGCGAGGCGGGTGGAGGGGGGGGACATGTCCTCGCTAACCGTGGAGGACGACCAGAAATGGTTACCGACACACGTCCAGGTGACGGTGCTGAGAGGCAGGGGCTTACGGGGCAAGGGCAAGCACGGCACCAGCGACGTGTACACCATCATCCAGCTGGGGAAGGAGAAATACTCGACCGGCGTGGCGGAGAAGACCACCGAGCCGGAGTGGAGGGAGGAGTGCTCGTTCGAGCTGCACCCCGGCGTGCTGGACACCGGCGGGCGGAGCGGCTACCCGGCCGGGAGCAACGAGCTCGTCCTCACCGTGATGCACCGGGCAGTCATGGGCATGGACGTGTTCCTCGGACAGGCGGTGATCCAGCTGGACAAGCTGTTTCTGGAGAGCCGATGCGCTAAAAACGAGTAAGTTCAGCTGTGTATGCATGTAATACTCGTGTGTGTGTGTATGTGTGTGTGTGCCAGCCTGCAGATAACCAATAGCTGCGTGCATATGCCTCATCTGCCATCACTTCTATGTTTTCCCACGTTCAGTGAACACATCAGGGTGTTTTTCTTCTTCTCTGCTGCTTTTTGTCCCATTTTTGACTTTGTGCTCACACACAAACACAGCTGTCAGAGCTCTTGGTTGCTGCATCAGGGCCCTGCAGACACACCCTCCCTCCTCCCACACACACCAAACTAACTCTGAGACCATCTGACTGTCCACCGAACACCACAGAAAACAAACCTTCTAGAAAAAAACCCCTTCCCTCCCACCCTCCTCCAGGGGCTCGACCACATGAGGTGGCTCGCTGTGTTTTTGTTTTGTTGTGGGGCGCTTTGAGCGTAGTTGTTTCCCAACAGCCCGTCTGCATGACGTAGAGCATCGGGGATTAATGCCTGTCCCAATTCCAGGGATTATCTAACAGATCCATGATCTGGAAAGCTCCAAGGTATTTATAGCACAACATGTTGTTTTACAAAATAAAATAAAAAAACGCCCAACCTCTGGAGCACCGACGTGGATGTAAATAAGTTAGGAGAAGTCTGTTAAACTGACGTCCACCTCCCAGATAACTCTCTTTTATGATCCGTGTGTCGCGTTGTTGTTACCCGTGAAAGGACAGCTGTGTGTGGATGAACCAACAAGTCGAGTCCCAGTGTCCAGCACTCCCCACGATGCCTTTCAGCAGCTCCCGGTAAACAAGTCCGAAGCTGTTTCCCTGCGGCTGTCGATTGTGAATGTGGTTGGCATAGAAATAAGCATTCAAAATATGTGATCGGTGGAGAAACCGGATTGATTTCTCACAGCTTGACTGCAGATTATAGGATACAAAACGTGTCAACAGCAGAACCTGACATTTACAGCTGACTTTTGGGAGGGCTGAAACATTTCCTGCCATCAAAACATGTGATGGCACTTTGTTTACAGTCTCCCAGACGGAGCTTAACATCCTTTAATGAAGCATTTGGCACCAAGGAGCACCAAAACAACAGTCTCACCTAAACTGTGGCTCATGTTCTGGAGGATGTTCCCCCGTTCAAACCCGTTACACTGACATGTAAACGCAGGGTTGGCTGCGGGATGTGTTGCAGCTGACCAGCCCAGATTCACTGAATACCACACGGAGACACTGAATGTACCAAGACGCCAAACTGCTGACACGTCAACATCACGGGCTGGATCTAACCTTCAAGTGACCAGCTCCAGCAGGATCGACAGGAGGGAGGAGGAGGAGGAGGAGGAGGAGGAGGAGGAGGACTGGTTCCCGTTTCATCTCGTGTTCACACGTCTGGGCCGAGTGAAAAGCACAGTCGGGTCGAGCTGGTAGTCATTTTAAACAAACTGCCATAAAAGGACAGAAACCCGAGAGGGCCGAGAGGGCCGAGAGGAGCGCTTGTGTTCATCAACGAGTCAAAATATTCAATCTGAGCTCAGTCGACAAGGTGTCAGATAGAAAGGGGGATGTCCGTTCATGTACAGGTGCTCTGGCACGTGTGCAAAGACAACT